>NC_091102.1:5210000-5518333 GCF_024713975.1 Paralichthys olivaceus | reverse complement strand
TTGTGTTTTTAACAGACTTCTTTCTGTGTTTATTCTCCTTGTTTTCTTTTCTCTCAATGAGATGCTTTGCTCTCCTCCATCTGGCTGTAACACGCTCATGAAGCCGGGCTCTACCCAAACGTACACAGCCGTGTGCTGTCATGCGATTGATTAGTTCCTGCTGCGCCAACAAGATAATCAATATTCCAGCTATTTCGCCCTCTCTTTAACCACTGATCTGTCATGTAGTGAATCAGTGTGCTCTGCTCCGTGCACTCTATCCTGCTCCCCCTCTACAGACATGTACAGATTGTACAAGTCACTGTAACAAGGAGGATAAAAGATGATTGTGCACAATTGGCACAAGAGCATCGCAACAAGTAGGAGGACAATCGATGTGATACCATCAGGATATCCTCCTCTTTACTTGGCATCAGAGTAGCCAGGTTTTATATTATATAATATAATTAGAATATATTATTATGTATATTATTATATAATAATATTTTATTTGACGTATTCATAGTCCCGAATTCTGCTGTACATATATGACATAATAATTATTTCATTATTTTATTTCACTGTAAAAACATATTGTGTTCATTTGTAAAGTTTTAAGACATCGTTCATACTCAGCTTGGTTTGATTTTCGTGTGACCGAGTGAATGTGGACACAAAGACAAGAAAAACACTATATGAAGTCAATTTCTCAGTATGGACACATATTCTGTCTCCAACTGGGATAAGCACATGTCTTTAGGAGTAGTTTTTTTTTTTTTGAGGCAGAAAACTGTGACAGAGACACATATTAAAATCAATAAAGACTGAGACGAACTGTTTGCTTTTTGCAGGTTTTAAACCAAGATACAAGAAAAAGGAATCTTACCAGAAACCACAAAGCTGAGATGCTCAGAAAAGCTGAAGTTGCTAAGGGTAACAGAAGAACATTCATAATTGTGATCAGAACCGAGGTTACATCTAAAAAGAATAAATCTGTGTTTGTCTTGGCTAACTGCAGTTGATGAGTTCAGCATGTAACTGTGCTCCGGTTAAATTGTCATCCTCATAACTCATTCTGCTGTTATGTAACGGCACTGTGGTTCTTTTTTAACTTGTAAAGACGGCATCTTTCATTATTTACAGCCTTTCATAGCACAGATCTATCCGTGATTATAGGCCTGTGCGGGTTTGAGTGATAAATGGGGCAAACTTCCTGCATTCAGGAGGAAGTGCAGCATGTCTGCGCCAAACTGTCGTCAACAGAGCCACTTTCACGGGGATAAAGCCTATTTCTGAGTCAAGCCATCCATTCTTCTGTACCTCGGCGGCATTAATGAAGCGGCAGGGCTGAGAGCGTATAGTGCCTCAGAGTCGTTACATATTCTGCCATCCATTAGCTGAAAACTGTGTTGCTTTAAAACTCCTGTCTTTATAGGAGAAGGGTTTTTCAGTTTTGTCTGAGTTAAGGTTTTGTCATTATTAACCAAGGAAACTGTTTGGAAATTAGTTTTGTTTAGGATTTTGCTGGTAAATACAACTGAGATGTATCCTTACTATATTGTGGCAGAACAGGGTCAACTCCAAAAGAAGTCATTGGTGTCCAGAGACATCTCTAATCTCTGTTTCTATTTTTAAAAAGGTCAAAATGGCGTTTATAATGCCTCTTGAGCAACAATCTGATAGGTGATCACTGAGAGACACCTTCTCTTGGCCTGGTCCTCTCACGACGCATGACTGTTGAAGACAACTTGATACATGCATCAATAATCAGAGAAAATGAGGCTTTACTTTGTACAAAGGCTGCAAAATCAAACTCCTCGATCACAGGTGAGTGTTCAGTAAATCCTAACAGGGAGTCAGTGATGCAGCCACAGCTAAACAGGATCGTCTCAAGGGACCTGTTACCGTAGTCTCTTTCCATCACACAGAAAAAAAACCTGATCCAGATCCTGACCTTGGGGAAATGCTCAGACTCTGTTCTCACTGTGGTTCTTGCCACAGGCATCGACGAGAAAAATATAAGCTCCAAGGGAAATCCTGGTATTTTTCTCAATCAGTGGAGACGGTTGCTGCGTCTGAAATCAGATACTTCAATTAGTACACTCTCATGCACTACGCTGTGCATGGACTCTGACAGGGTGGAGCTATCGCAAATCAAACAAGGCTGTTGTGCACTCACCTGAAATGACGATCACAGCTTCTGACCGCCAAAATACTCACCAGCTGCTTTGTTCACTTGACCTAAAAATGAACTCTTTACTTCATCGTGTGCGTCCTCGTTACACATGATGTGGAAATTACATCACCAACTGTCAGTCGCATGTTCCTCTTTCCTCTGCTGCCATTTTCACAAGTTTGAAAAATATTGTTGGTCCCTCAACCTCTGCAGAGGTTTCCATCATTACTCAACTTTTTTGGTCTGTTTTGATTCTTACACACACACACACACACACATATTCTAATGTTTCTGTTCACAGTGTCATTATATGAGAAATACAAAAAGAACTACTTCCTTAAATTATTGGTTTGTTTTGCAAATCAAACTTAACCACTATGTATCTGTATTACTATAATCAAATATGAATAGTCATCGAGTTGGGATATCCAGGGTCCAGATTTGAGTATTGCACTTACAAATTCAAGTTCTTTTATGATAAAGTAGAAATAATATTTTCACTGACTGAAGTGTTTTCACAGCTGCAGCAGCAGTTGTTTTATTCCTCCTTCTGATCGTCATGCAGCGCATACAATGCATAACAACAGATCATTTTATATACATATACATTTACACTGTTTGCATTAGTTTAATTCAATTCATATTTTTCTATATTTTTTATATTGTAAGTATTCCATGTTACATATTACATACTAATACATTTCCACATTGTGGGACAAATAAAGGATTATCTTATCTTATCTTATCATATCTTATCTTATCTTATCTTATCTTATCTTATCTTATCTTATCTTAGCTTATCTTATCATATTAGCTTCAAGATTAAAACCAGCTTCACGAGGAAAGCAGTGCACACACGCGCACACACACACACATTATGTTGGTGTGTGTATGAGGTCTTACTGAACTTCCCCTGTTCCACAGAGACTTTCTTTCCTGGTACTTATTCCCACAGTAGAGTACAATGAAAATCACCAGTGAGACCTTCTCGGAGCTGGTAGCATCCCCAGATGTACAGAACAGGACATGAAAACAAGCCTCATTATCTTAAACACGTCATCCTCTCTTAATTAATGATGCTACTTAAAGAACCGACAAACTAAAGTAGATTGTCTTTTTCTTACCACATTTAACCAGAATTTGATATCTGAGCAAAATAGAATTAGTCTAAATGTATTAATAGTTTAATACACAAAATAGCAAAATCTATTAATATTGACATATCTTGAATATCTTTGTAATGGCACATATAAACCAACACTGATAAATCCAGATGTTTTCATGAGTAATCAAGGTGTGTTACAGTATTTTTTACTTAAATTATTAAATTAAAACAAGACTCAGTTTTTTGTAGTGCATGAAAAAAGAGGTTGATAAAACCCTCTCATATATTTGATCTTTTAGAGTTTCACGAGTGATTTGGTTGTTCATTCTACCGTGAGATTTAAATTATTAAAAGTAACGATCTCAGTTTCACCAAAAACCATCACAGCCAGATGGAGCCAGTAGAGGGGAGTGTTGTAATGTAGATGTTCATTCATGAAGTCACTCTGAAGGGATTCATTCAACAAATATTTGATATAACACTCTGTTGTGTTTTATTATCCAGAAGATAAACAGGCCGATAAATATTTAGTGTAATATATATATTTTCCCTTTATTGTCGGGCAACAGTTTGAAGTGTGTTTAATGGCTGCAGGTTTTTCTGTGAGAATTTTTTTTTAACTAATTGTTTTAAAATGTGCATTTTGGTTTGAAAATGGTTTATTTTCATATAGTCTCTGTGTTGTGTTTAAGGTCCCTGAAGAGTAACTTGAATCTACCTCTGAGTATGAATTGTGCCGTATGAATGCTTAAGTGTGTTGATTGAAGCTGCTCTGATTTAAGTTTCCAAGTAACTGTTACTAAGGCTGTAATCTTCTGTATATGCAACAAGTAGGGAGCCATAGTAACTTCACCTGATAGATTCAATTCAAATAAATAAGTCTACATTCTTTATTCCACAATCAGCCTGATCAACTGATGAGCTGAACTCTAATGTCAGTGTTTAGATATTTCAAAACAGCACAAACACGGTTTAAAACTCAATTTGAATTTTCTCAGAGCTGCTGCTCTTTTGCAGCCTCTCTCTCTCTCTTCGCAGTGCCCTCGCTAATTAGCCTGTCTCTATGCCTGAATGCATTTCTCTGTGTGGTTCTTACTAAACAAGCTCATCGTTTGAAACCATTCATTCATGTCCGCTCGCTGCAGCTGCTGTCATGGCAACCATGTATGACTGGCAGAAAACAGACCCGTCGTCGAGCCCCAGTCGACCTGGAACGGTTTTAGAGCATGAACACACATTGGGCAGATGAGGAGTTGTGATATTGAGACCCCAGGGGCAGCTACCGACTGTGAGGTGAGTCAGAGACGCACAAGTGTTGGAGCAATGATTCATTCACAACACTTAAAGAGAACAACACACCATGAAAACACATGTGCTTCTGTTTGTGGTTTGGGTGCGAGCTTTATATAACTTTGTCATATGTCTTTTATTTACAGGACTATGATGCAGAATCTAACACATCCACCCCCATTTCCAACTGGAAACCAAATACTTCAGCAGAAATTTGATAAGGCTTCATATGACTTGCACAAGAGGAAGGTCAGGAGTCACATGCCTTTTGTTTTTTTTGGTTTATCACAGTTTCTTTGTTTTGTCTGCAATCTAATCTAATTGATTTTTGTCTACCCTGTTTGTGTGTGTGCCAAAACTTATGTTTTTTAATTTGCTTTGTTTTTGTTCCCAAGGTAAAATCTGCTAAATCAACAATAAACACAACTCCACCAAAGACGTATAGTCACCTGACTCTGAAGCTGAAGAAACAACAGGTTCCTCTTTATTGCTCATGTTTTTAACTCAGTTCACTTCATGTCCATACGTTGGCAGCAGACGTTTCAGTGCTGATACCATCAAGTAAAGTTTCATACCCAAAAAATGATAGAAAATGATTACCACCATTTATCGTATCCAACCTTTATTCAGAATAAAACAGATGCAGTGATAAAATGCAGTAACGAGGTCATCCCTCTTGTGTAAATCAGCATCATTTTTCTATTTTAATCATCTGGTTAAGCTTGAAGAGGAGAGGACACTGAGGATTCAGCAGGAAAACAATATGCTCATGGAAAAAATCTCACACATCATGAGGACGACTGGAGGAGTTGACAACAGAAATAACTATGACAAGAAAAGGTCAGTTAGGCTTTGGGGTTCACGGCAAAACCATCCATGTTGTGGTGAAACACAGATTTGAAGTTGTTTTGCCAAGACATATTTGAAAAGCCCAGTTGTACAGCCTGTGCTCTGCTTGTTATTGCAGCCTTGGCAAAGAGAAGCGACAGCTGGAGTTGATCCGTATCACCGAGGAGAATCAAATGATCCTGTTCCACCTGAGCCAGTGCAGGCCTCACTATAATGTCAGGAGCTGGCATGATGACTGGCTCAAAACACTCAAGTTGATGGACAGCATCGCACTGTACCCAAGAGGAGGAGCAAAGATGCAAAAGGTTATTGAGCACAATCCATACATTAAATATAATGTGTTATGATAATTAAAATCCCCTCCTAAACTGTATTGTGACCTTTGTTTTGCACCATAATAAAGAATTAATTTTCTATGTCAACACCAGGGGCAAGACAAACCCAGCAAGCGAAGCAGTGGTTGTGACGAAGAGCAAAAGATAAACACAGATGCAACCACACACAGCCCTGCAAGCAACAAAACAAAGGCCAAGACAACATCTGGGGGAAATGAAATTAAAAAAGGAACCAGCGAGACAAAAGATACAGGAACAGAGAATCAGCAGGACACAGATAAACACCCTGACCCTGATGCAGATGTGCCTGGGAAATCCACCTCAGCAGATATGCCTGAAAGTCCTGGATCCTCTCAGGCTACTTAGAATTACAAGAGATAAAGAAATAAACAACCACGCACTGTTGAAAAGTCCGTAGCTCCTGGTGGATCTGAAATGTCCCTCACATCTGAAACACATGTTTGTTGTATGTTTTGTGTATTTGTTGTATTTTGCTGAATGGGTCGAAAAAAAAGAATTAAATGTTTTTGTGGATCCAGGATTTTTTTTTTCATTGTGAGATTTTCCTCTTTTCCATTGATTTCTCAGAGAACAATTGATGTAGATGAGAGAAATCAAGCATGTTTAGGAAAAAGATATCTACGAGCATTTTGCAAATTAGTTGTGGCTTCATAAGGGAACAGTGGGGCTGTACTGCTTTTTGTCCAGTATTTCTTTAACTACAACAAAAAAAAAGGTTAAAGGTCAAATGTGTAGAATTTAGTGACCTCTAGTGGTGAAGTTGCAAACATGAGAGAGACTTGGGGTAGCTTCAGTTGTCATGAAAACTCAAAAGGTTTACTTTGTCCAGTTTGGGCTACTGTAAAAAAAACACATGGCAGATTTAAACAGATTAACCACTAGTGAAAACATCACTAGGATTATTTTATATTAACTATCTGCCTATAGATGCCTTTCACTTCAATACCACACACTGAACCTCTGAATAAAATCCCAGTATTTGTGTTTATCTTTGTAAATTTGTTTTGCAGCTTGACAAACATGTGGCATCACTGAAAAAGAGTTTTCGGTCAATGCGGAACCTTTCTCCGCGACTAGTTTCCTTCCGACACAGTTTGCCAGAACACCCGGCGCAGAAAGAAGCCGCGGATTTGATTCCCCGCAGCTAACGAGCTAGCACTGTCCGTGTTCACCGTTCTCTCCTAAGAATGACACGGTTCTTATAGTCAGGCTGTCGGCTTTTTAAAACTCAACATGAATCTCGACAGACTTCGGAAGCGGGTGCGTCAGTACATCGACCAGGTGAGAATAACACGTTCTTTACGAGTTCCTGTGTTAGCCGGCTAATGCTAGCTTTGCGAGCGAACCTGGCGTCAGTGGCGACGAGCCTCCACAGTTTCCCTGCGTGTCTGTGTTGAATGAACTCAGTCTGGTGACACTCTCCTCTCATTGTTCGTGTGTTTCCAGCAACAGTATCAAAGTGCTCTGTTCTGGGCCGACAAGATAGCTTCTCTTTCCCACGGTGAGTTCTGCTGTTCATCACTAGCTGGTACGAGGGCTACTAACCGACCTGTCATTTAAAGTTGGAAAAGCTAATGCTAGCAGGGCTGGTGTTGTGTTAGTGGAACCTTTTATTCCCTGGGTTGTTATTTTTCTAAATATAATCACCGGAAATAGATGTTAGTTTTACCTGTGTTGATGCCGGATTACAGCTGCTGTGTTGTTGTGTAGCTCGATGTCTGTAACGTCAGAGACTGATGGATCTCCCCCCCTGTGTTTGCTTTACAGAGGATCCCCAGGATATCTACTGGCTAGCTCAGTGCCTTTACTTGACCTCACAGTACCACAGAGCCTCCCATGCTCTCCGCTCACGGAAACTTGACAAGGTAATAACAGAAAGCCTGGTTCAGATTTCCTGCATAGACAACAGAATAAATGCATTTAATCCAGTGCACGAATGAAGGCTGAAAGTTTGATATGTGCAAAGCAATGAGCTGTGAATTTGATTATAATAGGATGGATTACTGTGTAATGTCAGTCACGCTGTCCTCTCTCACGCAGTTGTACGGAGCTTGTCAGTACCTTGCTGCTAGGTGCCATGTGAGTAAATGAAAAACACCACTACTGCATAACCTCTTCTACGCGTTTATTAATTGCTGGATATAATCAGATATTATTCGTCTCTAGATATTTATTTGTGTTTATTTTTGTCAGTATGCTGCCAAAGAGTTCCAACAAGCCTTGGATATTCTGGACGCGGAGGAGCCAGCTAGTAAGAAACTGCTGGACAGGAGTATGAAGGAGGACAGTGGGATGCCAGAGTCAGCGAAGGATTGGGACATGTCCCCTGCCTCTGTAAGTCTGGCCTGCCGCTGAAATACTGAAATAAATTAAATACTTGTTGCACTCTTTTTATGTTTTCAGTCTCCCCAAAACAGATTAAAGCACAACACTCCTCTCTGAAATGTTTCAGATCAATAGCTCCATCTGCCTCCTGCGGGGTAAGATCTATGATGCCATGGACAACAGACCACTGGCCACCTCCAGCTACAAAGAGGCCTTAAAACTGGATGTGTACTGCTTTGAAGCCTTTGACCTTTTAACGTCCCACCACATGTTGACTGCACAGGAAGGTGAGGCTGATCTGTGCCAGTGATGTTCGCTGATCTTTTGCATTTCCGCAGATACCTTTTATTTACCATGTCAGAAACCAGCAATCTATGCAAAACATGTTTTTAATTTTTCAACAGAGAAAGACTTTCTTGACTCCCTTCCTCTGAGTCAACAGTGCACAACGGAAGAGGAGGAACTGTTACACTTCCTTTTTGAGAATAAGTTAAAGAAGGTAGGGAAGCTCTAAATTGAGTCCTCAAAATATTGCATTTATCATTAAACTTAAATATATGGCCAGTGCTATTTTAACATTGTTAATAAATCTGAGGAAAACCAACAATGAACTGACACTAACATGCATATTGCCCGTGTTGCTTAGATGTATATCAGTGTTATTCTGGCTTGTTTTTCTCCAACTGTCTTAAAACGTATCACCTATATGTGCCCTCTTCGGACCTTGCTATTATAATTTTCCCAATTACCTAAATTATTAGGTTGGTTAAACCTTTAACCTTTTACACACATTAACACACACACACACACACACACACACACACACACCCTCTCCCTCTTCTCTCTGCAGTATAACAAGCCCAGTGATTTGGTGGTGCCAGAGATGGTCAATGGTCTCCAGGACAACTTGGATGTAGTGGTGTCTCTCGCAGAGAGGCATTATTATAACTGTGATTTCAAGATGTGCTACAAACTCACATCAATGTAGGTGTCTGATGTAGTTTTATATCTTAGTTGTTCTGCATATGATTTAGAAATTAATTCTCTGGGCATGTGGGGCCTGTATCAATGTATAAATATCATATTCTAACATCACACGATAAAGATGTATTTCAGCTGTGTAGACGAGATGTTGCTTACTTGACTTTACAGCTTTACCAACACATCATACTTCACTTACTGCAACATAAGAAAAGAGTTTCGTCAGACACACATCTGTCGAGTTATTGTGGTCTAACAGTCAGACTATTCAAATGTGTCATTTCATTCATATTGTAGCAGATGTTGCTTTTTTGCAAGTGTATATTTTGTGTGAATAGAACTGGTTGCACCTGGAAGCTCGTATTTTAGTTTACCTCAAAATGTATATAGATATTTTTTTCTAAATGAGATTGAATTGAATGCATCTCTGTTTTGTTTTTTATTTCAGGGTGATGGTTAAAGACCCATTCCATGCCAACTGTTTACCAGTCCACATAGGAACTCTGGTGGAGCTTGGAAAAGCAAATGGTAAAATCAACCAACCACATCATTTTTTTTTTTGGTTTGTACTCATCAGACTGATGGTGAAACCTTTTGTTCTGCTGTGTTTAAGCTTTTTGTTTGTTTTTCTTCACTTGCAGAGTTGTTCTACCTCTCACACAAACTTGTAGATTTATATCCCAACAACCCAGTAAGTGCTGCAGTTTAATCTATTTATCCCATTAAGATTAATTCCCAGTTTATTATAACCAAACACAATTTTTTTCTCAGGTGTCCTGGTTTGCTGTTGGGTGCTACTATCTCATGGTTGGCCATAAAAACGAACACGCCAGGCGATACCTTAGGTATGCATTGATATCCTCAAAATTAAGTTTCTGTTTGAGGCCAGATTATGGTTGTACATTTTCGTTCATTTATACATATTGGATATTGAATATCTCCTGTAGCAAAGCCACCACCCTGGAGAGAACTTATGGTCCTGCATGGATTGCCTATGGTCATTCATTTGCAGTGGAGAGTGAGCATGATCAAGCCATGGCTGCCTACTTTACTGCCGCTCAGCTGATGAAAGGGTAGGTACATGATTGACACTTCCTGGATTTTCTAATTCCAAATGTGAGTCTTTTTAGAGCTTGCACAAACCAGTGGAGGGAAATGTCACAGATATTGATTGGTGCTTACGTTGGACAATTCCGCTGAATGTGTGTTACGCCCCTGCGCCTGGTTTGACAGTAACTCAACATAAAAAGTCACAACCGACAGCTGTCGGTTGTTGAGGACTTCTCGCCTACGCGATCAGTAACTGATGTATTTATAGATCACATGGAGAAAGTTAATAACTTAAGAAAGCATTACTACTGGATGCAGCATGAGTAAGTACCCCTGAGTGCAGGATGAATTATGCGTTGAAACTGTTTTACAGGAAGTGAAACGAGATGGATTTTGACATATATCACAAGATAAACGAACAATGTAGATTTTGCAGTCACATGCTGTCGGTCATTAAAACTACACATTTCCACATCACCAGCTCACAAATTTTGCTTTGACAGATTCATTTTGTGCTAAATGTTTGACACATTAAATGATGACAGGTAGAAATATAGCAGCATTTACTTTTTTATGATGGAATAGAGCCTGCTGCCAAAAATGTCATAGACGTAGCCTTTCCATAAGTTTAATGCTCATCTAATAAAACTTTCAGCTAAAATGAAATGTTGCTATTCTGTGAATGTTTTTTTTTTTCTTTCCTGTCACAAGTGTTTGATTGTGACATGTGTTTCCAGAGCAACAATATAAAAACATGCACATCTGCAAAAGAAGCAAGCACAAGTATTGATTATCTTGATTTTTGGAACGTTTCCAGAAGCAAAGTAAAATTTAAGAAGTTATCATTTGTTTAAATTATAAGTGGCTGTAAAACATTTTCTGTTAAAATAAAATCTACATTTTTAAGGCTACCATTCCTGTTAAAGGGTTTTAATCACTGATTTTTCTGTAGTGTTTTTAAAGAATAAGGTAAGAGAAGCTTGTTGTGATGTCTCCTGCTCTTTCTCACTCAGGTGTCACTTACCCATGCTCTACATTGGCCTGGAGTACGGTCTGACCAACAACTCCAAGCTGGCAGAACGTTTCTTCAGCCAGGCTCTTAGCATCGCTCCAGAGGACCCATTCGTCATACACGAGGTGGCAGTGGTCGCATTTCAAAATGGAGAGTGAGTCGTGCAGCTACAAAAACACACACACACACACACAAACTAACACTCACACCTGTAGTTTGACAGATACCTGTTTATTAAAGCATCATTTCGACTTTAACTGTTGCTAATCGTTTGTCCATGCTGTGAATGACAAAAACAATATTCACTTTTGTTATATTGAGAGGACTGAAACATCTCCAACAGATAACTCTTTGTGACTGTCATCTTGAAGGAAAATATGTATGTACACAAATATAAGTACTGTCATTCTAAAAACAGTTATTCCTGTATTTCACATGTACTGTTTTAGCTGGAAGACTGCAGAGCGACTGTTTCTTGATGCAATGGAGAAAATCAAAGCCATAGGAAACGAGGTAACTGTAAATGTATTTATCATTGAAAATAATAAACTGTTGTGGCTGTAAAACACAAGCTCGATATTTAAAGTATGTTTTTGTCTTTCATATTTAAGGTCACTGTGGACAAATGGGAGCCTTTGCTAAACAACTTAGGTCATGTGTGTCGGAAACTGAAGTGAGTATTGAGCCTATTTCCTATTTGAACATATGATCTTGAATTGTTGGAGAGTGGCTTGTACTTGAAGCTCTGTATTTTTTCCGTCCTCTATGGGAGAGCATGTATACAAGCAGTAACATATCGAGGTTTTTGTCAGTGAATTATTGAAAAAAATCAGCCCGAGTGTATTTTCCTCTATCTGTTCATTCCTCTCCTATTCATCCAGCTCCTACAAACTATTTTCAGAAATGTGCTCACTTCTTCTTTTGCAGTCATTCTGCAAGGGCAGGGTCCTCATTGTGACTTCATGCAAATACCTTTGGGAATAAAAACCACAAATACTGTTTTTAGCTGCGACACCTTACTGAAATTGGCTTTGTCTTCACTCTAACTCACCAAGTCACTGTCAATGCCAAACCTGTTTGGTGATTCTGTCACGAGATCCACTCATAGTCCACTTGTACCATTCATTGCTCATTCATCAAGATTTTTCTTAATTGCACATACTGTAACAGTAGCTCTGAAACCACTAGTGCTGCTGCTCTGCAGATAGTTGACGTGGTTTCAGATTTGTTGGATTTGTTCGTTTTCACTCCACACAGTCATAGAGAAGTTAGTCATGTGGTATTAGTCTTTCAATACGCTCTATGATCAAATGTGTGTTGTTTCCTGTCTGCAGACATCTGCTTTGCTTGAAATTCTGTTGAATCCATTGGTATTGACGTGTGTGTGTCATTGTGTTTCTGTAGAAAATACAACCAGGCTCTGGAGTACCACCGTCAAGCACTAGTGTTAATCCCTCAGCACGCCTCCACCTACGCTGCCATAGGATACGTGCACAGCCTCATGGGCGACTTCGAGAGCGCAATCGACTACTTTCACACGGTAAAGTCTCTTCTCCTTCAGTTTTAAAGGGATTGGTTCTTTTTCGACACAATTTGTGAGAGTTGATGAAGAATTAAAGAAATAGCATAACATATAAAACAATTGGTTTGTACCTGGGATGTTTTTATGATTTAGTTTAGATTTTGTGTTTTTTTTTTTTTTTTCATTAGTTGATTTTCTTTACCTCAAGAAATATGTTTTTCTTCTGAAACCTCCACGTTATATTTCTTTCTTTGTGCGACAGGCGCTAGGACTGAAAAGAGACGACACTTTCTCTGTGACGATGCTCGGTCACTGTATAGAGATGTACATCGGTGACACAGATGCCTATATAGGTATGATACAGCTCTACTCCAGTTTCACTTATAAAAATATTGTTAAAAAAGTACTAGTATTTAGAATACCACAACAGAAAACCACGATTTTGTTTACCATCTAAAAATGAGCAGCTCTGTGGCAATAACACTTTTCATTTGTTTCCACTAAGGCACAGACATTAATGACAAAGTGCGTGGCAGCTTGAACACTCCAGCGCTGATGAAGATGCTGAACACATCGGAGCCCGGTGACGCTCTGGCCACGCCGAGACTGGAAGACACAAGCATCACGTCTTTGGAAACGCCGCTCTCGAATCAGGACAAGATGATGCTGGAGACGCCTCTTCGACTGTCTCTCACTCTGGAGTGTGACATGTATGAGAGTGACGTCATGTTAGACACCTTATCGGACACTAGCACGTGATGTCCTCCTGTCAGGAGGTGGAACTATCATCGATACAGGTTTCAAACCCAAGAGCAGCATTCAAACCAAGATGTCGGCACCTGTCCTCCGCCAAACATTTCCTGTGGATCCCCCCTCTAGTGCATTAGACGTTTCTGTAAGTGACAAAACATAGAACAAGCCATCGAGAACATTATGAACATGAGCAAATGTGTGGATTCATTCTTTATACAGCAACTTGCTGTACATCGTATTCATTCTGCAAGAATGCACTTTAAAGGGGGAGTTAACGCAGGCTTTGGCTCAGAGGTTGAGTTCTTGGTTTAGTACTGAACCTTGGGTTAAGCCTGAAGATGATGGGATCCTCTGACACTTGGTTGAACTGAGCAAAGCGCCGCACATCTCACGTCACAACTAAAAGACTGTAGTCACTTATTACTGCCTGTGGCAGGAGCCTCCGCGTTGCTTAACCTGTGGATTTTCACCTCCAATAAACAGCCAGCTACCTTCAAGCAGTTTTGGTGAAAACATTTCTTGTTAATTCCTACAATAAACCATGCATTTATCTTTAAAGAAATTTAGCATGTGTGCTTTGGTTTTTTGTAATATCTTTGATCATGTTACTGTCACATTGATTTAATCTTTTCTAATATCCTGTAGGTTATATTTCTGTTGTATAAAAGGATAATTGGTTTAAAAGCTGTTTGAAATTAATCTTACACTTACAAAACACAATCTAGTAAATCACTAAATTTCTCATTGTTTAGTAAAGTAATAAATCAATAGTCCATAAGAATTTCTCAAACACAAAATTGATTAGAAGTGCCTTCTTGTTATGTTGATGTAGTTCTCGATTGATTTACAGTCTCATTCAGTAGCAAAATCAATTGTGTGAAGAATACATCACATTTTAAAGTGGATCTTTTTTTTCCTTTTTTATAAAAATCAATTAATTATCAAATTGTTCTAATGATATGATATAATTCTGAACTTGCCTTCTTAGCACTCTGTTATACATAGATTGATCAAATAAATGACATTAGCCCTGTCAGCCTCAGCACAGGGTATAAGACCTTGAGCCGGTTGAGCTTTTATTTTGAAGGGGAGCTGTCTCTGATGGATGGATGGACATCAGATGTGAAGACCCGTGTCTCCATCAGCTGCAGCATTTCGTCCTTCACCTCCCGGACATTTGTTCCAGCAGAGAATGGGCTGCACTCCATCCAAGTCGGGCGTCGTTTACACCCAGGACCGGGTCTGTCGGGACCTGGACACCTGCTCCACCTTTGTCCCCAGCCTGAAGAGCTCCGTGTCCACCCCGGAGAGACCCCGGCTGTGTGTGGAGAGCAGCGGCAGCAGGCAAACTTTCCTCTGCGGTGAGTAAAGGGATCCATCGAGGACAAACAGCAGTGCGCAGCCCTCATGGTTCAGTGAGGATCATTCAGGGTCGTTAACATCTGCTCCTCAGTCCCCTACAGAGATGTCCACGGACGGTCAGTGAGCCAGTCCTCCTGCCTGGAGTCCTCTGCGGATCCGAGCAGCACGACCGAGTCCGAGCATGAGCGATGACACCGGGGACTGCGGGGACACTTCACCGACTCCAGGCTGCACCTGCAGGGACACCGAGGGACACTGGTCACTGACATGCACGACACACGGGAGTCGGTTTATTGGCATCATACTTGTTTGGTGCAAAAACACTGAGTTAGCTCCAGGGTGGAGGGTTGAGTTTATCATCTGTGAACATGAACACGGTTCTGGAAACATGGAGCATTTGATTTATAATCGCTGCAAATAAATCTGAGGAGCAGCTGCAGTATCATGTACGGTGATATCCTGAGGTGACGTGGTTGAATTTATACGTTCAAAAAATATATAATGACTATTTTCTACTTTCTGCTACTTCATACTTTTTATTCCACAATTCAAATGAGTAGGGTCCTTTTTATTCCTGAATTTCATCAAGTATGATTACAAATTAAATTATCTACAGATAAAACATATTTATCCCAGGGGGAATTCAAAAGCTCTTATAAATTATAAAAATATAATGTTGGCTGCAACATTTAAGACATTCTTTGCATAGATTGAATATAATCGAATTTAGATTATAATTAATAATGATTACATTAATAGTTATTCTCAAATGGATCATTCTAGATAACAAGTGTTTTTACTTTTGATTCTAAATATGTATATAGTGCATTTGTAGAGTATTTATACACCGATTTTAATTGTATTTTGTACTGAATTTATTTTGCTGTATTTTTAATATTTTAATCTTGGACCAAAACTGTCATTCAGGATTAATAAAGTCTCATCTCATCTCATTTTAAATGTTCACTCACTCAGTTCAGAGCACAGCTTCTGTCGGGTCCTATCGCGATATCACACGTAGTCTCGCGATGATACAGTGACAACACGGGCTTGGAGAAGGAGATGGAGAGAGATGAGGTCTGAAAAGGACCAGATGACGGCGGGCAAGGACAAGAGCGTGGTGGAGATTCAGTTCAGGGACATCCCGAGGGACCAGGAGAACATTGCCGGGGGCAACCGACAGAAGGAGGAGAAGAGGGAGGTGTTCACGAAGGTAAGGAGCCGAGTGTTTTCTGTTATGGTGGAAAACAGACATGGAGGAGGAGGAGGAGGAGGAGGAGGAGGCCTGGAGGGAGGTGGGATCACTTCAGCACCTCGGACAGCGGCAGGAGAAACTCACGACAGCTCATTCCCCACATTTCATTCTGACTCTGTTTTAATTCAAAGGTTCATTTATTCTGAAAAGGACGAGATTTAGATGTACAAATTTCCCCCCTGTATTCAGAGAGTAATCAAAGTGTTACGTGATCGTGAGTGAAGCTATAATCTCTGATTCAATCAAATAATATCAAATGAATATCAATATATCTCTGCCATTGGAGTAAATAGAGCCCAAAGTGATGCCTGGAAGTGTTTAATATGTCTTTTGTGACATATTATTCTGTTTAAGACCACAACATACAATGGTATTTAATTGTATTTTCCCTTAAGCAGCTTTAAGATTTAAAAAGTTCCTTATCGTCAGACTGTTTTATATCCGCATCAGCTCTATCCAATCCTTTTCTGAGACGAATGAAATATTGCTTTTATTCGTTTCGATGTTTTCTTCAATATTTTGATATTTTGCTTCAGTTAGATTTGGAAAAGACAACATGTAAAGAACAGAAAGGCTAAAACGTAAAGGATCCTCCTTGTAGAAATGTCATGCAGAGAAACATATTGAAATGGTTTGTTGCAGGTGGTGATTCGAAGGCTCCCACCGAACCTGTCAAAAGATCAACTAGAAGAACAGCTCAGTCCGCTGCCGTCCTACGACTATTTTGAGTTCTTCCCAGCTGATCAAAGGTACGATAACCTTTTTAATCTTAAGATGCAGAATCTGTTGGCCTCGTCTTTTTATGAAAACGTTTGTGATTTCTCTTTTTCTGTCTTCCTCTCTCTCTCTGTATAGTCTCTATCCTCATCTGTTCTCCAGAGCATATATCAATTTCAAAAACCCTGAAGATATCTTGCTGTTCAGAGACCGATTTGACGGCTATGTCTTCATCGACAACAAAGGTATTTCTTGACTTCGTTGAAACAGTTTTATTCTGTTGCCACTGTGGTGCCATGAAGGTGGGCACATGGTGTGACCTGTTTCTGCTAAATGAAATACCAACAAAAACATGTTTAATTTACAGCCAGAGGAAAGATTTTAGAGTTTTGTTGCCATTGTAGTCTGTTAAATGATGAGTTGCCTTTTATTTCAATATTTACTCAGGCCAGGAGTATCCTGCGGTTGTAGAGTTTGCCCCCTTCCAGAAGATTTCCAAGAAGAAACTGAAAAAGAAAGATGCTAAAGCTGGAAGCATTGAAGAAGGTATTGAAATCTTGAGGATCTTTTGTCGTTAATTATCAGACATATTTTGCTATAATTTATCTTCTTGGCCCTGAAACGCTGTCAGATCCAGAATACAAGCGGTTCTTGGAGAATTACTCCTGCGATGAGGAGAAGTCTATGGCCAACCCTGAGACTCTGCTGGGGGAGATAGAGGCCAAGACCAGAGAGCTCATAGGTACAGCATCATACACACAGATGATTATTGTCCTGTGAGTCATTATTATAAATGTAATGATGCTAAGTGACTTCTCTCTTTATGGGTACAGCCAAGCGGACGACACCTCTACTAGAGTACATCAAGAATAAGAAAATTGAGAAACAGGTAAGAAAAAAAAATAGTAAATGAAAGAAATGACCTGCAAATTGCTTTGAAAATCAGATTTTCTTTCTTATTGCTAAATCTTATAGAGAATAAGAGAGGAGAAGAGAGAGGAGAGAAGGAGGAGAGAGCTCGAAAAGAAACGGCAAAGGGAGGAGGAGAAGAGAAAGCGGCGAGAGGAGGAGAGACGTAAACGAAAAGAGGCCGAGAAGCAGAAGAAATTGTCTGATAAAGACATAAAAATCAAGGTAACTTCAGAAATAATGTCCAGGCTTGTTTGCTGAATAGTGATTGTTTGAACGATGCACAAGCGCATAGTGATGGAACCTTCCCTGTGTCAACATTCAGCTCCTGAAGAAGAGTGACAGAGACGACGATGTGGATTCAGACAGAATCAAAGACAAGAGTGACACCGGGGAGACGGACAGGGCAAAATGGGAGAAAGCTGGAGGACAAATGAAGTCAAAGGACCCCAAAGAAAAGTAAGGACTGGGACCATATGTTGTACATAGACCTTACTGTGAACCAAGAGATTTCATAACAGCTTTGTATGTTGTTTATGCGAATTCCCCTTTGCCCACTAGAGGTCAGCCTGAGAGCGACAAGGAGCAGAGAGAGCAGCAGCACGGACGCCGGCAGCGAGACAAGGACCATCGAGGGAAAGATGATGAGAGGAAACGACAGCGGCATCACTACGAGTTTGACAAATTTATGCGCCGCAAAGATGAGACCAAGTGGGGGAAGGGCTACTGCCAAGACCGGGCCAAGAAAGAAGGGCACCATCATGGTTTCTCTTACTGTCCAGATGGTGTGGACAAGCTTGGAAAGGAGGACAGGGAGGAGCTGGGTAATCGGAAGGAACGCCTCCGAAACAAGGTGAGCGAGAAGGTGAGCATGAGGTGGGGGCGGGGACGGGGTGGCGACTAAATGCTTTAACTTGTGTTAGGACGCCTTGCTAATGAGTATGAATATGATGTGCTGCCTGTCTCTCCCATGTCCCTGCTCTCTTGTCTCCCTGCAGGACCGTCCCGCCATGCAGCTCTATCAGCCGGGCGCACGCAACCGCAAGCGCATGAGCTCTGGGTGCAAAGGCTATGACTGCATCCCCGTGGGCCCCTCGCCCGAACCCGGGTCAGATCACTGCTTCGAGGTCGTCACTGTGGCCCCGGGGCTGGAGAAGGGGTTCGAGAAAAGCAAAGATGAGCAGTGAGCGGAGTGGACGTTCAGAGGAATTGAGTTATTCAGCTGTTCAGTTGATGGTGACAGGTTGGATCGAGGGAGAAAGCACTTAAAAAGCAAACAGTCATTTTCAACAGTGTTTGTTGTAGCAAAGATATGTTTGATTGTTGCTCAAGGTTTTTATTTTGCTGGAACATGAACATTTTTATGTTAAATCTTTAGAATAAACAGTTTTAAAATGCTGTGAGAAAGATGCAGACAACAGTACACAGGACATTTTCTTCTTCGTGACAGTGCTCAGATGGATTTTTTTTTTAACTGATCACTAGTTTCCTGTTTCATCAAATCCATGTCACATGTGGTCCAGCCATCATCCTGTTTTTGAAGCCTGTGAGAGAAGCTCTCAAGTGCTGCTATTAACAGGTTGACAGTGAATGATTATGAGCCACTTCCCCTGCAACATAACCTGTTTCTCAATCTTTGTAGACTCTCCTGAAACTGATTTATGACAATGTTATTTATTAAGAAATGAAATATAATGTAAGTAGAACTGACAGAGGATGGATATAGAGTATTGAACAGGGGGAAATTCTATGTGCAAAGGTGAATGACTGAGAGGAAGAGTTGTTATTTATTAAAAATACAATGTTGACATATTTTATCACTTTTTCCTCATTTCTCTGTCTTATTACAGTTTTATTCTAAGGTGTCGTTCAACATAAACAAGAATTTGTTTTGTGATCTTTGTACATGAGCCATGAAGAACATGTTCTCTACGTTTCTATGAAGCATTTATTGGAAAATTAAATGGAGGATGTTGGACAGAGGAGTGAAAACAATGAATTTTTAATGCTTTTGCATGGTTTTCTATCAATTCTGTCAATTAATGATAAATCAATGTAAGTCTTATTATCACACCTCTTGTATCATGTGTTTCTCCTTAAAATGTGAGAAAATAAAGCTATTCTACTGTTAAAAGAAACTTAACAGTGTGTTAGTCATTGCAGTAGTTCTGACAGTTTGGGTGAGGCAGCGTTTGTCTGCCTGGATTACAAGTTTATAAATTACAAATATGAGTCAGTGACTGTTCATTAGCATTGTAGTGGCTGTAGACAATTCTATCGTCAGCTTTTCTCTTCAGATGTCTGCGTGAGATCACAGTGTTTTGCTGATGCTCTGTCTCTATCATTTAAATCAGAGGGATTTCCCTGAGGTTGTCATTCACACCACCACCAAATAAAGCAGAACTGTTAGAATCAACAGGAGAGCACATGCTGTGAATCGAACAAAGAACTGTATTTTCATCTTGTATTGTATTGTATGTATTATTTTCATAAAAATATTAACTTATTTCAATTTTGCATTTGCTTACTTGTCACAGGTTTTACTCGACACAACTCATGTCTCATTAACAGCAGCACTTTAAATGATAATCAGTGAAAGTAACACCCTCCTGTGTGTCAGTCACTTTTAAGGCTTTTAACAGTTCAGTTTCAATGAGGTATAAGAAACAGATTTGTTTCATATAACATTCCTTTAGATTAGTCATCATTTACAGGTACATCTGAGTAGAGAAGGAAAAGAAGAAGGGGAAAAGAACCACATAGAGACACCACACTGGTGAAAACCTGATGTTTGGGGTGGAGGAGTCATACACATGTGCATTTCACAACAGTAACTCCAAGACTGAATCTGATGTGTGGCTATTACTACCGTTGGTGGAATGACGGCTGTCACGTGGTCCATTTCCTCTCTTTCTGGCAACAAGTTAACATGCAGCTTCTCCAACAGTCACAGTATCTGTACCCCCATCTGTAACTGCCGCTCGAGAGCCGTCCTGTTTGCCGACGTTGTAGAGGTGAGTTCTCAAATTTTATTGATGGAAACCACATTTATTTCTGTTGTTGATTTTGATTTGAATTGGGCTGAAATTGTGGCATCAGTTGCTTAATACTTTTTTATAATATTTTTTTTGTGTATTTATGCTTGTGAGTTACAAGTTGAGAACATTGGTCAACATGACATTTCTAAATGACTTCAGGGACCGAATAAAATAAGTAATATTCGTACAGTAAACTTAAATAACTAAAAACCTGATTTATAGATCCAAACCACAATATTACAACCGTGTAGACATAACATGGCTGGAGCGGTGAGTACTTACATAGATATATTTTAAAAGACCAAAGAAGACGTGGTCAGATTACAGTAGTAAAAAAAAAATCATGTTGGTAGAAAAAACATGATTTTATATATATATAAAAACTATGTGAATTTTGCAATTGCAATTTTTATTGTATTTTATTGTTACATTATGTGTTTTCTGATTTGTTGTAGTAAAAGTGAGAGCTCTGTCACTCTCACTGTGGGGATTATTGCAGTAGTGGTGTACTTCCTCTCGCAAAACTTCCAGTTGCTAAGTACTCTGCATCTGTCAACTTCACCTCTGTCTGGTTTGCGGTAACCCCCCACCTCACCCACCCTGTGTGCCACATGTGAGAAAGTGTTGGGGCAGATCGTGATGCCTCTTCATTCCAATCCTTCAATAATAATAACTAATATAACCAATGGCAGTTATGAGTTAACTCCTCCACCTCCACCCAAAAACATTTTTGCATGTGTCGATCAAAGGCACGAGATACCAAGAGCGACAGTTGGCATGCTACCACAGATCAAGTGTATCCCTTTCCTGTGTGAATGCTCCACCCAACACTTGGTGGCCCACACGTAAACAACACAGTGATGAAGTTCTGTCTGTTTTCCACTGATATTAGTCTGTTTTGTAGACTCGCACAAAAGATTGAGGTCAGTGGCACACACCATTTTAGATTAAGTCCAAGTAGTTTCCTTTGGTGATGTCTGATTATCTGTTGTACTTTTTTTACACAATTTAATTTACAACAATCTCGTGATCTGCTCAAATGAAGATATACATGATGTCGCTTTATGTCCACTTTTCCATAACCCTCAGGTAATTTGAGGCCGTTCCGATCCATTCATGATGGAAAACAGCACCAAGTTAGACAACGCCACCCTGTCCCTGCTTCAGAACAGGGACACCAGCATCATCATGTCTCTCATTTATATTGTCGTCACCGTCATTAACCTGGTGGGAAATGGTATCTCCATGTGGCTCCTCCTCTTCCGCACCTGGCCCAAGTCTCCCTCCATCATCTTCATGATCAATCTCACCCTCACGGACTTGGCCCTCGGCGTTGCGCTGCCCTTTCAGATCACCTACCAGCTCCGAGGATACAACTGGGATCTGGGGCCCAAAATGTGCAGGTATTCTTTATAACAGCAGGACAATGTTGAATTGCCATCAGATGAGAGGAAAAAAGCTGAAGGGGAAAAAGAAACGTTGTGGTTTCATGTGGAGTTGAATGTTGGACTATTCCTCACACAGGTCCAACGACTTCTTTGTTTCTTCTCTGGACTCTAAGAATTTGCTTGTCCCCGCCAAGAAATAGTCTTAATAACTAAAAGTCTCACAATGTGTTATTTTTATTTATGTTATGGTTTGATCTATGTTTCCTTTGCAGGATTACACAAAAATTACAAGAGAGATGATTATGAAACTTGGTGGAAGGATGCAGTCTGAACTCAGTAAATTTTAGGGGGCAGATGCAGGATATTTTTTTTAATTTTCATATTTTTTCAACATTGCAAGATCTGGCTTTTTTGCAGACTTGGATCTTGATGATAAAAAGATAATAACACAATGATAGGGAACTGATATTTATGTGAAATAAAGGTGTAATATAAAGGTGTTTTCATCAGGGGGCTGTTTTTTTTAGTGCCGTGTTACACAAAAATTGCAGATAATGTTGAATTTATTACCTGTGGACAGAGCAGGACAGTTTCCAGCCTTTGTCCTCGTAGATTCATACTGAAATAAGTGCTGTAGCAATATTCTTAATTAACATTTAGCCAAACAGAAAATAAGTTAATTTCCTTGTATTCCTTAAATGATGAGTTTGCCTTAGCCTGTATGAATCAAACACTCTTCTTCTACATATCCACCCACAGTGTCCTGACCCTCGTCTTCTACACCAACATGTACTGTTCTATCCTGACCATGATGGCCATCGGCATCGACCGCTACCTGGGCATTGTCAGGCCCTTGCTGTTCAGACAGACCAGGGAGAGGAAGTCCATCGCTGTCATCAGTTGCCTCCTCATGTGGGCTGTGGTCTTGTGCGTTTTGTGCCCACTGATGACCACAGACCTGACCTACAACCTTCCTGAACAGGGGATCACCACGTGCTTTGACGTGCTGAAGAAAAAAATGCTCCCGACCCCGCTGGCCTGGGCTGCCTTTGTGTTCAGCATCTTTAGCCTCTTCCTCTTCCCTTTCATAGTCACAACTTTCTGCTACGTCAGTGTCATACGCAAACTGGCCACTGTTTCCAAGACAGCCCAGAAAGAGAGAGCGATACGTCTGGCCATTATCGTTCTCCTGGTCTTCACCCTCTGCTTTGCACCCAACAACATTATCCTGATGAGTCATGCTGTGCTGAAAATCTTCTACGGGAAGTCTTTATACAGGGCTTACAAACTGAGCCTCTGTTTCAGCTGCCTGAATAGCTGCCTCGATCCTTTCATCTACTACTTTGCCTCAAAGGAATTCAGACAAAAGCTGAGGGAGATGATAAACCTGCACAGTGTGAGCAGTATGGACTCCATGAGGCTGGAGAATAAGCAGATTTTGTACTCGGCACAGTTCACTTCAGAAGGTCAAGAGAGAGAAAAATAAAAAGGTGTCTTTGATGCCACGGCACACAACGTCATAGAGCGAGCCAGGGAATGTAAAACAAGAGACAAGAGTGCGGGACGTCAGGAGGGAAGTGAAAGAAAAATGATGTTAAGGGGTTGCCCAGTGTATGACTAACTCTTCCTTATTCTCTTAAAATTTCCAAAATGTTTATACTCTAGTTTTTTCTTTGAAATACATTTGCTTTCACTGTGTCCAAATATAGATATGCTTTAAAAATGTACATTTTGAACATTACTTCTGTTCAAGTCTGTGGTCTGTGATTATCTAGGATTAACTATAGCCTACTCACATATGCTGTAATCCATACACTCCCTTCATCTCTATCAGACATTTTCTCATGTATAAATACTTTAAACATTGACACATTTCTCCATTATGTTACTAACTGTTTCTTCTAGTCAATGTTGTAAATACTGTTATTTTGTGGATCTGTTGCATTTCTGTCTGTTTCTGGTACTTTTCCTGACTCTTGTTGAGGGTTAAGAACAGAAGATGTCGTACCATGATAAGCTCAATGAGACAAAATGTGATTTTTAAATATGGGCTATACAAATAAACTTTGATTGATTTGTTGATAGTTTCCTCTTGTTTCACAACCCTATTTTCATTCTTATTTACAGTGTTCCTCTTCACCAAAATAGAATTATTATCATTATCAAAATTATTATTCGTATTATAATTGGAAGTAGCAGCAGTAGCAGGAGCTTGGATGCTGCTCCTACTCCAACAATCAGTTATCGGTGGACCTGATCTGCAAATGTCTGTACTGTGTTTATCATCGCCAATTCACTGCATTGCACTGTCTCTGTTATTTGTATTTATATTTTATACTTAAAATTTACAGTTCACTGTTTTTGCTACTTTTTTGGCACACAATAGTATATATTTTATATTTCATACCTTTTCTTCTTATACTTCTTTTAATATTTTTCTCCTATTTTCTTAAATTAAGACTTGTTTTTCTATTCAGTGTTTATTGTTGTTTACTTAAATCTGTGTTGATGGGGAGATCGAGAGTCTGAGAAATTTAAATTCCTCAATATGTCTGAGTATGTTTTGCAGAAATTGACAATAAAGCTGACTTTGACTTTGATCATCGAATGACTGAAGTTTCCTTTTATTTCTGTTTAAAAGTGGATCACTTTAATTTATTTAAATTTAATTTAATTTAATTTGTATCATCATCCTCATCATCATCAGAAAAATAGTTTTGCTGCAACAAGTGTGTGATTGGTGGATCCGACGCACACGTTTGACGTCATCACGTGTGCGTCTTGACGCTGTCAGGTCGTTGCAGCAGTTTTGTAAGTTGTGCAGGTGAGTGACGCGTTTCTTCTGTAATTTAACAGTGACGCTGTGAAACATCGAGTTTAATGGTCGTGTTGATTCGGTCGCTTCTTGTTTACGGTGTAAACTCACCGGACAAACGCTCCAGTGACGTTATCTACTGTCAGTACGGCTTTAGCTACGCAAGCTAAAGCTAACACGAGCTAATGCAGCTAAGTTAAAACAAGTGGAGCAGCAGAGCAAGGAGTTATATATATATATATATATATATATATATATATATATATATATATATATGTTGTAGATCATCTGTCTGTAGCCATTCGTTTAACATGATGTCATTTCTGTGCGTAAAGATGACAGCAGCCCTGTTTTCTCATCAAAGGCATTGTTATTGTTGGTATGAGACACAGGAAGCTGCATGTTGTTATTATTAAAAGTTAAAAATATCCTGAGCTGAATGTCCCATAGCCCAAAGAGACTCCTGTCGGTAAGTAGGTGTTATATTAACTATAAATCATGCAAACCCCCACGTTAAAGAAGCTCTACCCAGTGAATGTTAAACATTTTCTCTTGTGTACTTATTCTCTCATCTGATTTGTCGTCGTCCTGATTGATTCGCCTCCTGATAGTTTCAGCTCTGTGGGTCCGTCCTCTGTGTGTGAACAGCTGCAGTCATGTGAGTTTCTGACTTAAATATGCCACATCTGTAACGTTCACCTGTTTGTATGACCTGAGGAGCAGTCGGACGAGAAGGCCACCATGGTGCTGAACCCTGTCATTTCCAAGCTCTCCGGCAAACTGGTCGTGCTGGCCAGTGCCTCTCCCAGGAGACTGGAGATTCTTCGCAATGCGGTAGGTTTCCCTCTGCGTAAACTCATAGGAACTGTTTGTACACTGCAGATACTACATTATACTTAACTTATTTTTACTTTCAAAGTATTTGTTGAATTGAGTTGGAAAAACTGTTTTTTTTTTAACAGACTGAATTAAAACTAGCATGGTCGATTTTAAAAAGTCCAAAGTCAGACAGTAAATCTTTCATGAGCTCTTTGAATTACCAGGTGACCTCAGAGCAGTTCAACTCATTCCAGGCTTTTGTTTGCTCCACGTGTGATGTTTGACCTGCAGTACTGCATAAATAGACTAATTTGTACCAGTATGTCTGAGAGGATTATATCGGCCGACTTTTATCGGCCCACATACACATCTGTCGGTCTCTGAAGTGTTTTATCACACGTGGTAAAAAGTTATGCACCTCCCCGTCCATAGCTTTTAAATGGAGCAGCTCACACACTAAAGTAAAGAAACCCTGGGCTGAATGAACGATTCTTTTTTTGTATAATTTTTTTATTGCTTTCCTTCATGTCAGGGTTTACGCTTTGAGGTGGTACCATCCTGGTTTAAAGAAACACTTGAAAAGGGAATTTTCAGCGCTCCTTATGAGTACGCAGTTGAGACGGCCAAACAGAAAGCCCTGGAGGTGGCCAGGAGGATGCCCTTTGTGAGTCAAGCTATTTTTTTTTTTTATATCTGACACTATTCATCATATTTTGGCTGTGAAGCTACATGTTCTTTACATTATGTGTCTCAATTTGCTTTAGAAACATTTGAAAACTCCAGACATTGTAATTGGAGCAGACACTATTGTGGTAAGAAAGTATTTTATCTGTTAATCGTCTGTAATACACATTTATTGTATGTTTTGTTTTTCTTCACTCTGCATATTGTTTCTCACGTCCATAGAGTGTGGACGGGATGATTTTAGAGAAGCCAGCGGACAAACATGATGCTTACAGGATGCTGTCGAGGTTGGTGTAAATTCCATGGTTTCTGTGTACATTGAGATAGTAAAACTGTAGAAACTTAAACTTTTCTCCTTTTCTCAGCTTGAGTGGTAAAGAGCACAGTGTCTTCACTGGTGTTGCAATTGTCCTCTGTCATGAGAAAGAAAGTGAGTCAAAAGTGTATTTTCTTTTGATTCATTCATGTATCAGATCACAATTGAGTCTGATGGAGAATTCCATGGTTCTTTTATAAATGTAATGTACGTGGGAAGGCTTAACTAGCCATTGATAAACTCCCCTGACCTGCAGATGAAGAAGTGGATTACCAGCTGATTGACTTCTTCGAAGAAACAAAGGTGAAGTTTGCTGATCTCTCAGAAGATATGCTGTGGGAGTACATCAATAGTGGTGAACCCATGTGAGTATTAACATTTGAACTTTTCTCATACATAACAGCTATTGATTTCTCCTGGTGAAGTAACATCAGCATAGATTCAGTTCTGTAGGTAATTTCAATGGATTTTGAGCTTCATGAACTTGTTGCTTTTTGGACTTTGACGCCTGACTTTTGGTCCAGCTGTGTTTGTTCCAGCTGTGTTTGCCTTGTGTGCCAGAAAAGCAGTTTTCAGACAAGAACCTGGAAAATGAAGGAGTCAGGTCATGAGGCATATATTCTGCTGACGTGTTTTGTTTACAGCACATCGACACAGGCCTTTGTCCGTATTGGCAAAAGCTTTTGAATCTTGTTGTCTTTCCAAGTTGACATACACAATCCACACATTTGTTTGTTTGTATGATTGTTTGGTTGTTTTTTTCAGTTTCATGTCCGTCTCGGGTTATATCGTTTACACGCCCACATGCTCATTGCGATTGTTTTCCCACATGGGCACATTTTACTAAGTTCCAAGTGACTTGGACATTTTCTTTCTCACTTACAGCCCCTCCACAAATGTTCTGGAAATAACTGAATTTAAGTACATGTCTGAAAGCGGCATCATACAGTGTGTGAACTGTATCGTGTTGTTAGTAAAAAGTCTGCCTCTGTGTGTTAGGGACAAAGCTGGCGGTTATGGTATCCAGGCTCTCGGGGGCATGCTGGTGGAGTACGTCCACGGAGACTTCCTCAATGTCGTAGGGTTCCCCCTCAATCGCTTCTGCAAACAGCTGGACCTTATTTACAACCCCTGTACTTCGTCTTCAGACCAGCAAAGTGCCACCTCAATGCTCACTCAGCCCCCACACAACCTGCCAGATCAGTCCAGGCAGAGTCCCAGCTCTTCAGCCAAAAACCACCCTTCAACCAGCCTCAGACCAAACAGCCCAACTACCAGTCACACACATCACACCCACGACAGCCCTCCATTGAGTCCAGTCCATAAGGTTTGTATGTCTCGGCCTATGAGCACAACCCATCACCTGTTTTGTTCTCATAATTTACAAGAAACCATCAATTTTAAAAGGTGAAAAGGAAAGACGGTATCGGCGAAGTGAATGAGAGTTCTCGGATGTTGGTGAACAGTTTGTCTAAAGACAGAGGTGCTGAGATCATTGACTCTGAGAACACAACATTACCGCTGATCCCCAGCAGAGGGCAGGTGATCGATCTCAATGTGACAGAGCAAGAGGACAGTGAACCTAAAAGAGAGGATCTGCAGAGAATCATTGGACTAATGGATGGATTCAAAGCCTCAAAGGTATTTGGCTTTAAACTATATACTTACACTTAAGCTTTTTTCACTGTGAGATATTTACTTTTAATGATTGCAATTGTTGTAGTTGACCTACTAGATGGTATAATGAAGTGTTTAGCCTAGCTTAAAGGAGAGGTTTAACATTCGGAAATCAATCCAAGATCAATACCAATCTCATATGAATCCATGATGTTGCAGCCAGAAAAACAAGAACACTTCTGCTTATTAACACCTTTAATCTGTATTAAAACAAAGAGTGCAAAATGAAAAAAAATGTGGTTTTAGGTTTTACAGTATTTCTCGTAATTTGCATTGACTTCCTGTTGCCTGTTGCCTGTCAAGCTCAAGGTGACCACAAGTTTCAAGGCAGTTAAACAAAGCAGCAAAAGATTTAATGTGTTAATTTATGAGATTTTGCCGTGCTGTTTAAAATTCAACAGAATCTATCCACCATGAGTGTAAAGCACCAGTTGCCCCTGATTTTTCAATTGTCTGACATCCTTTGTCACATTGGCATGATGAAAATTTGATTTCTTTTTCTTTATCCATTCTGTGTTTCCAAAAACATGTTCCAGGCATTGTTTACTGCCTCCAAGTTATGTGTGTTTGACCTGCTTCACCGCAGCCCAGGGCTGGATGCAGCACAGATGGCCCAGGAGATCAAAGCCTCCGTGAAGGGGACTGAATGCCTGTTGGAGGCTTGTGTGTCTCTGGGACTGTTGAAGAGCAAAGACAGAAGTTAGTCAGCTCTCAACCCTGTTGATAATTACACGACAATCACTTTTATCTACGTTAAAACAATGAAGCATGTAATACTGAACCTTTCAAATGTCTTATGATGTCTCCCAGCATGCCAAAAGCCTGTGTACGAGAACACAGACCTGTCAGTGCGTTTTTTGCGCTCTGATGCAGCTTATTCTCTGCACGGATACATCCAGCACTGCAACACCACAGTGTGGCCTCTTTTCTCTCACCTTGAGAGTGCTGTGCAGGAGGGTACTAACCAGCATGAGAAGGCCTTTGGCAAAAAAACAAACGATTTGTTCCAGGTGATTAACTTCAAGTTCACCCTCAGATCTGTGCACATTCAAGCAGATAAGATCATGTTCAAAATATTTTACATTTGTCACGTGTTGCTTTTTAAAGGATAATTACTACAACAGTGAAGAAAAGAAACTGAGATTCATGCGTGCCATGCACAGCATTGCCAAAGTTACCGGAAAAGACGTGGCCACAGCCTTTGACCTCTCCACTTTTAAAACGGCCTGTGATCTTGGAGGTAAGGAGACAGTTTTAACGATTAAACTCATTTATTTGAACAATGAATAAGTTCCTCATCTTTTTTTTTTTTCTCTCAAGGATGCACTGGCGCCATGGCCTATGAGTTTACTAAAGCTCACCCTGGGTTGTCTGTGACAGTGTTTGACTTACCTGCTGTTGTTGAGATGAGCGAACATTTCCATCCGCAGCACAAAGACGACAGGGTTTCATTTGTAGCAGGTCAGATAGTTTAACCACACTGAAATAAAGTGACAAATATAAATGGACACTTTCTCATTCTGAGACGCAAACTTTCCCTCGTTTTAATGAGCAGGAGACTTCTTAAAAGACGAGTTGCCCAAAGCAGACCTATACATCCTGGCAAGAATCCTTCATGACTGGTCTGATGAGAAGGTGCACATGCTTCTGAGTAAAATCGGGCAAACATGCACACCAGGTAAGACTTGAAACTTAAAGAAGCTATTTGCATGTTTTTCTGCTGCCACAAATAATTATCCCCAGCCTGTGTGTCTCATCACTTTCTGAGAGCAAGTTACTGGAGCCTCCAGTCTGCTCTGAAGTAGTAGTGCGTGGTGGTTGTCTGGTTTTAACTTCTTGTCTGGTAAACAATGGTTGAAGCGCTTAGCAAGGAACTAACACCTTCCTCTGGCAGGAAATCACATCCGGCTGCAGATAACATTTACATATAGAACCTTTCCAAGTCTTTATTTTTTTGATGAGGTACTTTTACTGATGAGTGAATGTTTTCATAGTATGATGTTTTCATTTTTATAATGAGACTAGTAACTAGCCTTTATTTTCTTGATTTATTCTTCTTGAGATTTATTCAGAAGACAGAATAAATCTAAAGAAATTAAATAAAAGGAGATAAGCAAAACTACAAGTATTGTTCTCTAAAGTTTAACCTCTGCATACGTGTCACACTTGCACCATGCTGCCAGGCTGTGGACTCCTGCTAAGTGAGATCTTCCTGGATGAAGACAGGAGGGGTCCGAGTCATGGGCTGCTTCAGGCCCTCAGCATGAGCATGGGGAAACAAAGGAGCGCAGCAGAATACAGTCTGCTATTGAAGAGCCACGGTTTCATCACAGCACACGTCAGACACACTGACAACTTACTGGATGCTATGCTCTGCATCAGAGTGTGACATCACTCACTGGGACTATAGGGATGGTCTTGTAATACACTGAATGTTGTAGCCAAGAATTGTCGAAATCAAAGATGAAGCTCAAGAAAGTTTTTACAATTTTTTGTTTTAATGAGTCATACAAAGATAAATGATCTGTTTATGTTTGAGTTTCTGCAAATGAAATAAATGTTGATTTGTTCATATCTTCCAAGCCATTTTTTTTTTTTTTTTTGATTTCCCCAAACACTAAGGTGTTGAACAATCTCTTGTGTTGGGTCTTAGGATGTGCACTACTCATAGCTGAGACCATGTTGGATCGACTGACACCCTACACTGCTCTGCAGTCTCTGAACATGCTTGTCCAGACTGAGGGAATGGAGAGAACAGAGAGCAAGTACGCAGACATGCTAAGCAAACATGGATTTGGGAACACGCGTGTGGTTCACACTAGGAGCTTCTTAGATGCTTTTATTGCCATTAAAATGTAGCAAGGGAATCATGCACACAAACACTTGTGTTTTTTGTTTGTTTTCTTATAATGCAATGTCTCATGAGTTTTAGCTATTGGATCAGTGATGGATGATTTTCAATAAAGTAATTCAATGATGAAAAACTCAAATCCTGTCTTCAAAGCGTAAAAGTATCATCGACAAAATGTACTTGAACATCAGATATTTAAGTACACATTATACAGAGTTTTGAAGTTTTACCTTTACAACTGGATTCATAAACACTTAAATGGGTTCTTAAATGTTTAACAAGCATAAAAAATTAGTTATTTATTTATTGTGTGTTCCGCCACTGAACTCACCGATTTTTAGTCTATTAGTATTTTGTGCATCCCTCCCACCTGCAGCAGTAATAATGTGTAAAGTGTCTTAATACTGTTGCATGCAATTATCAACAAAACGATGGTAAATCCCCACAACATCTTGCTACTTATCTGATATGATGTGCTGAGAATTGCTGCTGATGTTATTGGTAATCAACCTTTGTATTAGTAATATCCTGCATCTGGTCCAGCTGCTGACTCAGAGCAGCTGCTGTTTGCTGATCTGCATCCATACATCCAAGTATTGCTAACTATGACAACATCCTAGTTTGTTTGATCAGTGCAGTGATACCAGACTCAGTCTAATACAGAGTAAAATCATAGTTTTAGACAGATTTTTTTCTGCTATCTATCATCTTGGTCACCATTATGTGTCCAGTATGTCAGCAAACAGAACTGTTCAGGAAACCTGCTTGTTGTGAGGACATGTTGCCACTTTTATCCTCTTGCTTCACCAAACTAGTCACTCAGCTTTGCTTTTTGGAAGTACAGATCCTCTTAGCTGGGGTCGGAGAAGCTCACAACATTGAGGCACCGTTTTTCTTGTAACTTAACCGCTGATGGTGCTGCTGGAGTCACATCACTGGATCCCCCTACAGCCCACTGCATTTTAATGTTGGCACAGCAACGGTTGTTCCAGCCAGATGTGATTGGAAAACTGTACCAGTCCAAGGCTTCTTAGTTTTCCTGGGTATGGGATTCATCATGGCCTACTTGGTCACCACATTTCGAGACGCAGAACTTCATGTTATACCTTGAATATCAGTATTAAATTAATGATATAACTGTCACCAGATGGCAGATTTGTTTGGTGGAAACTCTAATTAACATACTGATGATGCATTAGAAACCGAGTTGTCTGGGACCGTTTGGTGTGTTTTAGATTGCTCACTCCAAAAGCACTCAGTCTGTGGTCAGCAGCATGAAGGCTGTGGCTGGTGTGTGTGCATCCTGCCTTTTAAACACTCTGAACTGTCATATTAAGATGATGCAATCTGGATGCAACAGGGCTACGATGATTAAAGAAGAAATAATAACATCTAAGTAGTGTTATCATCTAAATAGGATGTCATTTTGTCATGACTTCATGTTTACTTCAGCTTTGTAAAAGGCTGGAGGACGATGGCCAGTGATGAGGGAGGAAAAGCCTGTTTTTCATGGCGTCCATGTCAAACGTGTTCTTGAGGGATGGGTGGAGTCTTGCTATTCATCTTGTGTGATGGGTTGAGGACATTTTTCTCTGGCAAGCCTCATTCTCCCTTCATGGCAATCTCATACAACCCTCATAACCATGAGATTTAACCTCCCCCTGTGCTCCCACATCAGTTTTGCTGAGTTAAGTCACACAAACTGATAATTAAATCAAAGCGCTGTCTATTGAATCACTTTATTTATTCTATTGCTCCATTTGGCCCGTTAGAGCACAACTCCCCTTTTTTCTCCCACAAGTGATCAAACTCATACTTCATCTCCTCTGACGTTAATCTATCCCAAATTAAAGCTGCGGAGAAAAACACTTTGCATGTCACCATTTTTGCTGTCAGTACATGCAGCCCACCTTCCCAAATGATATTCGATATCCTCGAAATGTAACCCAGATATTTATTTTCCAGCTGCAGGACGCTTAACTCAGTGCTTCATTTTCCTGCTATGGCAGTGACTCTCCTCAGGGTGGCATCACAAACCTGCTCAGAAAACTTGGACAAACACAGAGTTCCTGTTTTGTTGAAGCTGAATAATTCTTTCCATTGGAAGCGACTCGGTTTCAAGATATTCTATATATTTGAACATTGAGTGTATGGCGCTTCAGAGTTGATGTTGCCAAGTTTTGTAATTAATTTGTGCTTCATGTGTTTGGTTGGTGATTTAGACTCGATGCAGAGAAGTCTATGACCCCACCCTTCAGTTCCTCATAGATAAACCTTGGATTTCAGTTTTGAAGCAGCAGGTGAAAGCAGCCAAACATTTGACGAGAATGTGGGAATATCTCTGGCCAGGATAAATCGGTTTTATTCTTTGTGACACTGAAAGTGTATCCGGATTACTCTTCATTTTGGATCCCTCTCTAAGTATTTTCCTCGAGGGGTAATAAGGGTGGTCATGTTATTCATGGCTATTTTCTTGTCAGTCCGGGCTCAGGCTCTTTGTGACATCTAACTGATTTCCATGACTCACGTTTTTTTTCTGTCAATGAGGAGAGACAGGGGGAGGTTATTCTGAAGTTCACATATGACAGTGAGCGTAAATCACATACGGTTTGTGTTATTGTTAACACACACTGAATGCATCAAAACACCAAACACTGCAGCACTTTCACGCTACACTGACTGTGAAAGCCTGCATTGATTCATGGCCTCGCACACACGCATGCATTTCTGATCAGTTCTTTTTTTAAGTGACACCAAATGGTTGTGTCAGGCCTGTGAGCTACAGATGAGCATCACGAGTCAAACTGCAGAGTTTATGATGAAGCATTTCCATGGAGGGATTTACATACCCTTGCACATCCAGTGTCCCAGCTGCACCCGTTCACCCTCAAAACGCCTCGATTCTTGTGTACGAGCGTCAACAGCAGAGACTCCGCGAGGGCTTTCTAATGAAAACCATTCAAGTCAATCAAGTTTACCAGAGACCAAAGGCCAGTGTAATTTGGGAAAATTGCTGAAACTCCAAAGTAATCTTATGTAATGTGATCTTGCCTATTGAACACTGGCTGTACTGTACGTGTCGGATAAGAGCTCAGTCATTTTCTTCAAATGCAGACTTGACAAGCAGCATGGATATCCACCTGCAAGTAATCATCATTCTAGTGTTAAGTGCTTTGATATTAAAATGACTGATTTAAGACCATTTGCTGCTTGTAGATAGCGATTTGAAAACACTTCCACATGTTGATAGGGGGGGGATAAGCTGGGTTTGTGAACCGGGAGAACTGCATGTTGTGTTTGCTGTTGCAGAAACAGTGGATGAAAACACGGCAGGGTTTAGTCATGTCCTCAGTTTTCAGTTGAGGCTACAAAGAATGACGCAGAGTACTAACTGCAAAGTTTGATAAGATTCACTCGGTTAATTGCGCTTGTAATGGAAATCTTGTACTTCAGTGAAATCCCATGCCACTTCCAGTTCAGCCACTAGGAGGAATCATTGACTAAAGAATACAGCAGAGCTGATTTTATAAAGTTTTACTGTTTGTTGACACTTCTATCAAACTGACAGGAGAGGACAGTCAATTTCATCACTGGGTTTTTTGAAATTTTCCAAATATCCTCGTCAAACTCCGGTTTAATCTTAGTTGAGAAAAATAAACACCATCATTGTTTCAGCCTCTTTGTGACTTTGGGGAAAGGATACGCAGAATCCAAATGATTGCACGCAGAATAACAAACACTCTCTAATCAGTTTTTTGCCGCTCAAACCTGAACTCGTGCGCAGGCACCTGTTTCAAAGCACAGTCTTGTTTATCAAAGTCCTCCTCTGTCAACAAACAGAATAGGCGCAGTGATGGCTGGCTCCTCAACTCAAATCTGATTTCAGCAAATGTGCAATTGTTCAAAGTGAGTTGTGCTTCATTGATTTGTTTCAAGGCAGCGGAAAAATAACCCCAGGGCTTCTACTGGTTAGAAATAACAATGGAGTCCTTCTCTGCTGTCTGTAGTTTTCTCCCTTTCTCTCTCTGTGTCTGTTTTCTGGCGTGATATCAGTGGTGGATCAGATTTTCACTGTGGATTTAGCTGCTGGTTGTGACTGTAAAGAATTACTTTTCTGGATCTCCATTGGAATTAGAGCGATGTTCTTTTTGTGTAACAGATCAGTAGATTATATGCTCAGCCACTTCACTTTAATATGATACTTTGATTGATTTGTCGAATTTAGCTGATTTAAACAAAAGTTTGACACTTTGACCAAAATGATCATTTATTTATTTGTATTTGAAGAGAAGATCTTTACATCACCGTCATGTCTGTGTGCTAACAATGGAGCTGAAGCAACTATTAGCTTAGCTTAACTTAGCAAAGTTACAGCCTGGAAGCAGGGGGGAAACATTTTTGTTGGCTTTGACCAAAGTCTATAAATACACCTTCCATTAATTAATTAATACATTTTTGAGTTATATAAAAAAACACATTAGAACTTTTACAATGTTTTAAAAAGCTTCGTTTTACATTTATTCTAATGTGGATATAAAGAAGTTCTTCAGAAGTAACTGTAATTTTGAACTTAAAATAGGCTTAGTGTTTCTCCATGTCTTCATGCTAAGCTAAGCTATGCTAACCACTTCCTAGCTTAACCTCCACACTCAGTGTACAGATACAGTGGCACAGAGCCAGGCTAGCTGTTTCCATAGGTTTCCAGTCTTTGTGCTAAGCTTATCTTTACTAACGGCCTCCTGACCTCACCTGCGTTCACACTCACATCTCATTATCACATTTTTCTTAACTTCAACATCTCCTGGACTCGTGTGTGAACAGCAGCAGTGAAGCAGTGGAGCGGCACCTGCTGCTGGAAACCAACAACGGTCTCATTAACATGTGGAAATATTTGTTGCGGTCAAATGCGGGAGTGTGTCTCCCCCGTCCTGTCTCCATGTGATGTGTGAGGTGTCACTCAGAGATACAGTAGGCGAGGAGACTCGTGCTGAAATGGTTGGTGACAGGACTTTCATCCGACCCACTGAGGGCTCTTTGTTGTTATTTTGGGATCTCTCATGGGTGCAGTCTGAGAGAGCAGCAGACAGACTGGGTCTCATCACTGCACCAACACATAGAAACACACATGACGACACATGCAGACACTAACAGACACCTGCATGAACAAAATAAAGGCATGCTGCTCTGTCAATTAAGTTTTATTGGTATATGAGCAAATGGGAAATCAATAATTTTCACTAATTAAACATTAAACAGTAACAGTACAGTTTGTAGCCATTTACCCATTCACACACATTCATACAGTGCATCCATGTGCAGCACTTTTTCTACGAGGAGCAATTCGGGGTTCACTATCTTGCCCAAGGACACTGCACATGGGGAAGACTGGGATCAAACCACCAACCGTCTGGCTAGAGGATTACCGATCTACCCCCTCAGCCACAGAATATTTAAAAATGATGTATTCCACTTGCTTATGTTCTATTATAAGATAATGTGGAATATTATCACATAATTATTATGTGCAACTTTATTTTCCACGAGCATCATTTCATTTTGTTTTTTTTCTTTTCCTGTTGAAGAATAGCCTTCCATACATTTGAGCTTCGTTTATTATTTTCTTTATCCTTTGCAAGTATGGAGATAAAACTATTTGAGGCTGAAGTTGTAACTGAAATGTTTTGTTGTGTTGCTTGGATTTGAATCTGTTTGCTAGTAAATCTTCAGTGGCACCAATGTGACTTAGGCCCTAGTTAAAGGATTATTTCACCCAAACATCAAAAACATGCATGTATTTCTTATTTTAACAAGGACCATAAACAATATTAAATCCATTTAAGCAGTGCAACAGATGTATAAAAGCCTAACCTGTCATGTAGCCTATTTTCTAATTTGTTTCTTTTTAATATGCTATGAGTTTGAATTACATGACAACCAGCAGGCCTATAACAATTATCATTATAATGTATTTCTGATAAAGTGATCATCCATTTAATAAATTGTATTCTCCTCTATTGTATTGTGTTAGCAGCAGATGTTTTAAAGGTGTGCTATTTAAGTTCACAATGCATAAAAATGATCTGCATGGTTAGAAACCACAACCCTAATTGACTAATTATGCGGTTTTGTAATTTAGGTGAACGAGCGTAGTCCTCACCACAGCGCTGCTTCAACAATCCTCATTTGACAATTGTGCCACATGAATGAAAATGAAAGTCTCCAGTGAACAGCTTAAGTCTATTTGATTTCACATTCAAACAGCAACAATGATCGTAACCTCTGACAGTGTAAGATGCAAAACAAATGTTTAGCCTATCAATGGTTTGTGCCGATGAGATATTTATGGGGTTGACAAAGTTGTCTTTGTGTCTGTCTTGTTGTCTGTTATCACGAGTAGAAGGTGGTTCGGCGGTGGCCTCTGACACGGATCACAGGCAGCCGCTGTTTAAAACAAGCGAGCAGATATCTTCCTCTCACTGTGCGATGGTGACCTTTGCTCTTAACCCCCTCCAGCAGCAGTTCATCCTCCAAACAATAACAATCAATTCCCTCCACATCTGACAGAGCCGAAGAACAACTTATAAATGATATGCATCTCCTGCTGGTCCCATGGCAACCGCCTTGACTTTATTGTTGCGTTTCTTTGATCCCGCCAAGCTTTGATTCATTTCTCTTTCACCCTTTTAGCTAAACATATCATGTGAATTCGGAGCTTTGTTCCTGACAGGCCCCGTCTTACCTCGCTCTCTCCACAGGCTCCTGACGCCTCCCAGAGGAGCCGCGGAGGAGGAGAGGAATTCCAGTGGATTCAAAGACTTCTCCGGGTTTCTTTTGACTCCTCCATCTGCCTTGCCTTCCCCTGCTCTTCATGTTGACCTGTTCCTCGTGATCCCCTGCCAAACCATCTTCCCAGCCCTCAGGGACTGTGCCTGTATGTGCATAGGCATACGCATTACATGGGTGCACGGAGTTGGTACGTGGCTTTTATTCAAGACAAGTTCCAGTTGTAGGGTTCTCTGCATGTCCAGGCCTTTGATTCGGTGAATGAGGAGAACGAACTTGGCCTGATTCATTGGGCGTTTTTCATCGGTGCTTATGAGTTTGTTGACAGAACCGTGGTAGAGTTGCCAGGTTCCTCATAAACTGCAGCCCTCGGTGTATTATATTATAGATTCCATTGAGAAATTCATGATTTTAAGACCAGCCTTCAAAAGGGTGGGATGTTTTATTCACAGGACTTTCACCAAATGAGAATGTAATGAAAAATGAAAAGTGTATGTTTTCTCAGTACCATCTGGTTTCAATCATGGCAATATCCTAAACATGACCAGTTTCTTGAATCAGCTACCCTCCGCTTGCCTCCCAGACGTTAGCCACTCATTATTCCAGTCAGGCCTCTCAGACAGCTACACCAACGTGTTCACCAGCAAAGCGCAAACAGAAGTCAGTTTTTCTACCATTCACCTCGTGATAACTTTGCAACAGCTGTTTTAACTGTTAAAATGTGGTTCACAACGACCCACTTTTTATTATAGGTCATGGTTTGTTACCATTTTTTTATGGGTGTTGATCAACACTGTCAGAAAAAGATTAAAATCTAACAGTGTTTGCTGCTCACCTCGATTCAGGCATCACACAATAGAATAAGCAAAGTTTAGCCCTTTAGCACATTACTCAGTTATCATGTGATTCAGGGCTGGAGACGGCCTTCAGTGGAGGCGTTGTGATTGCAGGTTCTCTGTCCATCAGGCCTTCTCTCGTGATCTGATATCTCAGTAACATCTTCACTCGCATTACATTTTCTGGTGGTCAAAGGTCCAGCTCAGTGTGACCTCTCAAAACATGTGACCTTTTGAATCCCTTCATATTTAAAACAAACTTTTCCTGAGCTGTCTAGATTTTGCTAGAGTTTCACTGTATATACTGTAGGTCCAGTCCAAACTTATACTTAATAGAAAAAAACCCTCCAGTGACTGATAGTGGCTGATCCAGTAGCTAAAGTTAGAGGTGTGTGTACATCCACAAAACCTCAGTGGGAAGAGAAAGTGCTGAATAGAAAGTAAATAAATAAATAAAATAGAAGGACAAGAAGAGCCTGCTTCTTTACTACTTTATCACCAGCTTTTTCAATAAGCTACACGTCCTCCTCAGGCAAAATGGCAAATCTGCCCTGAGCTTTTTCAATCATTTACATCACAGTTTTTTTAAACTACTAAGTTTTCACATGCTTCTGCGCTTCACTTAATTACTTAACTGTGTTTCTGTGTATGCTTGTTTTCTGCAGAGGAACTAAAGAAGGACTTTTTAAATGGCCCATCACACCTCACACATTCTCTAACCCTGGTTGGAGGTGGTTAAAAGCAGCAGTCGAGTGTGGGAAATTGCATTTGAGCAATCGCACATAAAACAGCCCTGTCATGTCTTTAATTCAGGCTCATTCACTGAAGTGATACACGTGCCCTCTAATCTAACGAGAATCATAGATATAACAGAATCAGGGAATTACTTTGTGCATGCTCCGATCCTGCTGAGCAATGTTATGGGAAACACCTGGGTGATGCAGTACAGTTCCTCTTCTGCCACATAAGTCTGAGGAGCATTGGTGAGGAGTCATTAGGAAAATACTTCTTTCCTAATCCTCCATGGACCACACAGCATTTAAATATATTTCAGTATTTTTTTCTGTCAGTACCTCTACTGCAGCTTTTTAAAACAAGACATAGTTTCAGTCAAAATGACCAGATAACTAGTTACTGTTCTCTTCTGCCCCAGATGATGATAATAATATTTGACGCTGACCAACAGAAACACACACACACACACACTAATATACTGTATATATAACTACAAACTACAATGAATAGTTTTAAAATAGTTTTAAAATATATAAACTAGCCTAACTTTTTAGAAGTTGGACTTAATTGTAATGATTTACATCCTTTCAGTAAAGTGAGCATCATCAAAATGAAGTCTCTCTCTATCAGCAGTAATTCAATCACACCTGATTCCGACAAGCTCCAATGCTATTAGTCAAACTGGAACATCAATACTGGCTTCACCCCCTGCACTGTTGTTGTAATATGTGTTTTAACCAATGGAGGGCAGTATGACTATTATGACAAGCTTCACCACAAAGGCTACAGAGCTCAAGGAAGCTCTGTTCTTAACGTGCAAATGTTTGGGGACATTATATATAAACTATATGGTAAATTTAGAGTCATTTAAATATGACATTTACAAGTTCACATTATTTTGAAAATGGCAGGTGAATTAAGAGAGGGAGGAATGTTTGATTGTGTATTATTACCATATGTTTCAGGTTTTGTAAAGAGCACGATTTTATCATAATGTTTTTTTAACCCCTCCACTGAATCATAAGCTCAAAAGTTGGGGTAATGTTAGGTCGTGTTATTTACTTATAAAACTACTTTCCAGTATAGTAATCCCAGATCTTCACTGATGGGCTATAATATCATTTTCTTTTTATAATGTTACACAAGAAAATAATTTTACCAATTGAGATGTGGCCATTTCTCCACTAATACGTTGTATTTTTTAATCAGATTTTTAAACGGCTCATTATTTTTGTCCAGTTTTTATCCTCTTACCTTGAACAACTATTCTGCCTCCGGAAATAAACACCTCCCAATGTTTTCTGGGTAATCAATGTTTACTCTTCCTTTTTTTCTTCTTTTTTTTCAAATTCAGCCACATTTTCTTTCAAGCAGACTTTGAAGAGCCACGGTGGAGCCTGGGGATGGATAGAGGGATGGATGGATGTGGGGGTTGAGCCAAGCCTGGACGGCAGACAGCACCTGAGAGCGAACCTCAAACCTGGGGGTAAGACCCAAAACGTGACCTCTGCAGTCGCGGAGCAAAGACACAAAGAAACATGGACTTGTGCAGAGATTACTGAGACACAGAGGGAGAATTTGTCTGGCCCTCTGTGGTCCACCGTTGTAGGAGTAGAGAAATCTTTTTAAAATATTTTGTTTCAAGTAGTCAGTGATTTAAATTGGGTTTTGACTTTGTTAATTCTAGTTGTCAGCTTCGATCCTCATCGTGCAGTGATTTTTACATACTCATAAAGCTTTTGTTTAATCAGCACACACCACGTTTTCAGCTCCACACAAAGCTCCTGAATTCAGTTTCCTTAACTCGAGTATTAATTTAACATTAAACACTGATATAGCTTCCTTCGTTATGCACTCGCACTGTTATTACTGTACCTCCTTGTGTATTTCTCTGAAGAGCTATGGCAAACAGCTGCCTGATTAATAAGTTAAGTCCTCTAAATATGGCTCAGAGTCATGTATCTTTAAAAACTACTTAATAATGGTAATCAAGATTATCAACAACATACCAATTACATCTTTACACTTTCCTCTCTTAATTATGTATCGCTCTCCTTCTCGGTGGATAAAAGCGCTGCTTTCTCGGTCTCAGGTGGATTGTTCATCTTAAGTGTTTATGATGGTGTATTTGTATCACAACCGAGCCACACTGCCTTAAAGTGGCAGCGAGCTAAAAGAGGCCTGCGCCTGCTTCCGTGTGTGAATCAACCACAATGGAGAGGTTCCTATGTTTTATTTATTGATATGTTTTAGCGGGGGAAGACCTAGTGTTCATTATCATAAAGGCCTCTAGACATCAAGTCACACACACACACGCACACACAAAAGACCCAGCCATTTCCCAGTCTCACACTCACACACACAGATCAACACGAGAGGAGCAGGCCGCTTTGCTGTAGCGACTCCTCGCCAGCAACCATTGGTAGCGTCAGTGACAGAAGCTGACAATGTCAAAGTATCTTTGTCTCTCGCAGATAAACTGTCCCTGAAGCTGTCGTTGTGTGAGAGATGTAAAACACAGGCTTTTTCTCGTCTTCATGGGGGAAGTTGTTTTCATTTCCCCCTTCTTTTTTTCGAATATGTCATATCTTTTCTGTCAGGGCCCTGGGGCGCCTGGTGGTGCTCGTGCTAAAGGAGGAGGAGTGTAAGCATCTGCAAACCCAGTGGAGTCTGACCATATTGTACCTGCGTTCGTCTTCATCTTGCTTATTTTGTCAAAAGCTCAAAGCCTGTGCGTTTCAGACAGCTGTGTTGTCATCTGATCTGTGCGAGTGTGAATCTTTATGTTTGCGTGCATGTGTGCATGAGTGGGAGTGTGTGTGTGTGAAGGGAGACAGCCAGTAGGAACAGATGTGGGGAAAGTCAGTAAAAACTCAATATGAACCCTGCAGAGGCCTTCCTCTCTCTGTTCAATTATTTAGAGTCAAAGAAAAGAGGCAAGAGTAACACATTTCCTCAGAAGCCACTGTGTTTGGCAGGAATGAATAACATATTTATCTAGTCTCATCTTTGCCAAATAGCCGGAAATGGAAACAAATACCTTCAATTGGATTCTTGGCTCTGGTGTTTTCCTTGAGCTGCTGCTGTGTGTACTCGTGCAGTCATATTGAAAAATTCCTCAGGACCGAAAAATTATGGAAGTGCTGACAAGCAGAATTTTTTCATGGTATCGAGATGTACACTTGGCAGTTTCAGACGAAGCTTATCTGCTACCCTCTCATGATGGGAGGCTCGAGACAGAGAGAGAGAGAGAGAGCGAGAGAGAGAGAGAGAGAGAGCAAATGCAGGGGAAAAAAAGTGCCTACCTATTTAATTTAATTAGAGATTAGACGAGGAAAAGAGTCACATTTCCTCCCTGGCACGTCTCGATTTGGCGCACTCTGACACCTGATTTTATAAAGAGATGTCACAGCCAAGCACCGTGGTAATGCCTGTAATTACTCTGAACTCAAATAAATAAATAAATTTGCTTTTCTTTGTGAGAGTCTGACAGGTTTTCCAACATCCTTGACTGGAATAAATTCAGTGTGTTCTTGAGTGAGTACTTTTTTCTATGGCTGTGTGTTCGGGTGTGTGTCTCTGTGTGGGTGTGTGCTTGTGTTTACATATAGCGAGGCACTTGTAAAGGAGAAATTCAGACAGGATGAAATTTTGACAGCTACAGTATACCTTGTTTTCCTCTTTCGTCTTTTTATGACTGAATAATCTCTGCTCAGCCGCGCTGAAGGCAAACCTCCGTTTGAGACTGATAAGGTTCGAGGTGCAGCTTTGTAAATAATAAGGTTAGAGTTTCCTGCACAGTTGCTAGTGCCGCGGCTGATCTCGCTCCTATTAGTGACAATTGGCTGTGACCTCACCTGCTCACCCATGCTGTCATCACTGAGGGTGTATCTGCAGCAGCAGCAGGCGATTAGATCATCCACATGGTCATAGAAGGAGACATCCAGACAAACGTTGCTCTGTTGAACCAAAGGAGGTCTGATGCATGTTGTCACGGCTCCTTGTCTTTTTGATATCGTTCACCTGCAAAAGTAGTTTCATATTTTCGCTTTCGGGGGAAATTCAGGTTTCTAAAGCTCACAAGGCAACAAGACCCAGTTCACACACAGAGTACAGGTGACTTACCTGACTGCCACACTGCCCTCTATTGGCCAGCAAGTGTTATTCAATGCTCCAGCCCCCATCCCTCAAGCAGTGTAGCCGATGGAGGGATGGATGGAGGGATGGATGGAGGGATGGATGGAGGGATGGATGGAGGGATGGATGGAGGGATGAATGGAGGGATGGATGGAGGGATGGATGGAGGGATGAATGGAGGCTTGACAACAGATTCATTTCAGGTCTGTTGTACTGAATTACCCTCACATCTATTTCACAACCTTTTCACATGAGCCTTAACTCTTCATCGTCATCTTACATTTGAATTAATCTAACACTGGATTTTATGTTATATTATTATCCCCATAAAACTGTAAATTACAGTCATTTTATTAGCCTATAGAATTGAACCATCTTTATGGTTAGCATTAGGAATGGAAGATGTTTGGATTATCCTCTTTACTTTTAGCCTCATTGCCAGCTTACTCTGGCTCAGTGTTTGTGTTTTTTTAATTGAGTATTACATTTAAAGTAGAACCATTTCCCCCTGGTTCGGACATCGCCACCTAATAACTGTACAGTGTACCTAATGAACTGGTTCATGTTCATGCTTAAAAATGACTTGTGTTGTCAGAGCTATTGTGGCATGACTGATTCAAAGTCAGGATATCTCCGCAGTCTGTTCCTAATAGGTCTCTGGTTATGTCACAGTAAAATACTTCTGCACTGCAGTATCCCTTTAATGGCACTTTAGCAAAGCAAACTTCCACAGCAGTTTTTTTCATCACATGAATTGTGTTGGAATAATGATCATTCCTGTAGCTTAAAGTAGATCAAATATATTTCCCTGATAAAAAGATGGAGAAAGAAAAACTACTTTGCTTCCTGTGGTGCCTGTTGTTAGGGCTACTGCTTTATTGATGGGGGATCACCAGGAAGGAAGCTGAAGTTTGAATGCATCAGATCTGTAAAGAGGACATAGTCAGAATGTGGAGCGGATAATTACAGAAATGTTTTAAACTGAATCCTGATCCTTCCTCCTCCGTCACCTTCCTATCACACCCTCTCCTCTCCTCCTCTGCAGTGAATGACAGTCATGCTGATATCCAAGGCCTTTCCAAACCTCCATCCTCTTGTTTCTCGGTCAATGAGTGTCAATCAGCGGTTCCTCACAGAGCCTGGTAACAAATATCCTGACGCTCACAATGCCTCGGTATCCCACGAGTCCCTCCACACCCCACAGCGGTGTCAAGCAGTCACACCTCTTCACACCTCTCCGGCAAAGCAGATGTTCAGGATGCTCTTTACCGTCACGATCGGGGATTCAGGCGTACAAAACTGAAGCTGGCCCTTTTTTCCCTGACGAAGCCCTGGCATATAAATTATAGATGGTGAAACAACCTTTAAACATGTTCATTAAAGACAATGCTTTCTTTAAAAAAATAAAAAAATCAGCTCATAAATATTTCTCTCAAGCAAATCTCAACACAACCCCCCCACCCCCCTCCCCTCTGTATCCGCTTTTCCCAGTCAAGTGGTACGTGTGAGGGGAAGGAGAGAGACGGTGCCTCAGCAACCTTGACTGGAGACAAGCAGGAGTCACATGCGTGACTGGGTCGACTTCACCTGTGATGGCTGTTTGCTAGCTTTCCTCCAGAAAACGAGCCGCCCGCCCGCCCGCCCGCCCGCCTGCCTGCTTGCTGATGTGCTATTACTCGCTCTGGAAGAGATGCTTGTGTGGAGGATGACACATTATTATCCTTTAATCTCGGTCTCAGCTTGTTGAGCATCAAATTGAAATATCCTGAACAGATGTAAAAACACATGTGAGCCTGGGCGCACAAGCTGTGCTGCGCTTTGTTTCATCTATCCGTGATGTGAGCCTTAAGGAGAAGCTTTTTAAAATTTCATCACTATTCAAAAGGATAATTAATACGTACCCCCAGGCTTTGATTATGCGATACCCAGTGTGTAGTGCTGGTGTTGCCATAATGAGCCACTCATCAGTGCTCTGCCTGTACCTCCCCAACAAACATACAGTTTGCACAAGGTACTTAAGATTCTGCTACGGTACCATCATGCCTGTGCACGTGCTTATATGTGAATGCACCTGCATATATTTATATGTAGGTGCTTGTATGTGTGCATGCATGGGAGGTGTGGATACCCTTCTAATTTGCAGTACAATGCTATAGTCAGATCACACTGGTTGTTGCAGTTTGTTTACAAGCGGACCCCTGTCAGATTGTCAGCTGAAAGCAGGAGCTCTTTCTACAACGCCTGCCAGTGCCTTCACCTGCACACACAGACACACACACACACACACACACACACACACACACACACTCTCCCTCTCTGCAGCTCGCTCCAAGCCCAAAAGTCGGTGAGGAGATGGTTGTCAGTGAGTGGGTGCCGAGGTGTTGCAGGAGCAAGATGGACAGGCAGGTGCAGACTGACAGGCCGCAGAATCCGAAGGGGAATATTGGGAGTTCACACATAATGAGACCTGTCAATTTGAATGCCTCAAGGCTAAGCAGTGAGCCGTGCGCAGGTGACGACTGAGGCAGCCATTTCTTCTCAGGGAAAATATTTCAGGGTAATCTCTCACCCTTGACCCTCTGCAGGCTCCAAACAGCACTGTTACCAGAGCAATTATTCTGTCATTGTGTGGATGTAACAGAGTGAGTGGTGAAACACACCTAACTGAAGCCGCCGAGATTACAAAGCTGCGACCTGCTTGATTTAAGGATTCATATCAGAGACAGTTACAAAATCTTCCGAAGTGCATGCTCTTGTCTAACCCTACCTACAGTGATCTTATCTCGAGCACCGGCCTGACAGATAATAGGAAATCACTGACACAGGGTCAGGATCGCCAGTGAATTCCCATTCCCAATACAATGTGCTGATATCCGAGGACCCTGGTCCACAGTAGTGAGGTATATGGGGAATAGAGAGTGTCATCAGAGATTTGCCCAGGACCTCAGATAGCCTGTGATGGTGCTTTATACCCTGTTAGGAATTTAGCATGTTCACCCAGCGGTAAAGTGACACACGAGAAGGGCACAGGGACCTGCTGACAGCAGACGGACCTGTGAAACTTCTCTGTCCTTAAATCCAATTCTATGCTTGACACCGAGCGGAATTAGCTTTGGACAGGTGAGTGATAAGTTCCTCGAGTGCTTTCGCCCCCAAACACATCTGAGCCATCTTAACAGGAGTGGAGCCGTGGGCTTCAAATGTTAAGTTGTTCTCGCAGAAATAAACTGAGCTATAGACCATGTGGTGATCACAATCAGTGTAAAGGATCTCTTTGAAAAAGCAGACAGGCATCTGTGTCTATTTAAAGAGATGATCTTATCAATTACTAATCAATAGTCCTCCTGCAGCTTAAAGAGGATAAAATATAAATTTGCCCCTGTAGAGTATGGTGCTGAGAAGATCATTAAATTTGGCTGTGCTGCTTGTTTTCAGGGTTAGTGCTTTATTGATTTGTGTAAATGATCATTTACCAGGGAGAAAGTTGGATTTTGAAAAGGATAAATAATGAAAGAGGAAACAATGATGACAGGAGCAGGATAATTGAACTAACATACCAGAAAAATCATGATTATCACGGTTATTTTTTTTGCTTTTCCTTTTCTTTCCCCCTCACCTTCCCATTCCCCTCCTCTCTCCTGCACTTCATATCTTTGAGTGACAATCGCAGTCATACTCAAGGCCTTCCAAACCGCTCTCCCTCCATCCCCCCGGTCTCTCTGGTCAATGGGTGTCAATCAGAGCTTGGCCCTCACGCAGATTGGCAACAAGTATCCTCGTGCTCGTGGAACAATTATGACCGGGCTGCAGTGAAAATGGATTCCCGCGTTGACTCTCCACACCGCGCTCCTCCTCTCCCGGCCGACGGGGTCCTGCCATGGGAAGCAATTATCGCTAGATGCCAGCTGACAGCCCGATTCCATTGCCAGCGCGATCGGCCCTCATCCTCAGGCTTTCTCTAGGCAAATAGCATCCTCAACACTCAAATCAAACCTCTTACCAACCATTGGCTTCTATCACAGAATCAGATGGTTGCCTTTGTTCCCCCGGACAATGTGCTGGGAATAAGGAGGATACAGAGGCGGCCAAATAAAGAAGGGTTTAGATTTTTTTCAAGCACACAACTCAAAACTGCTCCACCTCCCCTGTGTCCACACCTCAGAGACGTCTCCGCAATGGTGGGGAAGACGAGGTGGAGGATGGTGGACACTGACCTGTGTTCCTAAGTTGGGAAGCATGAAGAGAAAGGAGAGGACAAAGGAAACTGAAGGAGTGTCACATGGGAATAGGACTTGTAAAAAAAACTCGCTATGCCCTCTGGATGAGCTGCTGCGTTTATTGCTTCTGGCATCATCCTACTATTTGTTTAATATTTTCAGAATTTTACAGAAATACAGATGATTAATTTCGTGACATGCAGAGCAACCTTGCTGTACATTTCAAGTAATATTATCAGGAAATTTAAAAAGGCAAAAAAAGTCAATTTAATATTATTTTCTATATTGGTGTAAAAATAATCCACGAGAATAAACTGGAAATGAAGAGTGGAGATTCTCTTGGAAATGGGTTGAGATTGATGTGAAACCTTAAGAGGATGTGTGTAAGATAAATGAGCCTAAATGAACGAAAACGAGACAATTAATCGTTATAAAAGTCAGACAGTCATCTGCCACTTTGCTTATTAATTGAATAAACACATCAAGGCAAAGTTCAGTCAATCCTTTAATGACTTTAATTAATACACATTGTCCTATTTTTCTCTCGCGCTCTGTCTCCGGCTCGCTCCTTCCCTCTCCCCGTGTACCTATATTTGTGAAATAATAAATAAATTAGGATACACACCGCCACCAACTAATTATCATGCAAATAAAGCAGCAACAAAGCTCATTGTGACTGTTAATCTGTGCCAGATCGTGGGTGAAATTCCCCAACGTGCTCAGAGATGTCCACCGTGCAATTAGGGAAGGAGAAGAAAGAGCAGCACTAAAGTGGCTGTCACTTATCCACTGTCAAATTAATTCTGTCCTCTCTGCGTTTTGCCTTTTGTCTGTGGCAAAGTGGCTGCATGTGTCTCGCTCTTTTTTTTGTCTTTGTCTCCCTCTGTGTCTCACTCCATGTCTGTGGAAATGCACTGAAAGTTTACAGCCTCACTCGTGCCCCAGAAAGGTTTCCTGTGTTCATGTTTTCACTAGGAAATACATGAGCATTAGACAGGCGAAGACAATGGCGTCGGTTTAGCTGTTGTTTATGTGTTAGAGTGAAAATATACGTTTTGTTTTCCGAGTGAATATAGAAAATAAAGAATTTACTACCCAGAAAATATTCACCCTTAAATATTCATCAGTTATTATTCCTATGGTTTGCAGCCTGCTCTACCTCCAGAAAAGAGTTTCAGTAACAATACGGCTGCTCTATTAACGTTGTGAACGTCTGTCTGTTTTTTCTCCACAGCTCGTTTGCGATCTACGGACACGTTCTACAACCAACACTTCTGCTGACGTCACTGTTCATGTAGCATTTAACAAGCTCCAACACCACCCGACCGTCCACCTGAAGGCACCAGACTTGGCGTATTTGTGCAGGAATTGACAAGGGATTGAAAAGGTCAGAGGTCGGACGCCGAATATTAACTCTGCATACTTTCGACTTGGACTATAAATCTGTTCCACATGAGTTGTCTGACTGAAGTGTTTGATTGCATCCTCTGTTAGCCCCTCAGCAAACATTTTGAAACTGGACAAAGCTTTCCAAACAGGGATTTTCAGCTGATAGTCAGTGAATCTCTGCAGCCCAGTATTCTTTGTTCTTTGTTTATGGAGCCTCTCATAAATTAAATATACGCAGAAACATACACCAAATGCATCACCTGCTGTGTCAACTGCTAACTTTCATATATTAACCTACTTTAGAAAACTTCAATTTTCACAGGTAATTACTTCCATAGACTACCATCCACACAAAGCCTGTGATAATCCAATAAAATAAGCCGCAAAGAAGAGCTCGTTTAAAAATTCAGGCCTTGTCTTGATTTTATCGCTGGTGAATTGAAAGCACACATCAAGGGTGCTCTGCTCGGAGTATTAAAATCAAAGAAAAGAACCAATCAGATGCTCCCCTGTTTTTCGCTCAGTGGCAACGCAGGGTAAATATGCCACAAAATAAGAAAACAAACAAGAGCAAAAGTGCCTTATTATCAGCGGCCACATTATCATAACGACCTGATTTGCCTAAATCGTGTCCTTATTAGGCCCAAAAGTCTCTCTGTCCCCTGTGGGTAATGAGCGGCCAGGCCGGGATTCTTCTCGCAGCTCTGACATGTCTTTTATTACTCTTACACTAAATGGAGGCAATGAAGAACATTTCAGTCGTGTGATTACTGGCTGTGTACCCTTGATATCAGAGGGGAAAGTGGTGTGCCCTCTTTTAATATTTGATTGTTTTTTCTATGTAATTTGGTCCAATTCATCATTTGAGCCTTTCATTTGCTTGCACGGTGCCATTTGTCTAATGTGGATGTCCTGATTACTGGACTCTGATATTGTGTTCGCCTTTGATGCCCAATTTCTTCTTCTACTTGTCCCAATTTTCGGCCACAGTGAGCGCTGAAAACTTTCCCCTCGCTCCACTCCAACTTTTGCAATATTCGCAGAGAGCATATTTGCTGTACCGGGCAAATGACATAGCTGAATAATTCACAAATTATTCACAAAATGATGATAAGGGCAAAGCTAAATAATCAAAATATGTGTTTGTAGATTGTTCAGATTAGTGCGTGTTTTAGAAAGAGTTATACTTAGGGAATGTGTGCTTGAAAAACACAAGCTGGGCCAGGCAGGAGAAGCTGGAAACAGGCCGAGCTCTCAGCGCTATCCCAACGGACAGCACCGCCCAAAAACATGTATCATGACAATTAGTGTCGTGTGGAAGATCGAGCCTGGGATGTGAATTGTTCATGAAATAATAAGTTGCTCGTCCTGCGCCCCGTGTTTGAGGTATCAGTGGCCGTTTCGAAGAGCAAAACATCAGTCTTGTTATAAATGCTGAAAACAGAACAAATTGGTATGTAAACAGCTACAAAATGCCCAGAAAATCATTTTTCCACATCGAAAGGGAAGATGGATCAAAAATCTTCAAATCACTCGCCCTCTGTGTCTGTCTCCATCTGTTTTATTATTTCTCCCCCAAAAAAACATCAATTATAAGTTAGAAATGTGAGGGAATCACATTCATTATTTTCATTACACGCACCCACCAAATTGCATCAAGCTTATGAAATATTTCTTCCTCCTGTTCAAAGGCTTGTTAGAGCTTGTATTCAATTACAGCTGTGGCTGTAACATGCTGTCAGGTCTCTTTAGCCAATCATTAGTCAGGGACTATTCCTCGCCGCACAGTCGGCCTGGCAGAGTCGAGCCCCGGCGAGCGAGCGACAGGACTAATTGTTGTTCGGTGGCTAAAGGTCGACTAATGAACCAAGGGGGCTGATGGAGGCTGTTGGTGGCAGGGTGTGGGAGTGGGGGTGGGCAGGCTGAGGGGTGCTCTCAACACACAAAATTTGTAAAACTTTCTTCTGATCAAAGTGGGGGGGGGGAAGCGGGGTGTTTTAGGAAAGTAGGGAAGAGAAAATGTATGTGTACGAGTAAATCTCCTTCCTGTAAATCACAGAATATTGTTTATGACTGTATTCTGGTATATTCTGCCACCGCAAACAGAAAACAATTAGTCTCTTCAACACTGATCAGATCAAACCTCCAACTAAGTTTGGTGTTGGAAGGATTAACATCGTTTTTTATCAGAGAGCAAAGCTGAAGCTGTAATTATTTCCCTCTTTCTCCTTCTGGGTAAATTACTGCGTGACTTAAAGTATTTCGTACAGGTGAGCTCTCTCACCCTGACCAACGCACTTTATTCAGTATGACAGGGCAATGACGTGAGAATGGGCTGCGGTAACATGCGACTCCACTATGAGCCCTATTTTGGCAAAGAAACAAAGGGAAGCTTAAGTTTGCCGAGACAGTCACAATGCTGTTGATTCCTTTTAGGCTTAAGAGGACGGGTAGATGTTGTGAGAACCTGCCATAATTGTTTAAACCTGATGAGGCAGAACTACTGTGCGGTACCTACAGCATTAGCCCAGTGTTGAGGGAAGTCAAAGGACTGAGTTTTGCTTTAAAGAAGTGGTTGTGTGAACTGATTTGAAGAACAGCCACAGTGTTATGGATTATTTTGGGTCAGTCGTTGGCTTTTGCAAAAACTCCCATAGAAGGATTTGAACACACAACATGAATTTATGGGATCAGTGCTGTTCAAGTCACATTGTGCATGGGCAGGGGTGTAGCACAAAAATCCGGGGCCCTTTGCATGTCCAGCTTTGGTGCAGACTCCCGGATGATCTTAGAGTGACCTTTCCACAGTGTTGCAGTGTTCAGATCAAACACCTGCCTCCAGCTCATTCTGCTTCTCCTCCAGGCCGTGCCACTGCGTGTCGAGGCCAAGATCCAAGACCACTGAGGACATCAGGGAGGTGAGTGATCGGATTCACAGCTGGGACAGCAGGAACATGGTAAGTGGATTTCCAGGAAAATCTCCTGTAGACAATGGATAAGAGACTGATTGGGACTGCAGACAAACTGAAAAACAATAAAAACACATAAGAAGCTGGCTGAATAAAGGGGAAAATAAAATGGCAGTTGAGACTGATTTTCAGATTAAGTAAACATTACAGTTAGATCTAATTTGTCCTGGGTTACAATTAGAAAACAACGTGGGCGTTTTATTTTGGAAATGGTTGCTATGGGTTTCCAGGGGCCCACACACACAAAAACACACTTTGCAAGTCATTCACAGCTGAACTGATATAAAAGTTGTCAGAATAAATCCAGTCTGCCAACAGCTCCTTTTGGCTCGAAGGCAAACTCACTGTGCTTCAAAAAATATGCATCAGAATGTGCATATTTGTGAGATATATATTCTTTTCCCCATTTACCCAGAGAGCAGCCCAAATAACAGGGCTCCTTGTGAGTTTGACGATGTCACTGCATTTCATCAGAATACCCCAGACTCACCATCAGTCTGAACCAGTTCAAATAGCTCAACTCAATCTCTCCGCGGCCGATGCAGAGGCATGAGGCCTAATAAGCACATGCTAAATGTGATAAGCTGCTTTGTAGCTGTGTTTTCCCTGTTTCTTTTTTTTTTTCCTACCATTCTTTTCTTCCACCCTGGTGATTTATTCACTCCAGGCGATGTGTGCTTTGTGTTCAGCTTAGACTCATACACACCACAGAGCAGTGCAAATAGATTTCTGTCTCAATTGGTCCCTCGGTGTCACAGTGGAAAGATACTTGGACAGAAGACGGGGCGAAAAGGGATTTTTATGTTAGAAATATTCAAGTGCTAATTCACAGTGTGTACTCTTGAGGAGGTTAAGTTTAGTATTTTTAAGAGGCCCCTGTTGGAAACTGTGACTGGAGGCTGAATCCAAAGCACAGCGCAGTTCAGCACCACTCATGAAAATTCATCCACAAGTACCTGTGCAGAGGTCAAACCAAAGTTTGGGATCTGTTGCCAAAACATCTCCCACACGAAAGCCATAGAAAGTCATAGACGAACGAGATAGGTGCCATTTGGTTTCAGTTACAGACTTAAGAGCAGACATAAACGGAAAAATGAATCTCAAGATGGTTAAAAGATTCTTATGAGTGCATTGTGTGTGTGTGTGTGTGTGTGAGTGTGCATGCACATTTTTTTTTTATGTATGCAAGTGCTCACATCTCACTCGTGCACTCCAGAGCGTCTGAAGACAATGAGCCACTTATGAGTGCAGCACTCTGGCGTCTCTGTCCTTCTTACCGAGGGGCACTTTGACCAGCTGGTGGATTGCACAGCCAAAGAGATGAAAAGCGACTCTCTGCAACTCGCCGGAGTGGTACTGATGGAACCTTTTAAGAGCAGAATTGCTCCAGTGAGTGAAAACACGGCCAACACTTCGGCTGATGTCATATCCCAGCTGTTACCTCAATCACAGCAGGTCCCACCACGACTAAGTGAGTCTCAGCGCGACGCATTCCACGCAACACGCAGTTGCTCGATAAAGAGCGGCGAGCTTTTTGAAGCGCCATGTCTCCGCTGGTACTCTTGTGACCCCGCTGCCAACTACCAGGTCTCCAAAGGCCTGCTGGTTAAAAAGAGCCAGGCTCAATCAGCACATGCTTAGACGGGTGATGACTCCCCTCCCCGTGTTGCTGTTAGTCTATCAGTGTTCCCTTGTATTGCCCTCCATTTTCCGTCCTCCATAGCAGACGGCACTCCCATGCAGCTGTTGAGAGGTTGTCCCTGATGTCATCTTAATAGTGCCCTGCCCCCTATGTTTAGCAGCCATCTTTCAGCACGTGTACCTAAGCATTTTTGTTTGATGACATCTTCTTTGTGGTTTTCACAGTTCAGGCTGATGATTGACCCACCCCCCCTTTTTTCTACTATCACTATGTGGAATGTTGATTGTGCCGTGTATTGTGATATAATGACATGAGGGACTGAGAGTCCACGTCTGAGCAGTGAGTTTGCTGTTTTCTTATGTCAACAGCCATTTTAACCTTCTTCTCACCGAGAAGGGCACCACATGGTCGAGGCACACATGCAACCGACAAGCGGTTATTCAGTTTTGACAACCGGTGCCAGCGAGACCTCTGCCTGACTGTCAGAGTGTGTGCCCGCAAGTGTGTGTGCGTCCGTGAGAGTCTGTGCGTGTTATTGTATGAGGTTTCCAGAGAGACCACCGCAGCAGAATGGCCAAACATCAGGTATGCTCTCTTTCTTTCTCGCCCTGGGCAAGGTAAGACATGTTAGCATTCATAGACACAAAGCACTGGAGGCCAACTAGCAGCAAACAGTAAGGAGAAGTGGACAAATGACATGCAAAGCACAGTGAACCTAATTCGGGGTCAGGGCAGAGGGACAAGTAGGTGGAAGACGGAGGAGGAATAAAGCAAAGAAACATCGGTTTGTAAATATGTCTTTGTTTGCAGCGTGGACCGCAGAGGTTGTTGTTTTGCTGTTAAAAGAGTGGCGTTGTTGTTTTTCCGTGTCATCAAGTATTCAGCACTAACACTCAATGGGGTGTCACGTCGGAGAAAGAGGCAAGAGAAAAGAATTTAGAAAAAGGAGAGAGAGAGAGAGAGAGAAAGAGAGAGAGACGGAGCGAGAGAACTCCTGTCAGCGCTGACTTGATTAGGTATCACAGTCTAACAAAGCAGAGTTTACTTATTTACACTAACGCTCCTCGACAGTTCCTGCAAATTCCTCCAACGTTGCCAAATGCAAAAAATATCAAAACGCTCCCAAACGAGAGGAGACTCCATTATTATTTTAATTATGCTCTTTTTGTTTCGTTTTCCCCACCTGGAAATCTGCAGAGGAGTGAGCGAGCGAGAGAACGAGCCCGTGCCTGGTGTTAGGAAGCACCCCAGTGATTCTTCAGCAGGTACAAAAGCTGGTGTGTAGGAAATAGCTCTTATTAAAGTCAATACATATACATATTCCTGATGCATAATTTATGGCCACTTCTGTAGCATTAGACGCAGCGCTGGAGAATTGCTTCACACGCTACTACAGTTTTGGATTTTTCAAAGTGTTTTAAAATTCAGGGTGAGGGAGAAAGAAGTAGTTTGTTTAAGAAAAAAAATATCAATACTGTTCAGCTGCTCAGGTCACTGCGGCACTATTTAACTTATGAGGCGGAAAATGTTGTGATGAACCGCAGCATTTTCTTAAGGTAAGACATTTTTTTAACTAGGTCTCGGGATAACAGTCAGAAAACCTCTGCAGAGGAGAACAAATGTCCGACTGTCTCCTTTTGACTTTAAAGCAAAAACATTTTGTTTCAAACTCACGTGTCCGCTGAGTCAGACAACAGGTTAATGGGGCAAAACAACTCAATTAAATAAGTCAACAGTTTGCGGTTCCCATCATTAGCGGTGTAGCCGAGCAGGCCAGAATATTGCACATTCCAGTCTAAAGTGGGCCATCTGGTCCCCGAGTGCACAAAACATCTCTTTCATATTAAGTGTTTATTGTTTTGTTAGATTGATGCCGTTAATATCAGCCCTTCAGAATGACAGATTAGCATCACCTCCTAATCAGCGCTTTTACGAGATAAATATCAGTAATTTAATCACTGCAGCAATTTCTTTTACAATAATAAGATTTGCGAATGTAAGTGATTAAGTAATTAGCTTACATCTCTGAAGATTACAATCCCCTGGACTTTGGCGCATCTGGTTTTCTGGAGATTACACAGTTTTGGCTTCAGTCGGCCGCCTTCGTTTTTTTTTTTTTTTGTGAATGAGATTTGTGCTTGACCGAAGCGTGAAGCAGTTTGCAAATGACCCCCAAAATCCCTCCAGGTGATTTTTCTTTTTCTTCTTAGTTAAGTGCACCATTTTTTTAAGTGGACATGCAGCAACAAGAACTGCACGCAGGGGAGGTGAATGTTTAACATTTATTTCAATTGAAAAATTATATACACTTGATAAAATAAAGCCGGGCTGCAGGACGACATATCTAAACACTTATGAAGGATTTCTTTGTTGCAGCGAGAACACTGGCCCTTGGGCTACTCATGGTTTCGACATTCTAAAGCTCTACCTTTTTTATTTACAAAGTAATTTGTCGGTTAGTGTTAATTTCCTAAATGCAACATAAAAGGAGCACGGTGTGGTGAGAAAAAAATTAAAGGGGAAAATCATAAAAACAGCAAAGAATCAGGCAAATTGCTTCCATGTGTGTGTGGCTGCCAGAGCTAAAGGAAGCAGAGCGCTGCCTAAATGCCCCTGACCCGCCGAGACTGGGCCAATTCAGTTTGAAAGGCCCAGCTCTCTAATGAAGGCCTAATTTTTATTGCCACTCCATTGACTTCAAAGCAGTTCAGGTTGCCAAACATAATTTCACTGGAGGTATTTTCAGGTGCACTGCAAATAGTTCATAAATAATTTCCCCATTAGTCCAAGGCGATGGACTTTTTGGGTGAATGTTTCATCTGTTAGGTCCGTACCACACCACCTCCTCCCTCCTCCTGGCCTCAACACCACCACTACCAACAGCACACCGAGCCAGAGCCCTGCATCCTTTCTCTATCCCCGCACCCCCGTCAGCCCCTAACCTTAGTCCTCCAGGAGCTTAAGGAGTCAAATACCGCTTAGTGGCTCTGTGAGTTTTCTGTTGAGGCAAGGAGACAGGCTGGCCGTGGCTCTGTGCTGTCAATCCCCAAATAAGAGCCCCCACAAGCAGGGAGACACGGCTCCACCATTACAGGATTAGTGAATTAAAATAAATCCAACCCCAAAGAGGCCCAATCACCGTTGGCTTATTGGTTGTGACCATGCTGCCACTTTGAATGGCTACCTGCTTTTGTGCACAGGAGATGCAAAATTGCCACAATTTGCTCAGCTGACCTTTTCATTTTCATAAAATCCACCACATGAAGTTTTAAATATCTGTGTCACAGACAAAATAATTTTTTTTTAATGAGTTGAAGAATTGAATAAGAATCGTAATGTGAAAAAAAAGAGAATTATTGCTGCGGAATATGAAAGAAGGAAATGTTTTGGTTTGGATGACAAGTCTTAAAGGAGTCCTTCCAAGTTTGAGTCCAGCTTTGGCCCTCACCTCAGTTACACTACAATCTCATAATGGTAATAGTATAATAATAGTAGTGACTTGGCCCAGGGAACATTTAACAGTCTCTAAGTCTATTTTAATTTTATTACATATTCTTTGTCGCTGCACGTATGCCACTGTGCACCAGTCACAGTGTGTGTGAGATGAATTCATGCTGTGTTGTTGCACAACACTGAACTCTGTGTTCCAAAATTAAAGACAGCGTTTGCAACTTTCATGAAGCTGCTAAAACAACCAGAAATGTCTCTGTTCTAGCTTTATTGTTGTTATTAATTCTGTTAGCAATGAGGATATTTGAAATTCATTTTTAAACTCACTAGATACAGTCCACTAATTAAAATTATCCTGAATTTTGAATGGATCTGAAACCAAACTGCGCACACTAGATAAATAATATAAAAAATAAATATCAGTCCCCTAATCATGCCTGAATTAATCTCCGATAAAATCAACCAAATTGTGATTTTCACAATGTTAAAGAAAATTGTGGGAAAAAATCCTGGATCCGCCTCCTGATCTAGAGCTGCACTAAAAATGAATGGGTTTCGTATCATGGGTCACGTTCCACTCCTCCGCAAAATGTAGTTTTTGTGTAATACTGCTGACAAATAAACAAACCTCCTTGGCGTTGGTAAAAAAATGCCTCAGCTCATAATTGAGTCTCATTTGGTAAACACTGTTATAAAGTCCCTCCTCTGACAGACCATATTCTTGTGAGGTTATAAAACACATTATGAGCTGGATTAGCTTGAGTCGCTACTGTCAACTGTCCAACTCATTTCAGTGGAGAGCTGACCGATGTGTGTAAAAACACAAGGAAATGGAGAATTCCCCCATAAAGATCAATGTAGTATCACGTTACTTCACTGTGAACATTATGAACAATAGCTCAGGCCTTTTAAGGTGTGCACAGGCACCTGTCCAAGATGTGGTGTATTACGTCAAATCAGCTTTTTAATGGACAGTGAAAGCCTCCTAGGATCCTGCAATCACAAGCCTAATTCAAAACAAACTAATAATAAAAAGAATGGATGCCATCAAAGCACATGTGTTTCCCATTTGCGTTCGCTCTCCGAGAAGTTGTGGAATCTTGTGGGACCGTGCCTTGACTTAGCAAACCATTAAACTCGTTTTTTCCCCCCTTTGTCCAACGCTCTGTAAAGAACTTCATAAAAACTCTGAACCTTTTGATAGGTAATAATAACCCACAGGAAACTGCACGCAGGGCCAAGATGAGCTGGAGAGCTGTGGAATCAACTGGGCACCAAATTTAAAATCTCAAGGACAAGGAACACCGAGCTGACTGCCGATTAACCACCCCCCCCCCCGCCCCCCTCCTCAACAACGCACGTTTCTCCTCCTTTTTTACATTTAGATGTTATTATTGTTCCATAATTACGTTTCCTTCCCTGCAGCAGACCAGATTCTTTGAAGAGGGGAAAATGGAACACTTCTTTATTGTAAGCAGGCAGGTATTTTGCAATAAACCTGGGTGTTGTCATTGTGCACATAACATGTTTAACGTAAAAACAGACCATAAATCACAGCGGTGATAACTGATTATTCTCAACTCTCTCTCTCTCTCTCTCTCTCTCTCTCTCTCTCTCTCTCTCTCTCTCTCTCCGACACCCTCCATCCCTCCACCCCACCAATTCTGAATGGGAGTACTTTGTTGTGGTGCTGCTGAAATGTGACGGTGTCGGCACTGACTGAAAGTATATGACATGAGATGAGTAGATTAGATGAGAACAGATTAATCTTTCCAGGCATCAGAGTTGGATCAGTGTAAACTCTGTAGACGCAGCTCAGGACGGCCGCTGCAGCATTAGGATGGATTTTACCTTTGGGATCAAAGCAGCGTTTTAAGAGTCAAGAGTTGATGTAACTGCTATTAACAAGATAATTATTTTTAAATTTTAAATCTGAAACACACACTCTGAACTTTCACTTTATAGATTCATATGATATATGCAAACATGGGAGGTAATGTAATCCACTTGTTTCTCAGATAAATAAAGTTGCTGATCCGCAAGTTCAAGTCTTCAATGTTAAAGCCTCCATGAAAAGTCCAGCTTTCAAAATGGTTCCTGCTTACTACTGCATTAGGCTACTTTAATATTAATATATACATAGTACATATATATATATATACACTTTAATATTAATATATACAGTATGATGTATGATAAAATAAATAAATAATACATTTGAGATTTAATATCGAGTGCAAGTTCATACTGCGAAGAGACAATTTGAAATCAGCAGCTTCTTGGAAAGTAGAAATTTAAAAGTTTAAGTCTAATGATAGCAATAAAAACAAAATCAACATCACTATGCAGGTATTGCCTGTGTGTGAATGTCTGATTTACGTTATGTTCCTTCTTTAGGATGAGGTACTGCAGTTTAGGGGCCTAAATACTCACAAGGGCTGCAAATATGTGAACATATATAAAGAATACTACTGAACTATTCATGTATTTGGGCTGAGTGTCACTGATGAGGTCAGTTGACAGAACAACAAAGTTTTGTTTGGGCCTTTTCATGGTTGTTGATAGTACAAATACACAGGATATTAACCTTGCTCTTTATTGTATGTTTTAAAAAATGATTGACATGTAAAATTTTACTATTATCAATCAATACATAATCAAATGTATTATATATACTCTGGTCGACAGTCAATCATAATGGCCGCTCAACAGTCATCCATAGAAGCATCTGAATAAATGGACACACGTATATAAGCAGCTGTTGTGTCACATTACTGCCGTGTTTATCTCTGTCAGTCTGCTGCTGGGGCTCTGATCAATAACACAAGACTGATGTGTCTCATGATTCATGACTACAGCCGCTCTAATTCCCTTACACACACAAACCTTCATTAATGAGTTGTTATTGGAAGAAAGAGAGCCCTTGGTATCTGTTAAACACACATGGGTCCTCTTAATGAGCTCAGTCTCAGCACACAAACACACACACACACACACACACACAGTCGGCTCTCTGTCAGCTCTTGGGCACAGTCCGGCCCCGAGCTTCAGGCTAACCCACACTCCGAAAACATGGTGGACGAGTGCCATTGTTCCGCTGCTCCACTGTTTGCGGTGAAAACGTTCTCGCAGCTGAAAAGCGTAACCTTAACCTCGTCTCAACTGCTGCGCTCATGTTCCTTGAAGAAAAATAAAAAGCACCTGCTTTGGCTGCAGGAACATTATTCCACTCTTGCTGTTGGGATTGAATGGATCCCTGAGTCAGTTTGATTTTTGATGGATGGAGATGTGTCCAGATCGGCTCTCTGTGCTCTAGCAGGCCCTAATCCGGGCCCCGAGAGGCCCCGAGCCGTGTCCTTTATCCAATTCCACTGAATCCCAACAGGAAATGAGGGCTTCAGGGGGCAGTGGTAAGGAGACGGGAGACTGAGTCACATGTCGGGTACAGACACTCTGCACACCCAGAGCAGATGTGGGGGAAAAAGGGATCCAGTGATAATATTCTATGGATCACTGATAGAAAGCAGGGCAGTTGCCAAGAAATACATCTTCTTTCTTGCGATTTCTTCTATTCTCGGACATAAATCAGTTTGTCTGAAGCCAGAATTTACACCCAGGAATTATTCAGCTCTCTTAAAAAACCATTGCAGTTCAAAGAAGGCTTAAAAGTTCGGGGGGCTTTTGTCTTTGTGAGAGGAGAACCCCTCCCAAGCAGACGCAGCCATTAGACGTTCCGGACATAATTAATCACGAGGAGCGGCACGACACTGATCCGCATCAAACACTCCCCACTTCCAGATATCTCCTCCAGATTTTCCACTTACACTTTCTAATCATAAATAATCACACACAAAAAAGACACTCAATTAGATTAGTCTCCAAAGTCCTGGCATTACAGCAGGAAAAAAAGACATTCCTCTGGTCCTTTTGCTAACTATCAAGCTAAAGCGTAATTGCTCTCTGGTGACTTCATACCAGTTGCAAGCTTGGGGTTTAACTTGCCTTATTAGGGGATTTTCAGAGTGGCGTGGATTGAGTGTATTGAGTTTAGACTGACTAGTATGAAAGAAAAGATTAGAATCGTCCATACACAGTGTACGGAGATTAGATTGGCCCCTGTTTTGATTATTCTGCGACATGTTGTGAAGTTATCGTCTGCAACATAATGATGTCTGGAGTTTGTGCCCGGAGTTTTCCATTAGTTAGTCAGGTTTTCAGAGAAGGGGGGGGGGGGGGGGAGAGAAAACGGCTCCAGTGAATAATAGCAAGTCCTCAGATGCAGACTGAGAGATTTTATGATGTTGTAGCAGCATTTGATATGTTATTCAACTCGCATTGTTTGAACCCTGTGACTGACCAATGCTGTGTCTGTCATTTGTGTCTCCTCGGTATGTTAGAATCCATGAGTTCTCTCTCTACATTCACCGTCCTGCTCCAAGAAAAGAAAACCCGAGACTTATACAAACACAAATTTGTTGCTTGACAGTAGTTGCTGAGTGAAGCCTGATTAGTGAAAAGGTAGAAAGAGTTCTGAATATCAAATATGTGTAATTTAAAAAAATATAGTTTAGTTTCATTCAATTCTTATTCTATTAATTATTATTTTGATAATTGTAAATTATAATAACTGAACACTCCAACATTCACAGTCCAGAAACAATGGCGGACATTGTGCTTTTCCATTTTCTGTAACTTGCTCCATTAAAGTCTCTATTTCCAGTGTTTTTTTTTCTGCGTCACATGACGAGCAGTTTATCTGTCGAGACGCTGCTCCCAGGGAGAGCAAGAACACGGCCGGGCTGTACAACATCATGTCACCAGATCCAATCAGCGATAATAGGAGTGATTGGAGTGGGTTTGGAAAGAGTGTGGGATTGTTATTGGCTGGTAAAGGAATCAAGGAATCACTGCGCTGAAAGGAATTCCTTTCCCCAAACCCCCGACTTTTGTTTCTTCCTGTGCCAACTGAGATTACTGCATAAGGGTTTTTCTCCCTGCCTCGTCCCCCTGGTGAAAGAAATTGCATTGACCTCTTCTATCTATTGCTTCCATATGTGAGCAGTTATCTCTCTTGCAAATGGAAATGAGACCCAAAATTGCAACAAATGGGGCCATGCCACTGAATGCAGATGTTCTCTGCTCCTCGCCCAGAGTACACATGCCCGATCAAATTAACTTTAACCCCTCCGCCGACAGAACAGACATCTCTTTTACAAACCCCCCGCTCTGGCAATTTGTTGTGAGTCGAGGCCCGAGCAACAACTGTATGTCCACACGTGGTAAATAAGAAGTGATGGTATCAAACACCTGGACAACCCCCCAGCACCAGGCCTCCATGACTTTCCCCTTCCCTGTGCAAGGGCCCGGTTTGGCCTCCTGGTCAGTTCCCCCTCTCTCGGCTGTTTGACGGGGAACACCTGCTCGTGGGGTGAGTCTACGGGGTCGAAGCTAAGAAGCTACAGTGACGGAGGAAAGAGGGATGAAAGAGCGGGGCAGAGAGAGAGAGAGAGAGAGAGAGAGGGGTAGAGGGTGAAGACCCGTGAGAGGCTAACAGGTGCTTCCTCTATGGGACTCTGGGAAAGGCAGAGCCCTGATAATGTATGTAAATGGGAACAGGGTCTTCATGCCCACATCCCTTCATCAAACCTCTCTCTCTCTCTCTCTCTCTCTCTCTCTCTCTCTCTCTCTATTTTCGTACCCCCTCCCTCCTTCTGAATAATAAGAAAGACCTATAAAAGTGGCCTCACAGATAATTTACCAAATTGGTTAAATGTTGCTGAGAGCCTGGAGTGTTAATATGCTTCCATTCAGAGCAGGCAGGGGTCAGGGAGTCAGTGGTGAGCAGGAACCAGACAGAAACAACAGGGCTCTGATGATTCCATCCCACACAATGCCCTTTAGGGTTGTTCTGTAATGACCGGCACGTCTGAGCACATTTAGCACCACATACATCCACACAGGATATAAATAATGTCTCGTTCACCAGCACACACGCCCTCACCTGAATGCTCTTGATGCGACTGTCGCTGACTGTTTTCTGTTGTTTTTCTGTACGTTCTGATGTACACGGATCAAATTCTTATTTTCTTTTCCCCTGCCACCATCTGCTCTCCTTTAGGGACCCTGATTATAGCTAATGAGTGTTTCTGAGCCCCGTCCCTCATCTATCTCCACAGACCCAAAGCACAGAACATGTTCCTGCTATTTCTCCACCCGTGGCCCTTTTTCTTTTTTTTCTCGCTGCCACAAATCCACCTCTCTTCATCTGCCTCACAACACGCAGCGGCAGCACCACCGGCTAAAGCCGTGCCATCATTTATACGGCTGTCAGCTTAATACACACAAATATTACATACGTGTAGAAGGCATGCGGAATTGGAACATACAGGTGCTAACTTATTTGGCCGGGTCTGTTCCTGGCTAATGAGGAGCAGGTGAGTGGATGTTGCTTTAATCAAGTGGGGAGTGGGCCGCGCGCAGATTTGCAGCTTGTTGAAAGGCCAGTCGTACACATGGGCTTCATTATGGGGTTAGAGGAAAATCAGTCAGGAACAATTGTTTTCCCACTCCTGCTGCTAGACTGGAATAGTTTTCTCTTTTTATGTCTCACACACACAGACACACACACAATTACATGTGCACACTAACACACAAAGATGATAGATTCAAACTTGTCTGCTTTGGAGAAGAAGAAGAAAAACTCCTGAAACTCTCTCTGTCTCTTTTCTAAAAGCTAAACACAGTCAGTGTGACATTAGTGAGGACAAGATATGTTTAACTTTGCCAGATAACAAGGTATGACTGAAGTTAAGCAGAAAATGTGGCAAGATAATTATTCTTTAATTTTAAATGTTTTACCCACTCAAGGAATCCCTATAAGAATATGACACACTGCAGTTTTCACACTTGTTGTAAAATTAAAGCTGACAGGAACTGGACACAGTTTTTGTTCCCTCTTACAATGAGAATCGCAGCTAATTCACAGTTCTTCAGTTAACGTTGACAGCATTGTTGAAGAGTTAAACAGCTGTAGGCACAAATGTTGGTCCACGTCCCTAAACTCTGAATTTCCTGTTTAATCAGGAGTAAACTTATTGTATCACTTATAGAAAATTAGACCTTTAACCAAATCCTTTACTGTGTACATGGTAAATTAATTCACACACACACACACACACACACACCGCTTTAGGTACTGCAGAGACTTAATGTGCCTGTATATAATAGAATGATAACAATAAATATGAATAATAAGAATATACTTAGTTCCTTCTTTGGTGTGTGCATGTTTGCAGTTTTGTATCGTGAGACCCTTTGCAAAGATTTGATCCACAGTTCACATTAAAATACTCCAGATTATCCTGCACAGTCACAAAAAACGAATGAGCTAATGTCGCTACTCCATTACTGGTAATTGCTGAATTTGGCTTTAAGTCTCTCATTGCTTATGTTTGCATGTTAGCAAAATGCTAAATGAACCTACGTCACAATTAGCATTAAAGATATTTCTATTTCTATATTGTTTATTTTGCAATAGTGCTTTTTTTATGCTGTTCCCTACGTGGACCAATAAAGGTGCATCTTATTTTATCTTTGTGGAATAAAAGTAGTTTTTTACAAAGCATAATGTGCCAATACTGTAAGTAACAAAGGTTACAAACATATTTAATTGTAAATCCTTATTTTTGGTTAAAAATGAAACCATGTCGTCTCTTTTTTAGTTTTCTTTTCGTGAGAAATGCAGCAGACCTCCAACTCGCTGCTCTGTGCTGGTTTGTAGTTAACATGGCTGTGGTATAAATTATTTCTTGCCCACCCAGCAGCAGTCGTGCACACACTTCAGGTGCTTAGCGAATTCACTTTCTGAACAAATATTGCTGTAGAGTTTCTCTCTGACCAACAATAGTATATGTTTCCATGAGGGTTTAGTCATTCTGTGGCACAGCCGGAATTAAACACCATCACGGGACTCAGGTCGTCACCACAGTCGTCAAATTTCAAATCTGACTGTTGGTAACCGAGCAACGAGTTTAAAAGGAAATTTACTGCACAAAATATATTCCGACTGATTACATGACAAACTCTGCGAGCGAGATTTGTCTCACTATGAATCAAGCTTTGAGTGACTTAAGTGGGATAAACAAAAGGAAACAAATTATATCGGTGGGCCACAAAGAGCTGTCTGAGATTTATGGACCACTGGGGAGGAATAAAAGCACATTCACACAAATTATTCCAACAATTCAGACAAATGAGCAAATAACTTCATGTGAGTCCTGACAGGAATATATGACGATCTCCGAGAGTTACAGCGTGGAGCACCCCCCCACCCCCTCTTCCGCTCATTTCCAGTTTAAATGGAGTGATTCTTAAGAGTTACGATGTTGAGGGACTACCCTGAAACTGAGGAGGCCTGTGTTTAAAAAAGTTAACATCTGCACTTGATGAATATGTACAAATACGCTATAAATATTTCATAGCTGGAAGTAAATAGTAACTTTGACCAATCAGCATTTGATTCACAAATGTATTAGATGTGCTCCCTGTTTACTAGAATATTCACATAAATACAGTAATTCAGCTTAATTTGAGATTGAATGGAAAGTTGATGTGTGAAATCATCATAATTCTGAGGCGCATTATTTCTCATGTTCCCTTGACAGAGACAGCAGATGAATATTTAATACGTTACTGTTGTTTATGTTTTCTAAACAAATACAAAAAATATACATATGAAATCCACAGTGGCAAAATCCGTCCTCTTTCTTTCCTCTTTGTGTTGGTTCCTCAAAGATCTTTTTTTTTTAAGCATCCCAACTCCCACAGCCTCAGCGAGGCTGGAGAGCTTTTACCCGCAGATTTTACTTATGCAAACCAAATCGCTTTTCCTGTTTACCTTAACAAACTCACTTTGCATTCAGTGTTTTCAAGTATTTGTATTCACTGGAGGCATGTGTGAAGCGGCGTTGGCTTTTTGAGTCCAAACTTTAATGACTACTCAGTTCTTAAAAATCAGAAGCGTTATCCTGTAGCTGAACTTTCTGGGGTGAAATTCTGAGGAGATGTGTGTCTGTGTCTAGGAGAGTAAGAGTGTGTGTGTGTGTGTGTGTCTGTAACTTTGCATCCATACATGCATGCGTCTGTGTGTTAAACTCGACAATCTCTGCATCCCAAAGTCGAGACATTAAACCCGACCCTGCACTGTGTCGGCAAGACTTCGGCTGAACTTCGGAAGGTCATCTCCAAGTAAACGCGAGGCCCGGGTTTTGCATAAAACTCGCTGGCTGATCTATGACAAAGCCGCTTAACGTGTCACTCCACTGACAGGCTCCCATCAGTCCCCATTAAGTCCAGCCATGTCAGGGGTGTCAGCTGGAGTCTCTCACCATACACCAACACCCCTGCCATATGAAAGAAGGTGACAGGAGGAGTTACTGTCATGGAAGAGGGACTGTGAACTCGCACCAACCCCTCTGTCAGCCGCTATGACTGAGAAAATACTGTGCAAAGACTCAATAACAAGGGGTGTTTTGGCCAGTGATTGGCACAGAGCAGGGAACAATTAGGTCTCTCCTCTGAGGCAGGAGGCCGTTAAGTCGTTTTCAGAGACACCCTGCACCTGTAGTGCTGCTCTGTGAGGCAGGGGCAGGCGTGGGAGTGTGAAAAGAACTTCTCTTTAACCTCTGAACCCCGACCTTCGCACTGTTTCAAAGTGTAAAACGGGTGGCGGAGGAAAACATGGCTTCACGTCTGATGAAGAGAGGAGAAGGAGGAGGAGGAGGGTGTGAAAACGAAGCAAATGCAGCAGTTAAGTTGATGCTTGTTAGCTGCACTGGAAGAAACGTGATAGCTGTGTGATACCCGACGCCCTCTGTGTTGGAGAGGTGCCGTTTTATTTGGGTTTTTTATGAAGGTTTTAATATGCACGGGGGATCGTTACTTGAAAGTGAAACATTTATCGCCATAGCACTGTATTACTCATGGCTCTGTTGCGTAGTTACCTCGGGTCAAATCCTCCAGTGATGGTGCTGCAGTCAGAACGTGCCTCTCTGTTGCCAGTAGGTGCAGCTGTAGTTCAAGACGGCATCACAGCGAATGAGACGGGGAAGAGGGGGGGTGGTGGTGGTGGTGATGTATGGTCTCAGTTAAGTTAGGAGTTAATTGAAGGATGATATTAACAGACCGTGAAGATTTTTGGAGAGCCGTCTCTGAGCTGAACCTCCTGCACCGCGAGGAGCTGGACTCGGAGCTGGACACTTGGCAACAGACATGTAAAGGGGGACATTGGGAAACATTTCCCCCGGTCTCCCATTGAGCCTGATCAGCTTTCCAAGTGCTAAGAGAGAAAACAGACGGCGTGTGATTCGTCGGAGCGAGGATCCAGAGAGGGAGTTGAGGAGGAGAGCAGAGAATCCTGAGTCGAGGAAAATGACAGTTTGTTTTCATCAAAGATTCATCACTGTAAAGTGTGACGTCACCCCTACGTTTTGGCTCAAGTGTGTCTCCCTGGACCTAAAAAAAAAAAAAAGCCTTAAGAGTGCAGTGCTGGGCGGTGGAGCTTGTTACAGTAAAGTTATCCGGGTTGTCTCGCTGGAAGAAAAAACACTTTTGTCTGCAGTTTCCTGATGGTCGAGACCACGGTCGTCCTGAGACCTTTCAACCGCTGGCACATGTAGACGCTGCTGAGACACCCGGGCTTAAAGCAACCGTGTCCCTGGCGCACGGTGGTCCTGAGCGGATAGAACCACTAGCCAAGTGGTCGCGTTCTTGGCCACCACAAAACTCCAGAGGCAAGAAGCCCTCATACAACATTTCTGCCCTAAAAGTGAGACAGGCAGGGCAAAAGCAGCGTTGTCTGAGGACCTGGAGAAGCAGGAGGGGATGGGGAACGTCTCTGCACGGTTGGCAACGTAATAGTTTACAAGTTTAATTTTAGCATGAATTTGAAAATGATCACAGATTTCCACTTATGAGCAGTGTTCTTCGTTCGTTCTTGAATGTCAGGTGGATTTCTTTGAGACCTTTGACCTCCCCAGAGTAGGAAGTTCCAGCGGCGAGGTCTGCGAGTCGTCTGAGCTGCTTCACTTCCTGCGGGTACCACCATGTTTCCTGTTTGGCTGGTGGCCCTCTCGGTACAGTCCCATATGATGTATAACGGACTCAGCTGCCGAGTGTCTGCGTATGCTCCTACGTTTGAGTGCGCCTGCCCCGCAGACCATAAAGCTGTCTTAACTTAAGCTGTGATTAATACACCCATCACTTTCTAAACGCTGCCTGCCTGTTCTCCAGCGTCGACCTCCACAGAGTAGGCCAATGTTTGCCTTTCCCAGAGAGCCCTCCCTCTTCAGACAGCGCGGGGTCAGACGGAGAAAAGAAGCATTCTTTAATTTGATAATTAGTCAGAGGACTCTTTAGGGTGAAAGAAAAGGATTGCCCTCATTAGCTGTAATTGTCTAATTGCCTTTCATCTAAATAGTGCACAATTTTCACTTCATGGATTATACAAATACCATAAATGCACCCCTGTGTTATTTGTGTATCTTGGAACTTGCCTCATGGCGAAAAAGCAAATTCTGCTGTCAGGGCCGGCAGCAGTGAGAGATGGGTGTGTTTAAATAGTGAGATGGATGGAAGGGTTGGCAAACGGACTGAAGGAGGTTTCAGTGACGAGGCGGAATCGAGGAGTCGATCTGTCAATAACAAAAGACTCTGCTTCTGGATTTGCTTTTCCACATTCAGTTGTCTCGTTTAAATATTTTCTTCTCATGTTATCCTCCGTGATACTTAACTTAGCCACTGCTTTTAATTATGTCAACGATATTTCCGAGAGGCTCTGCACACGTGTCTAAATACTACAATACCCATGAGCCCATTGCTACAGCGATGGATTTAAAACAAAAACTCATCGTTGTTGATTGACAATACAGAATCAGATTTCTGTAAAAAACTGACCAGATTCAGAAGGTTTGCTCAACAGCATAAAGTTTAATTATAGTGTAAAAGGATTTTAAGCTCAATGAATATAAAGAAATTATAAAAAAAGAAGAACCCATCAGTCATGTATCATATGCATGTATATATCACTGGTATTTTAACTCCTGGATCCAGTCGCGCCCAAAATATCTCCTCTCTCTTTACAACTCTATTAGGTGGCCGTTCCCTAAACTCCTCCCCCAAACAGCCATTCTCTATAAACAGCTGAGCCGCTGGTCTGTCAATCTTTTTACATTCTGAGGCCGTGCAGCGACAGTTGCGATCCAAACTACTGCTGAGCAAAGGTGTGTGTGTGTGTGTGTGTGTGTGTGTGTGTGTGTGTGTGTGTGGTTACTCATGCGTTAACACCGACACAAACAGATCGGCATGTCGACAGTACACTGTACTCACTTGTGTGTGTTACGCCCTCAGGAGGCATCATCCCTCAGTAGAGAAACAGGCGCAGTTAAGTGAGCAGTCTCTCCTTCATTCACAGACACACACACACACACCCCCCCGTCTCTTCCCCACCAGTAAACAGAAAACACACTTATCTGTGCCGGGGCCACCTGCCAGCCATCGCAGGCCTGTCCTTTGTGTGGATGTCTGTATAAGCCTGCATGGGATTCTGTGGCCCTGCTCCCCGGGGAGAGCAGACGCCTGCGAACGAGCTGCTGGTGGAACCGGATGCTTGAGCAGGATGACACACAGGCTGGTCAGTGACAAGAAGAGGTGCTTCACTTATTATATCTACAGCCTGTAAGTCCCTCAACTCCTCAGACTGTATATAAAGATGGACGACATGACGGCTCCCCAAACGTGAGGCCAAAGCGCCTTGATCGCCCCCCCCTGGTGGCTGGGTGCAGTACACTCATGAACCCAGCCTCCTCCATGTTAGTGGGACTTGAGCCGATGTAAAAGGTTAATGAACCCTTCAAGTACATTTTTCTCAAAGATGGTTTCTGCCATTTTAGGTAGGTACATGATTCAAATCAAAATGACAATCTTGAATACATACATATACATGTACATACATGCAAGATCATATGGTAACCATGGGAACATGTATGTGTCAACGAATATGGCTAGGAAGTTTTTAAAAAAGGGTTAAAACACTGGTGTTTTTCTTACTCAGCAAGTAAATCCTCTTATGTTATCCTCTTAGAAAACACCAGATCATCATCATCATCATCATCATCATCATGTTCTAGGGACATTTCCATTGTAGCTGTGCTGTGGCACTAGAGTATCTTAAGGGAGCTAAAGCACCATATATAGGCCTGCTTGGTGAGTGTCTGTCTGAGAGCTGCCCATGGGGATTGGTATCTGCTCGCTGCCTGCTGATGAAAAGTGACCTGTCAAATGAACATGATGTTTACAACCAGGAAACGTTGGACCAGCTGTGCGGCAGGACGATTTCAAAATCCAATAAACTGTGTCCCTCACAAACTCTGCTGAATAATTACTGAGAGGGATGTGGACCAGTGATGTGACTGGTAGTCGGTGGAGAGGTGCCCTGGTTTGAACTGATTTAGCCTCAGAAGACCTGAATGTTCACTTCAGTAACAAAAATCTACTTACATCAGAGGAAACACTGGAGAAATGCTGTTGGCTGAAAGGATAAGGCAACTTGAAAGAAAGCAGAACGATTTTTCTGCCAATATTGAAAGAGGTTTAAAATAAAAATCAACTTCTCTAAGAGGACGGATGTCTTCCTCCATCTCAGAGACATGTCGGGTCCGCGGGGCCTAAAATTAAAGTCATCAAGCTTTTGAAATGTCTTGTAAAACCAGCTTTGAGGATCTCGGTCATAAACAATAATTAATGTCAGGAGCTTGTTAGTGGTTAGTGTTACTGGGTCGCTCCGTGATGTTGTGGTTAATTCTGTTTACGCAGTTGTTATAGTGCAAAGCGATAAAGAGCACTGATGTAACTCAGTTCAAACGGCTGTAATTCAATGTGCACATACTTGATCTCGGAAGATGGAGACGAGCATAATCTGAGGCTTCACGTTTGGGAACGACTGTCAAATGTGATTGTAGGAAAGTATTTCGGGGCTATTTTCCTTAAATCAAATGGAATTATGTAATCATTGTGGATCTGCAGCAGGAGCATATACATAAGAAGCATAATGACTTTTGCATGTCTGTGTTAAGGAGCTCTCAATCTCCGAGGCCTGAATGGGAAGTAGAGCCCATCTGCTGAACAAGGCAGCAGGGATAGAGATGATTGCATCACAGGATCCTCCATTAGTGCTTGTCATCTGGGATCCGGCGTGGGACCACAGTGCAGCGAGCGGCTCGCCTCGGACCAGTTCATGTCGCAGCAGCAACAGTCAGTCAGCAGGTCAGACGTGTCATGCTCCTTCAGTTTTTCTTTCTCCAAGTGTGTTAGATGTTTGATTGTGTTTTCAAAAGGTCCTGACGGGGGCCTTAAAGAGACAGGAGCCAAAACTAAGTGTTTCAGACAGAGGCTGAAAAGAGGAGCTGCAGCGATGGACAGTTGAGCATGTAAACATTTTCAAGTAAGAACACAGATTAGACTTATAAATCTGGATATGAGTAGAATATGTCTCCCCTTAACTACTAGTGAAGACATTCATAGTCATTGTGGGTCTCAACAATAGTTTTCTTAGAAAGATTTGTAGTGATGGAGTCATCACATGTGGCGGATTCAAATGAAAAGAACAAAATAAACACAAATATGGATCCTGGGTGTCAAGTTTATCAATTTATTAATTCATCGTCTAAACTGCTGCGAGAGGCGGAGTGCACCCTGGACAGGTCGCCAGTCTGCATTCACCCATTCACGCTCTCATTCACATCTGTGGATATCTCAGAGTTACCAGTAACTAACCTGTCTAAGAAAAACCACACAGACACGGGGAGAACATGTTAAGAAAGACCATACCAATTAAAACGAGAGCACCACATGTCAATGAAAACAGGCGATAATGGACACAGCATCCAGCCGCTTCCACGTTATTTGTCCAATTGAGACAGAGTTTGAAGAAAACTAATTTAAATGACCTCAACATAAAAGTATAACATAAGAAAATCAGCTTTTCTGTTTTTCATGGATCATTATACAGTTTCTGTTCTTGTATCCTCAATTATTCATGAGTCGAAGGCCACTGCCGTTTTTTACTATATGACATTATCATCTTTATTAATAATAATAATAATCGAAAAAATTACTCGGAGGACGAAAAGTCCGAGCTGCATGTCATGTGGCACTTCACATGTGTCGTTTCATGAATTCTACATCACGGCACAAAGCTCCACACGCTGCATTCACTGCGTTTCTTGTCAATGAATTTCACCCCTTTGTCAGCTAACGAGCATTAAGCTGCGTGGCCCATTAACGAGGTTCTAGTGGCTGTTGACTTGAATAACAACATGTTAGTTACTAAGTGGAGAGAAGAACAAAGAGCTTCTTCTTGTTACTGCCGCTGCCTGATTGTTCTCAGCCTCTCTCTGAAGACAGCTCCTAATATCATCTCATAATCTGCCATCCTCTCCTCCAGATGCCCCCGCCACCACTCGCTTTCATGTCTGACTGTCGTTCAAAGCCCAATCATTAATGTGATTTATTTCTCGCTGTGTATTATTTTGTTCCCTCTAATTTGTTTGGCTTTTTTTCAGCACGGGTGTAAATCAGAATCAAAGCCGTTTGCCACGGCTTTTCCCTGCCACCTCTGTTAATGGCCTGTCTGCTGGAGGTTCGTGCTGAGAAGAAGCAGACCCGCTGTCTTCCTAAATCACCTTTCCATCCTCTCCCCTCGTCACAAACACAAAGAGCCCATTGGCCCCTTCGCACAAACACCTTCTCTGAACGACCCCGGGCTACAAACCAGCAGCTCTGAGCGACGGCGGGGCCAAAAACTAGAAAATAGGAGATGTTGGAAAATAAAAAAAACACAATTAATCATCATTAACTTCGTGGAAGTTTTGCTACTGGAGATATTATAGCTTGACACTTTTTTTTGCCAACAATATGGTTTGACACTTTTTAAGATATAAATGGGAACAAAATCCCAGAAACACATGTATCCCGGAGATGAGGAGACGGAGTGAAACACAGAGCGGGGATGATTGTCATCTGTCCATCATGTGAGGAAGGCGAGCGGCTTCTCAGGCGGCGTGATGTGTAATATGATTGGACAGTGCTGTGACAGCGAGCTGTGACCTTCAGTTGCCTGCCTACCCCGGCCCACCTTCGCAGGTTCGGGGAGGGATGTCAATGCCGCTGATCAATGGGGGCGTTGGCACTCATCCTGTCAAACCCACTCGATGTGCATTTCCCGTCTCTTTTGTCATCAGACCTGCACCCTCCTTCCGCTAGTCAATCACTCAGAGACATGAACCGAGCGGCTCACACGTCGGGGAGAGAAGTGGTGATGTTGCATAAAATCGCCTTCATTTTTCTGGTGTTTAGTTTAGTTTTAAAGCTGTTTTTCATCATCTCAAAAACGCTCCACTAACTACACACGCCGCTGTGGTGTGTAACGCGGCCAGGAGAGAATTATTCGTGGGGCGCACGCAGCCACACTAGCCCTAAATGAGAATTTCACCAAACAAACACAATCAGGCCCCGATTACATTTCTCTTTCATGATGCTGAAAGGAAATGCAAACGAGATTAGATAACACAAAGGCCACTGGGCTCATTTCTCTCCTGTGTCTGGAGATGGCTAAATGCTCTAATTCCCCTCTCCACTCGGCTCCTCAGGCCAAGTCCCCCTTTTGTTGAACCCAAACCAACTACATTAATGTAATGTAAAATTGCCTCTCGCTGGAAAGTTTTTTTTCCTCCACTTTTCTTCCCCCTGTCCCCGACCCTCTTGTTTCTCTTAGACTGTAAATTAACTGAGCACAAACCACTCTCGCTTTAAGTGGGCATGGCGTTGTTTTCAACTGTGCAATTATAGAGGGATCTGTCTGTCTGCCGGAGGTTTTGATTCATGGTGCACGCCTTGACAGTTGGAACAATCGGAGGAGCCCGAGCAGGATCTAATGGATAAGCTCTGACTGAGAACGGGCAGCGAGGGGAAAAGGGTGCTCCTTAACATCACAGCTGTAAATGGCAGCTACATAACTTCACTTAATCAGATTGGAGCAATCGTCCAGGAAAAGTTTCCCATATGTCGCCGTAGCCTGGCTGAGATGGTTTGGAGTGAAGTGGTTGAGAAGAGGGGGGGGGGGGGGGGGGGGCTACTTCAGAAAAGGCTGATAAAGAGAGAAAGAGGAGTGAGCGGCTGAGTTTGAGAAAGAGGAGTGCCAGGGTTACAGCCAGGACACAGGCCACAGAGAGGTTAGTGTGTCTGGCTACAATTAGTCAGCCGTAGGAGAGATTGAGATGATGCTGCAGGGAGCTATTGGTGCTCAGTCATTAGTGATTATTCGGTGAGAAATAACCGACTCTGAAGGCAACGTGTGGCAGCGCACGCTAGTTTACAAACACATGTTTCCTTCCTCCACCAGCAGCCGTTCAGCAAGATCCAAATCAGAAAATACTTCATACAGGAAGCGTTTGAATCGACATGTTTATGTGGTTTCTCCCTCTTCTCATGCCAATATCGTGAGCCTGAAGTGAAGCCTGACACCAGCGACACGCTAACTTACCGAGCACTCATATAAAATGCGAGTTTGTTACATACAATTTGCCAAAAAATCTTGGTTTGCCAAATGCCATCTCAAGAATGCCAATTTTCTAAAGCATGGCATCCTCTGTGTTAATGTGGGTTTGCATGGGAAACCGTATTAACTCCGAGTACTTTAAGAGATGTGGTTACGATTAAATAAGCATTAAGGGTGTTTTCAAACTCATAAAGAAGTTATTCAATTTCCTTTGGTTTTAACGATCCTAGAAAATAGTGTGATAATTAAAAGTGCAAAAGTGTTTCATAGCAGAGAGCACATTTAAAATAAAACCTCTTTGTTTTGTGTTAATGGGCTCCCGTGTTACTGAGGCGACCAGTTAACTGATGTAACTGTAACTATCAGAAGCACAAACACACTGACCTCATAACCCTTCGTTCATTTTTATTAAACAAAACACGGAGGCTGATTTCAGACATGCACTGAAGTCTGGACATTTCCCTAAAGATTCTGGAGATGTTGCATACGTGAAAGCAAATGTCAGAGTCCCACGCTCCGGATGTTTTCCAGAACTTAACCTGCCAGTCCCTCTTTGGAAAATGTCTGAGTGAGCCCATGTGAGAACACCACAGGAAAATATATGTGGGTGTTTTGATGACTTTTTTGTTCCAGCCCCCTAAATGAGCCGCTGCATATTTGTTTATTATTGTTCATGCATACCGTGATCAACAGATACAACAAGTTGCAGCACTTCCAAAGCCTCAATCTTCAATCATGTTCGGTGATTTGGCACAAACACTTGAATTCAGACACACAGATGCACGCCACAAAATCGCAGGCAGAGTGATGATCCTACTGTAACAGTAATAATTGGAAATGATCCTGTGGTTTTCTAGCCTCGTGTGTTTGCCCACAGATCGCCTCAGCTCCGCTCGACATCTGAAGGAACCAAACTCGGAGCTCCAGATGTGGCTGTATTACTCACTCCTGCATGGTCTCCCATACCTGATTTATATCCTGCTCTACAGCGCTGCACATGTGATCGCACCCACATACGGTTCTCACACAAACTCATATGTACACTGTATGTGTAACTGTGTATACACATGCACTACAGGAGTCAATGCCTGCAGAGAATCCCCTTACACACTCCCACGGCCTGACACTATCACATGCATGCACACTCACAAGCCCTCACAAATAAAAACAAGAAATCAATGTAACCTGTAATTTTTACAGGGCTGATTTGAGTGTGTGTGACAGGCCAAATCCAATAGCTGCAGCAGGGCTGACAGGCCTGACATGAGACTTGCCTTGCTGGCCCCTCAATTATGCATGGCCCAATGTTTCCCCGGATCTTAATTGAATCACACTGTCTCAAACTTGTTATTTCTAATTTGTTGCATTTGATTTCTGACATCAGCGCTGCTGTGTCATGAATTATGCAAACAGGAGGACCTTTAATTGTGAGTGTTATTAAAACAAAACTAATTGCAGATGATTAAAATGTGACTAGGAAGCAGGATGTTGGGGCCTTCACCCTGACATGGTTTTGCTACTGCTGCCAAATAATGATTAGGTCTCGCGGCTGTCTGAGCTGTTGGTGTTTTGTGGTTGTGACTGTAACCTTGGGTGGAATATGTCGCATGGTTTAATGGAGGGACATGATAGAGTCTGCTGCTGGACTGCATGCTGTAGCGATAGAATGCACGATGATGACACAGTGCATACGCTCATTTAACAACACACGCTGTATGTGCATGATGGAATGTGGAAACACACACACAGGATTATGCAGTATCCACACAATGGGAGAAAAAAGAATTGGTATAATTTATCATTCTGCTCGTATCACACAACGTCTCTCGTTTTTATTGATTATAGCTCATGCATTTTGATTAGTTCTTCTTCCACAAATCGTTTGACTGGCCCCTAAATACAAGGAAAATTGCTTTCAATATTGCCATCTTTAAGGCTGACACCATACAGGCATTGGCATAAAATGAGAACTCCTTGGAATTCATTCTTTTAAGTGTATTTTTGGGTAAAAGTAAAAAGGCATTCTGATTTGATACAGGAACGGGTAATGGAAAACCCACATAAAAGTCAAATAAGTCAATAAAGCATATGCCTGTAACAGTCCTGTATGATTGCCAAATAATGAGGACTTGATGTAGACAAACAAAGAATTTAAAATAGTCGGTTACCTTCTCCAGGGCGAGCAAGGACCTTTTTATCTTACGATAAAATAATGGTTCTCTTTAATCCCCTGTTTATGCAACTATGAGCAGTTAAGCAGAGCGTGATTACAAAGTAAGACGCCGTGTAAAATAATTGTGCAATTATTCCAATAAAGTCAAAAACATGCATGTGTGAGATTGTAAGTGGTAAGTTGAACCCTCCTGCTCGACTCATAAGAGATTTAACAATTGAATTGTGCCTGCAGGGCAACAGCTCAGCACCTGACTGTAAGGTAGGGATCCTCACGGCTGTGTTCCACACGGGACGCTGGAGATGTCTGGAAGTCATTTCCACATGTGAGGAGGCGGGAGGAAGGGCACACTTTAGTTTCATGAATGTTCAATCAATTCAATAGGACAGCTTAACTTTCTCTTTCCCTCTCGGAGCACATTTATAGGGCCACAGGCGTTCACAGGCTGCATTCAAAGGCTGACTGTGCCTCATACAAAAGCAGGGTAATTTCACCTCTGGGGGGGCAACAGCTGAAATCTGTAGTAAAGGGAGAGAAATGAAAGAAACAAAAAGAGTCAAAAGGTGCCGTAGCTACAGTGATCGTACTTCATTTTGAAAGGTGAGCCATACATCACATAGGTTTTATCTAAAGCTGTTTGAGGAGATCAGTGTCAGTCTGTCCAACACAATTTTATTCACACATTCATGGTCCCCAGAGGATGAAGCCCCCTGAGTGATACTCTGACTTTTCCTCTAGTGACACCATGAGTTTGACATTTTAGGTTTTGAATGAAATTTAGTAGACGTTCATGTTCTCCGCAGGATGAATCTCATTCACTTTGGTGATTACCAGTATTTTTTCTCTTGTACCTAAAAATGTTGTATTCGTATATTATCTGAAATATTTGTGCAATACCATAAAACGTGCAAAACTAATGGCATTCCCATTATCCTCAGATGCTAGTTTCTTTTTATTATCACCAAATGGTGGCGACATGTCCAGAATGTACCCTGCCTCTCACACAATGTCAGCTGGGATTGGCTCCAGCTGCACTTTGACCCCAAGTGGCAACCCACCGTGATGTCACCCATTGTTTTCGGTTTCGTTGTAAAGCCTCAAGTTTGATGTTCGTGCACATTATTAGATACCTTCTCATGGTTTGCTCAAAACGCCCTCTTTTCTGTGACAAAACAAACATTCAGCTCTGATAGCTTCCATTAGCAGAGAACTGTGTACACTACCATTAAAATGACACAGCATCGGCCTTAAACTAATGCTATCGAGCACCGAACATTCAGTAAAATGCTCCACTCCGAGCTAACACAATCATCTCTAACCAGCCCAGGTTCAGAAGATGAGGCAGCGAATACACACATTTCCTTGAACTCTCCAAACCCTACCTGTCAGATGCTTGTGTCTCAGCCAGGGCCTAAAAAGCTTTACTCTCATTATGTATGCATGCTAAGCAGCGGCTGACGTGACCTGCCAATTCAAAAATTCTATCTTTGCATAAAGTCTATGTCAATAAGCTGACTCGGTGGTTGGGTTCTGTCTATATGATAAAGTAGCTAAGTATATTTTCCCCGTGCCTCCAGGATGGCTGCAGAACCTTGTCTGCGGAGATGACAATTAGAGTCACTTTCCACCCAGGTTAGGCCAGACAGGCCCTGTCAACCACCAGAGGAAGAGAATGGGGGGAGACAGAGAGTAATATGTGTACCACTCTGTTTCTGCTTCACCTCTGCTTCATCCTTGCGCTGACCACCGAGGGGAGGGCGCAGGCTGAGTCTGGGAGACGGGAGGAAAACACAGGAAAATAGAAGCAAATACACCTCAGCAGTTACTATGGATCTATTTCTAGTTTTTAAATGGTTATGAGCTGTCAGTGAGTCATTCTTATATTTCTCAGTTGCCATGTTTCTCATATCAGCTTTCATGGACTCTCAACGTTCTCTGACCAATAAAAGTCCCACAGGAATCATCTCTGAGATTTTAAGGACCCATAATATATGATACACTAGAAAATGATCTGGTGCGGTGTGTGAGAGACAAACTATGATGCACGCTGTGTAAATTAAACATCCAATGGGCAAAAGAGCTTTTCACTGCTGCTCAGTCCAGCCAATCAGCCACTGCAGTTGATGTGCAAGACACATGGAAATGATCTCAGATCAGCTCTTGAATAGGACTCACACTCACCCCAATGTCTTCTTAACAAATCTTAAGTAGAGCAGGCTGTCAAACGTTTTGGCTCAGCAGTACAACTGTCAGGTTGGAGTGTGTACAAGATGTGCTGCATGCCTCTGTGTTGCAACTTCCCCCCTGAAAGGATTAATAATTTACATGGGATTGCTCTAAAATTCCACCATTTGCCACAAACCTGTGTAACATTGATTTGTTGAACTGTCATAATAGCACATCACTCAAAGTAAACAATCATCACCTCGCCCAGAGCAGGATGTAAATGTCTCTTTCTCAGAGAGTGCGATGGAAGAGGGGCGGTTTTCATTCCTTTCTGGTGGTTTTTCCCTTCGAGTGGCTCTCTCCTCTCGCTGAGAGGGAGAAGGGGGAAAGAGAGAGGAAGCTGTAATTGCTGTCAGTCTCTCCTGAGCACAGCCTTAAAGGCAGCTGCTGTTTCACAGCTGAGGAGTGAAAGGAGTTTGGGCTGTGTGGCATCTCCTCTAGGCCTCTGGAGGATTTGGTGAGTTCGCTCCCCCTTCTTGTTTACCTCTCATTGTCAACAGCGTCACACCGGTTGTTTGGGGTGCGGGGGAAATAGAGGGCTAAGAGCCGATCACACTCAGAAACACAGAGACGGGTAATTGAAAAGATTATCCTCAACATGCCAGCTGTGATTTAAGAGGTTTTCAAGTGGTGAAAGTTTCCCTCCAAAATATTGCACACAAATATCAAAACACAAAAGGCTTTCCCAAAAACATCAGTGCACAGAGTTTGACATGTCTGTGTTTACTCCAGATGCCTTGTCAACCACTTTGGCAGATATATATTCATCCAAGCTCCTCCACTTTCCCATAAAGCAGCTTCTAACCTGACAGACTGTAGCATCACTTTATGTGCATTTAGAACATGTCCCATATACGAGGACTGAGCCGTCCCAACCTCCCAGCTGCACCCTGCTGCATGTCAACACTGAAGACTTCCCATAAATGCTTTTATATCTCTCTTTTTACCTATTAATGCATTTGTATATAAGTCATGAGCTTCTACATAATAATGATTTATTCTTCAACGACCATGTTTATGATTGTTAATTCCAAAAGAACACATTCACATTCTCTCCTGCACTCTCTGGCTGACTTAATCCCTCCTTATTGGCAAACATTAGAATTCGTTTTAAGTGTTGCCCACAGAGGTCAAATCCCCTCTTAAGGTGAAAAGCTGCAGGAAATTGCCTGCATTAGGGAGATGTATTGGTGTGAAAAGATCCCGTGACATGCTGCCGAACAGGTCAGCCCTCTGCTATTTGTTCCGCCCTGCATCCCCCAGCATGCTTTTGGTCTGCTATGGTAGTATAGAATATCATCTAATTAGTTTTTTATATGAATCCATTCTTTATCGATTAAGAATGCATTTACAAGATGCTGTCTCAGATCTGGTTAGTGCCGTCATCTTCTGGAGATACCTGAGAGTGGGTGGATCTTTGGATTATCAGTATTTTACTGCAGATTACAATTATTTCAGATCAAGCTTTGTCCAGTTTTATTAATAATTTCTCTATATTGTTTTGTTTTTGGCTGACATGCACGTTTAATATGAGACATTTAGAGCATCTATGGTTTAGTTAAGCACTGCTAGACGTCCACTGCTCTCATCCACAGGACCTTCTCATCAGTATCTGCGCTGTTTTCTGCACCAAAGTTGAATGGGTTCTTCCCTGACCCATCCTGCATCCCTCCACCAAGTTTCATGGTAATCAGTCGAAAGGTTTTTGCATAATCCTGCTAATACACAAACAAACTGAGGCCATCAAGTTATTAACTCACTTAGAATAAAATAGACCAACTGTAGTTATTTAATATGTAAAGTTATTATTATTCAATGCAGAGATTATTCATCCTTCCGTGTCTCACAAATACATGATCAACATTAATATAGCCAGTGTTAATGTGATTTTGTGTTTGACATGCATGCAAAGCAAAAAGCCTGATCCTTTACTACCCACTATTACAGTACAGCTGTACATTTCAGGAGAGTTGGTGTGATTTTGACCAGGAGCTCGCTCTAGACACTAAATCCCTCCGACGTGTTGGAAGTTGATGATTTGGCAGAACTGTGTAACCAAGACAACTGATTCTGTTCTACCTGCTGTTTGCACTCAGCTTTTGATGTTTTTGAGCCGTGCATCATTCTGCCGGGCCCAGGATCCACCCAGCATCCCCTGCATCAGTATTTAATGTAACCCCGTGCAGCAGAATGTAAAGAGTATTCTTCTGACAATTCAAAGACAGTTTTAAATCGAAAAAGTGAGGACTAACTAGAAAGATACAGTTGAATATCTGTGTCTTTGGTGAATATCGTGCAAGACATCTTAATTTGACATTTTAGACAGCACATACACAGAGGTTGTGATGTGGCAAATCAAAATCATATTTAAAACAGCTTTTCTAAGCCGACTTAAATGACAGTACGTCTGCAATCCAAAAACACTGGACCCTTAAAAAAATCATTAATAGACAGGAAAAAAAAAAACCCTCCTCAGATGTTAATCAACGCGTTTGAATTAGTTTTGAAAGTTAATGAGTTTTTAAGGCGCCTCTGGGACTTCCCGTCAATAAACTACAAACTCATTTTATTTTCTCTTTCAAATTCCAATAAAGAGTACTTCCCCTCCAACGCCGCAACGCTTTACTTTGAAATGCCTTCACTTTGATAAGAAATGAATTAACGCTTTGGAGAAAGGCACAGTGGTAGCGGGATGTGATGGGCTCCTCTGCCTCCCCGTCCGATACATATTCTAATTGCTGAGTGCTGACCCCTACTCCCGCTGATGAGCAGCCGGAGAGATTTTGACCTTGTGGTGTGTGTGAATCGATGGGAAGTTGATAAAGCCAAGTTCATTGCTGCCTAACATAAAACAAAGCTGATTTGTTTACCTAGCTAAGCCTGCGCGTGTCAATCCCATTACGGAATGATTTATAGACCAGCACCCAATGAAATTGTTTAAAGCAGATTAGGTAGAGCCAACGATCACCACTAATATGACAAGCTGATATGCTGTGACAGGTAACCAAGCAAACAAGTTCCTGAAATTCAGATTGAATTAGAAATCTAATAATCCTACAGGGAGCAGCAGATTTAATCAGGAGAGGAGGAGGAGGAGGAGGAGGAGGAAGAAGAAAAGAAAAGAGAAGAGGTGTGGTATGAAGAATGCTGGTTCTTCAGCCACATGGGGGAACACCACCTCTTATGTGATTTACTTGTCAGGAAGCATCATTCAGCACGTGTGAAAGGGAGCGAGCGAGAAGAAAGCAGGAGATATTAAGTGAGGAAGAGCTGTCTCCATATCGATAAAGGAGATTATTACCTCATATTCCCATAATCCCTCACTCCCACTGTATACATCCATCTGTTTGAGTGTGTTTCAGAAATTAATTTGGTTAAAGATTGTATCACAGTATCAAATATCCCTGGAGACGATACGTGTTTTAAAGCGTTATGCATGTGCTGCATTGTGTTACATATGAACGTGGTGCCATAAATAGAGATATTCATGTAATTCAATGTACCGAGACTCCACTCAGGGATCCGAGGAGCCGGTGTCCCTCTCAGAATGATAAAAGACTCCCTTAATGGTATGGATATTGTGCTCCAATAAAATCTTGTTTAAGGTCACAGTACAACTGGAGCGTCAAGTATTTACAAGCAGAAAAGTAATCACAGGATGTAGTTTAAACCCCACTAATATCCCTGAGAGTTTCTGCATATTCATCATGTGTCGGCTGCAGTCCCTCCTCTCCACACACACTGTCCTGTTTATTTGAAAATAATGAGAGCAAAATGAGGAGTAATGCGTCTTTTCTTGGACACATTAAACTGATTGTATCTAGATTATGGCATTAATGTTTAACTAAGGTGCATTGTTTGGACATTTGAATATGCATGATAATCATTACAATTTTGGGGGACGGAGATTCTCCAGATCTTGCCGCAGATATATATATTATGCATGTTTAATAATATCTGGTTCCTCACAGAACACAATTAAAAACTTTTGATAGATATTATTCTCTCAGTTGAATTTTGGTTACCACAACGCCGCCAGATTAATGTGCTACATTTGTGCAGCTCATGTGTGTTTTAATGCGAGCGAGCACATAATGATTGCAGAGCGAGAAGAGGGACGAATCAAATGGATGATTTCCTGCAGCTGAGTTGTTGAGACATTTGAATCTGACTTTTCATAAATCACCAGAATCGGGACAAGACAAAAGAGGCATCGCTCAATCTCTTTGGAAACGCTAAAAGGGATGTGTTTCCTTTGCGTAGACATATCACAGACACAACATGTTATCAAAACTTTCCCTTATATCCCCTGCCACATACAGCTGATTAAACTTCCTTCCATAAATGTCATCATTCGCTTTTTTTCCTTGTGATGAAGGGACACGGAGGTGGGGAGGGGGAGATGGAGGGAAAGATAGGAAAGTTTCAGATGGGGACCTAATTAGGGAGCACATAGCCCAGTTCTCTCCCCACTCCTAATGAGGGGTTTGTTATGGCACGGGTGAGCGCTGCATGTCACGGCGAGGCCGAAGAGGAAGAGTGCGGAAGAGTGCGGTGCGACCGGCAAGTAGATTCCCCCCGCGCTCAGTGTGATTCTACACCTGCAAATCCCCAACACATTGAAACCAGGCCTCGTTTGATGTGCTATTCTTTTCATGTTTAGAAACAGGAGGGACCGAGGAGCCGGGACCTAGTTGAAAAGAGGCAGGGGGCCTGTGAGGAGTGCCGGGGTCTATTAGACGTTTTAATAATGTTAATTAATGAATAATAGGGTTTGTAATGAGCTACCGGCTGCATTTTATTCATGTGATTATCTCACCCGCTCTCTAATTCTCTCTATGAGCACTGTCAAGGGAGGGCAGCGATCAAGCGAAACACAAACAGACACGCACACACAAAGTTGCGCAGGGAAATACCAAAGAGTTCACCGACAAAAATCCACATCTTACCACATGTGCCACAGCAAAAACTCTTTTCAGGCAGAGATTTAGAGGTTTGGTACAGATTAGGAGGCAATCAGAGAGGTGGTGGTTTGGTCAAGCGGTGTTTGAAGCCCCAGAGGAACCCAGCAGGCCCCCGATGACTTATAGACCTCCTCCACAGGAAATGAGAGCATTATCAGCCACCAATTAGGCCAAGGGGGTGATTTACACACACACACACACACACACACACACACACACACACACACCAGTCCACACGTGCATGCAGAGATACAAATACATGCAGATGCTCACAACACCCAGACTGACACGTGTGATTTATAGGAGTTAAACAGGTGGGTCTGACTTTTTTCACCATTATCTCTCCTCCCTGTGGTGTGAGATTTGTCCAGAGTGAGGGAGGCAGCACTGTGAGCATGTGGATCTACTCTCTCTCTCGCTCTCTTTCTCTCTCACTCTCTCTTTAATCTTTCTTTTCTCCTTGTGGTTGTTCCCGGCCTCATTCCTCAGTCGGAGTGGCTGAAGAGGCGATGAGCAACCACTAGTGGGCCCCGCAAAGACATCTTCACTCCTCCCATTATCTCCCCAGCACATCCACAGATCTCCTGCCGCCTCAACATCCCACTCTCTGGGTGTTGGAACGTGCAGAAGGGGCCTGTTGCCTGAGACAATTGTAAAAAAAAAACGTAAGCGGATGACGAGTCAGCAATGAGAAAGATTTTAGAAAACATAACAAAGGTTTGGGACTGAAGTTAGTATGTATCGATCTTTAAGTCTGGATGAATGAATCTGAGGAAATAAAAGTGAAGAACACGTTGACATTTCAGACACAAGTAAATATTTCATCCATGAAAAACCCAAAATGTTTATGATCATAAAACTTTGACGTTGACATTTGACACAAAACATGAAACACACACACACACACACACACACACCTGCAGCACCTGACACTTTCCTGGCCGAACCCAATTCCGAGCCATTTCCACTCCATCTCCCTTAACTTTCTATTGATTTTAAAATCGATAGCTGCTCCACCGGAGCTGTCTGTGTGAAATAGTGTTGCACAGGAGCTGCTTTTTGTGGTGGAAAGAATCTCAAACTACACCTGGGCTGCTGGATCCTCATACTTTGAGCTATGCAGTGATGGAAATAAATTAATGAGGTCAGTCTGGAAACATCATCTGCGGTGACTAAGAAAGGAAATCAAGTGCGAACTAAAAGCAATCACAGAGCTCTTCCTCCAGATGGAAGATTCCCAACGCCGGCTCCATCTGTTTGCTCGTGGTCATAATGAACTTATCAGTGGGCGTCGGACTTCTATAAACCCCCATCCAGGTCTGTAAAGATTCTCATTAGGCCCATCCTCATTGTGAGCTTCAACACAAAGTCGGCCAACATTGTTTCAGCTCCTTTCTTCCTCCTCTACTCTTTCCCTCTCCACCTCTTTCTGGGAGCGGTAGAACAAAAGGCAGCCAGGGTCCCAATCAGTGCCTCATGAAGGGGGATCCCACTCAGGTCTTAATCAGTGCTCCGCTTAATAGAGCAACACTTCCCAAATATTATTAACCTCATCTGTCTGCATTAGGCCCTAATGGCCTCCCTCTCTGTGTATTGTCTTTGCAGCAGCTGGTAATGTACATATATATTAATCCACTTTCTCCTCTCCTCCGTCGAGAGATTGCGCAGCGCTCTCAGAACAAACGGTGCCCTTCAGAGAGCGAGGCAGACACAGGTTAGGAAGCCACTAATTAAATGTCAGACTTGACAGATTAAAATTATGAAATTTAAAATCTGCAAGTGGCTCTTTGTCATTGTCAAATTAAGGGGTGCACTGTGTGATGAAGGGGAAGGGGACGGTGAGCTCTAATGGATTGAAAGGGAATGTGCTTTAGCAGCAAGCAGCTCCCAGTGAATAAAGATTTGCCGCTTCTGCCTTAGGTAGCATGGCTGCATGTTCAATTCCTCCATATTCTCCAAAGTGTGGCGGTCGAGAGGTCACTGCAATGCTGCCAAGCCCATCCTGACCACTCCATTTAGATTTTTCATTCCTCTGGCAACACAAATAACTGGCCGCGAAGCCAACGCTGCAGAAAAGCTATTCCACCTTTGGCTTCACGGCATCACGGCGCTAAGCACAATGTATTGAGACGTCAGCGCTCATTGTTATCTCCTTCATGACCCATCAAATCATTGAGTTTTGTGAGAAAATAGCTGAAAGGAACTGGAAAACATGCTTTTAGAAAGTCATTAAGACCTCAGTGATGTTTATGCAGCAGTCAGAAAAATTATTGAAATTATTGAAATGCAACATATTTGTCAAAAGCAATAATAATGCAGATGCACTGTGAGTGTGATTTAACCACCTCCACACAGACGAAGTGCACCATTGATTTGATAATGTCTTTATTTCAACCAGTTTCCAATTCCTCCACCGTGAAGCCCAGCACATGATCAGGCAGCAGTATTTACAGATATGAATGAGACACACTGACGAAATAGAAATAATGATCTACTGTCAAATTATTTCTTCACACCGATCAGGGTTCAAAGCATTTTCAGCTTTGACCGGGTCTGAAAGAATTTGGCCGGTAAGAGGCTGAGGCCAGAGACTGTAATAAAGCTCGGTACAAAGCGGAGGCAGCAACCACTCAACAAGGATCAAAACACCGCCAGCACACAAAGTGACAAGATCCAATTAAATTTAATTACTCGAGCTGTAGTTTCATTTTAAGTGACAATTTTGATTAAGGTAGCTACGTGCACTTAAAGCTAAAAGCAGAGGCCAAATTGTATCAGAGTAACAGTATTAGTCTGCACACAACCTTGACTAGCTAATTGGATTTAATTAAAGCAAGGCTGAGTTGATGAGGACAAGTTCAACAAGACAGAAGAATGGGTCAGAGTAATGGCTCAGTTCTGGTTTGTGTTGGTGCTTGTTGTGTGTCATCGTCAACTAAACCTCAAAAACATCAAAAAACATTAAAAAATAAAGTCAAAACCCTGGTAAAGCATATAAAGTTAAAGACTTTTGACTTAAATCCTAATTTCTATATACATTTATTTCATTCTTCCTTCCTATCTGGTAAGAAATATGATTATTAACTTTATATTTAATCATGTTTTTTTATATTCAGTTGATCTTTGATTTGACAGAGGCAAATAATTATAATTACAATGAATAAGTCTGTCTTTAATATGTTTTCAGCCTTTTTACCATGTTACTAGTCAACACTGCTGATGCTGCTTTGTTTACCTGAAATAAGAAATAAATACTTTCTTGATTAAAAGGTAAATTAACTGTCGATCTCATTATCTAATGCAACGGGTGTTATAAACATACTCCTCAGATAAAAACCTCTGCTGCTCAGAATAACTCTTGGATGAGATCTATCCAGATTGAGCCCAGGTCAAACAGAGGCAGATTTCTGTTCAAAGCTCTGAATGCACCTGAAATTGTGAGCGTTCGTGATCAGATTTTCTTTCCCACTAATTTGATTTATTCTGCAAGGAAACTACGACCACTTCTAAACAGGAAAAATAAAGATTTGTTTTCAACCACATGCCTGAGAACTGGATTGTGGCAGCTGTTTCGTTTAGGTACCTCAAGTATTATAATCGCGTTTGTATGTGGTCACATGACCTCTGATAAATTGGATCCTGGTGTGTCCTGTCTTGTGTGGTGGCCCTGAGAGTAGAATACAACCCAATTTAAGAAAGCAAATGGATGAAACACGAGCAAATGGAGAAAACATCTTCATCAATTTGACAACATGTGGACGGAACAACACTGAAAAGGCCAATGTACACCTTCAGAAATATGGTGGACAGGTGTGCAGGAGAAAAAGCACATGCAGGTGAGAGAGGTGAAATCCAGCACACTGTCCTGTACTTTAATAAGTGTACACTGGACCAACACATTGCACACTGTGTTTTTGAAGTACAGGACAGTGTGCTGGATTCCTCAACACATTCACTGCAAGTAGAAAACATGCAAATAGACACAGCACAACTGAATACCCACAACACAACATAAGTGTTTCCAGGGGACACTAAAAAGTAATGAACACAGCTGGTACGAAATACACTTTAACAATAAATACATGTATTTAATTAAGATTTTATTGAGAATCTTTAAAACAAGTATTAAAACCAGTCTCCAAGACAAAATTGAAGTCATAACAAACAGGTGATATATTTATAACTGTAAATGTAAAATATCTCATAAAAACAAGTCTTATTTAAAAGGTTCAAATGACTGATAGAATGTCAATTAATGGTTTTATAAGGTTAAAAAGCTTTAGAATAAATAAAAAAACTTGTCAAGAATGACCTGGGATCTGTGATCTACCTGTTCAGCCTTTGCTCGTGATTGATTAGTGATGCCTGCAGGGACCGGAAGGGGGAGCTCTCGGTCACGCTCGTTCTCGGGGGGAAGAGACCACAGAGGAAGTGTCGTGTTCTCAGGTACGTGACGAAGATGTCCGCTCATGAACTTGTCAATAAGTTCTCCATGTTGTTTTCTCTGACTGAGCTTCGCGTTTGTGGACAAGCAGCACTTTGTTATTTGTTAAATAGCATTTTTTGTTAAGCAGCTAGCTACAACTTTGCTGCCACATAAAGACATGGAGCTAGCATGACGGCTACACTAGACTCATGCTACGTCTGTGTTAAATAACAGCCGGTGAAAAATAAAAGGTAATAAGAAATGTTTTATACTTTATTATTGTTTAATTACGATACATGTTACTTTCTTAATTTAAGTTTATTTATTAATTGATAGACGAATTTCACACGTTACTGTATTTTGCTTGATGTTCTCTGTAGATACTTTTGAAATAAGGCATTTTCTGTGAAGCGACCACGGAGGAGGTGTGGTGTCCGAGAGTCTGAATTTACATTTCCCCTCTTTGTAGGGGTGTAACACAGGCTAATGCCATATTGTTTGGAAATATAACAGTCCATCTACATGTTGTCTTTACCGTTGCGTTCTTTTTGTCAGCCTAGCTTGTGGTCCATGGTCCGAGGCCCCTTTCACACCTTTAGTGAGCTGTTAGGTTAGAGTTATTCTGCACTTACACCCTGTGACTCTGCTTGTTTGTTTTGGGGTTAGATTAATTGTTTAATTGGTTGGAGGGTCATCAGCACTTACAATCTTTACTACTTCAACATGCCATGATATAAACATATGTGCGGTGATGGGGTTGTACATTTGTTTCTCTGCTATGTGGCTCCTTTGTGTTAATTGCTTTGTGATCATTTATCAGTGATGCTAAAGAACTGATTTTCCACATTTCATTCCATTTGTAGTTTCAGAAAGTACAGGAGACTGAAAACTGCAGCATGTTTAATAACTGGCATGAAATAGCAAATCAACGTGTTAGTTTTTTTTTCCGATAATGACATGGGATCAAGGTTAGAATTTCATAAATTATTTGACTGTAAATTTTTACCTTTGGAGGGGAGCAAGGAATCTTGCGAGTTAAACGGGAAATCAAAAGCAAAAGTGTTCTCTCTCAGCTGGCCGCACGCCTCAAGCACCTCTTATCAAAGATGCTGCAAAAGGTACCAACATACTCAGTGTGAGTTTTCATCACCATGTTGAATTTATATTTGTGGATTCCCCGGCAGTTTTCATGAAACTTTGATCACATTACAAATTCTCCATCCGAATATAATTTCACAAAAAATATCCAACATCTGCACTTACAATAGGTTTTCATCATCTTCGTCAGTGTCTTCTACGTGCGTGACTCCGCTTTTTCATCCTGAGATATTTGAATTCTTCCAGTTTCGTGTTAGAAATGTCAGCAACACGCCCACTTGCTTGAATTACTTGCTGTTGTGTTCTCACATGGGATCACCCAGATGTTTTCCGAACATTTTAGGATGGCTCCGGCTGGAACAGTTGCAAATGCTCAGACATTTGTAAAAGATAATGAATATTGATTGAAATATCATAAATTATGCTGAACTGTTCATCATCAAGCTGAATTACCCATAAATGTGAGATGACACCTTTAAGACTGGATGGTGTGTGTGTGTGTGTGTGTGTGTGTGTTTTTGAGGGGTTACTGTCGAGTGTGAGTGGCAGGAACAGTAGTTAGCCTAGGGTGCTTCACTTTTATAGTCACATGCTCTGCTGTAAGCGCAGTTGCGCACTCTCACCTTTACACAAAGAGAGACACGTCCTCCTCGGGGATGAGGCTCATCTGCCTGCCCTCTGGTGCTGCACATCGTTTTCAAAGCACCAGCAGCATTTGTTTTCTCACTGTGTGTCTGTCAATGAAAGATGCTCCAGCCTATTTGTCAACTTAGCCGTGAGCGGGTTTGTTCTTCTAGTTAAGAGTTTCCTGTCATATAGCTTCCTAAAATCAAGACGACTGACTCTGCTCGAGCGTTAAGACTCTTTCTCAAGGAAATAATTGTGTCTTTAAGTCTTTAAAGATTTAATTAATTTAATTCAATTAATTTTTGAATTAATTCTCAGGCAAGAGATGTATGGCGAGGGAAAGACGTGCTAGCCAGTTAGCCGTTCAACTGTGTTTTCCCTCCACTGTTTGCATTGGTCACTCAAAATGCCTCACGATTACTCTTCTCTGTTTTCTGCATAACATGAATCAAACATTAGTACACTACCTCGTCCACGAGGTGACGATTTGCACCTGAGTCACTTCAAGTAGATTTTCATCGGAAATAGTAGTGAAGACAACAACTCCCATGATCCCACGCTGCCTCACGACTATGTTTAATTAGTTATTTTGTTATTGTTTTGTTTGAGAGACCCCTGGTGGCCAAAGTTACATATTGTACATTTAAACCTTATGCGACAGCCGCTCACAAATCTGCCAAAAAGGCAATAAAATATGAACAAAAATCTTGTATTTCACATTTTCTGGGAGGTTAAAGAAAATATTTGTAATTTCTTTGCATGGAACAATTACCTCTACTTTCATGGAAATTCAATTTTTAAGTGTTGAAAGGCCAGATATACTGACAATGATGTTTTCACACCATATCTGTGAGTCTGAATGTGTCTATCAGAGAATCCTTGCTCGTATGTGTGAATGTAAATGTTGTTAATATATGTGTTAATCCCTTCCCATCTGCGCAAGCTTCACTGCTGCTCTGTTGCAGTGCCTGTGTGTGTGTTTGTGTGTGTGTGTGTCTGTGTGTGTGTGTCTGTGTGTAGGGGGGTCAGCTGGGTCAGGCCTGACACCATCTTTAACTGTTATTTACTGTGATTCCACGACAAGACAGATACCAGCTCCTACGACTCCACTGATGTATGTTAAGCGCGCTCCAAATTACCCGCCTGATGGATCTATTGATGGCCCATTCCAACCTGTCACCTAGTCTCCATCAGCCTCTCAGTTATCCCCCTGTTCCTCCTCCTCCCCCCCCTTCCTCCCCCTCACCCTCCTCGCCCTCCGTCCCTGTGGGTCGGAATAAGAAATGAGGAAGCAGGCAGATAGAGACCTTTGTAACCCACCGTGCAGCCCGCTACAAGACAATAGCCACCACTGACGCTGTAGCAAAAGTTAAGCGTGGTCTGTGTGAGAGCACAGCTGGAGCACACACACACACACACACACACATTGATGCATGCACAAAGACACACACGCATGCTGGCGTCCCTGGAGAGACAAGAGGGGCAATGTAGACCATGACCGTGCCTGCTAACAGCCTCGTCTTATCACACCCTGTCATTTATTATTCTCTGTACAGGCTCCTGCTCCAGATAGCAGATCCTGTCATAGGGGAGATGAAGATCCCAGAGGTATCTGTTACAGGTCCTGTAATATGCTGTCACCTGCGCGCTGCACTGATAATATCCTGCAAGCATTGATTGAGGCAAATCTAGATTAACTCGCTCATAACATCACAAACTGAAATGATCCGGGCAGGAAGAAATCAACTCTTAAAAGACTTGTTAGTTCTGCAAATCAACAGCTACTCAATTTCAAAACCCCCTACAGGCTTTAAAAAAAAAAACAAAACAGAAAAAATACTAACGTATTTTAGAGCGGAGTTGATGATGGGCCCTGTGGTCCCATTAGCCGAAAGATAAGATGAAGATGGTCAATATGGTGTGTGTGTGTGTGTGTGTGTGTGTGTGTGTGTGTGTGTGTGTGTGTGTGTGTGTGTGTGTGTGTGTGTGTGTGTGTGTGTGTGTGTGTGTGTGTGTGTGTGTGTGTGTGTGTGTGTGTGTGTGTGTGGTTGCTCTATCAGATAAATACCACACTGAATCTAGTTGTGCTAATTGACTCTCGCAGGCATTACTGGGATTAAGTTAGCTAGCGTCCAAAGTTCATTACACAGATAAATGCATCTCTTAGTCTGCTAAAGAGCTTGCATGCAAACTAAACTCCCACACAATGCAGCCTACAAAGAACAGGTTTCTGATGCACTGTGTATTTTATTTAAATGAAGTACTTTAATATAGCATTGTCATTTAATATGAGATTATTTTATGATTCATTACGATGGTCTCAACCACTCAACACCAAATTATGATAATTATTATTATTAGCAGTAAAAGTAGTTTTAGTATTTGTATTAATATTATTTATACCTTTCATAACACAGTTACACGGTGCTTTACAAGTTAATAAGTATTAAAGTATAAAGTAGAAGAAGTATTAAAGGCAAGCAATAGAAACAAATTTAAAATCAATAAAGGATAACTCAACATCGGAAGAAATATATGTTACAGATTAAAAAAGGAGTTAATATTATTTCTACCTTGCAATTTAAATTATTTTTTTATTTTATTATTATTTTAAATCTCTCTTAAAGAGTCAGAGATGTCTTACTGAAATAATCCCCTTTATAGCCGTTGATTATCTTGATGTTATTATACATCCATGACAAAAGCCAGTGCAATGACATCTTACTTTATTATGGCAAAGCAGTTTAACATGTGATCCTCCATAGTACACAGTGGCTCTCTCTCTCTCCCTCAGCCTCGCTCTCAGTATCTGCAGTGATGAGTGACACAACAGCAGGTGCTCAGAGAACCGTGGAGAGTGCTTTCATTTTGCCACTTATACGACAAATTACCCAGACAATGGACCTGGCGAGCCGGGACCCTAATTCAATTCCAACTGTTGACTCTGGGCATTCGCCTGCACGCATTCACCAGCCTTGGGAAAGGAGATGCCCCCTTTACAGAGAGAAAGAAGGAAGGGGAAAAAAAAGATAACGTGAACACAGTCAAAGAAAATGAAAGGTAATATTCTTTATCTGGCCAAAGATAGCAGCAGATGAACTGCCCTAATATGAGCACAAATATGATTTAGGGATTCCATGCTTCAGACAGCCTTCAACTCAAAGTGATTTGGATCAATAGTGTTTGCTAGGCACAGCAGAAACTGAGAGAGTGAGGAAAAGAGAAAGGTAGAAAATGGATGGATAGAGGAGAAGCAGATGCATTTCACGACGGAGGGGAGCAGGAGAGCAGAGGATCAGGGCTGTAGTCAAATTTCGCTGGTGTCAAATTAATTTCCGTGTTATCTGGGAATTCAATTAGAAAGGGCCCCCCTCTCTCTCCTCCCTCCTCTCCTCCTTTGTGAGTAAGAGAGTGTCGGACATCCCGGCGTGACAGATTACACTGCTCAGAGTGCATATCAGGCCGAAGTGTTGAGGCCCACTAATCCGCCCTCTAATTCTCAATTAGTGTAAAATGAGGCCATAAATCACGCAGACAGGCCGATCGATGGAAACGTTGTTTTAGGAGTGATTGGCAGCCTCCCCAAAGGTTACTGTTTAAGTTGGTTTAAGGTTACAGCTCTCTTCAGGCTGAAGGCGGGCTGGGTGTGTGTGTGTGTGTGTGCACGTGTTGGCTTGGCTTGTGGTTGGGAGGGCTGGGGGGGTCGAACTCAATCTATATGATGCAGGGCCTTGGTCCTTTGGGGATACAGCAGAGGGACAGCACCAATTTTTAGCCCATCAGCCGTCCAATTTTTCTCCTTTTCATACCTGCTGTAGTAAATGAGAAACAAATTAAATTTCACCCCACTATCTCCACAGAAACCATTTAAATCCTTTATGGAAACCAAATTGTCCCCAGACAAATCGCCCCTGGTTCTGTGGAAATACACTATGGCGCTGCAACCGAAATAAATTTGTGTCACTCTGGATATGGCATTGTCTGTAATGCCATTCATTGGAAGATACTGTTGAAAGAGAGAGGGGAATAAAATAAGGGGCACTTTTGGAGGAACAAAAAGGTTGAAAAAGGCCCCAGCTCTGCATTCTCTTTCTTACTCTCCTCTCCATCTCTCTGTCTTTCCATCCCTCTCCCTTGCGCCCACTTTTCCCTCGCGCGGTGTTATTAATTTTCGGCCAGAGTTTTTGCATTCATGAGGTTGAGATTGAAATGGAAATGAGGGCTGGCTGAGTGAGGAGAGTGAGCAGCCTCAGCAGTGGCCACAGCCAAACGAGGCCCCCAGCGCGGCACGGCGCACCAGCACTCAGCCGACACGTGTCAGAGACAGAGGGGACTCGACTGCCACCATCCAGCCTCTCATTCCCCCAGATTACCAGCCCCTGACATCAATCACTGCATCAGGGAAACAATGCATAAAACGGCCCCAACAAGGGCGATGAAAAATCACTGACAGTGCAGGAGTGGAGCGTGTGGAGGGAGGGAGGGAGGGAGGGAGGGTGGAGATCAAGTGCCATTTTACCTTCACCAAGCGAGATGATTAGTCACATTCACAAGGGAGGAAGGAAAGAAAGACGCAGAGAATGGATCAGCGAAAACAGACATTAAGCAATAATGAAAACTAAAATGATAAAAACAGTAGAAAACAGATATGAGGGAGAAAAATTACTGGAATTTAGTGGCTCATATAGTTAAAATTTATGAAATGTAGGGTTTGTTTTTGGTTAATCTTATTAATGCAACAGAAGGAAACATTGTTGGAAAGGATGAATGTTTTTTTTCTCCAACCATATCAGCTTCCAGATAGATTTACATTTTGTTTGTTAATCCTGCATTTTCCACGTGTAATATACATATTATTCTCAAAAAATAGCTTTTAGTCCCAAAACACACACATTACCTTAACCCTTTAAAAAGTTGCTATGATAAACTTTTTAGTGAATTACCGGTTGCTACTCCACGTCGCTAACATTAGCATATACAATACTGGCAAAAGACAAACTTTCTTTCCCGTCGCATTAATCTCTTCCACCATAATTATCGTTCTGTGGCATCTTGAAAATACCAGAGCTAGGATCCAGGATCACAACTCAACAAACCACATTTACAACTGTTGAAATTTTGTTTATCAGAAACGATCAGCAGCTTAATTGAAACAGTATTAAAAGATAATTTAATTTGGGTTATGTGTCAGCAGGGTCCATGTGTTTGAATATTGGTAATGAGAGGAGACTGGAAACCCGCTTGTTTACATTTGGGTCCTGGACTGTGGTTTTAAACACAGCTTTAAGGCCGTCCTGTCACACGTGTTGACTTTATCCAGATAACTCTTTTCATGGCTTTTTCTGAAAGGCCGCAACTCTGGCTTTGCCACGGGGGGTCACTTCTTTACGACAGCCTCACCTCAGGTTCACGTCTAACCCAATCAGGGCCATTATTGATGACATCAACACTTCAGGGGCCATTTTGGGGCCAGTGGAATTCCATTTCAGCGGTGCCAGACTGGTCTATTATTATGATCCTTATTAACTGTGTGTTCTTTTCTTTCTTTCTTTCCCCCCGCAGTGGCTCGGTGTCTGCTTTGTGTCCTCCGCAGCAAAAAGCTAATGTGCTGAAAGGCTGGTTCTTGTCTCCCTGAGCTTATTGAAATCATGTGAATGCCATTTGTGCTTAATCCTTCTGGGTGTGCCATAAAGAGAAGAGAGTCGGCAGCTCCTGAAGAGAGATGAGAGGACCTCAGGGGATTCACTTTGCTTCGCCTCGTCTGCTGAGAAAGAGGGAGAGAGGTAGACAGAGGCTTAGACAACTGACAGCCCAACCAAAATACGTCTCATAATTTGATTAGGGTACAATGACAATCTTTATTTATAGTCGGTTTCAGATGCAGGGAGGGGGGGGTGGGTTTTTTTGTGGCGTCAAATTTGTATTAACTGGTGCTGGTTCAATGGCGGCAATCTAAATAAAAACAAGCAATGCTCATGTAGCTAGAGGCTAATAACAGACAATAGCGTGTCCATCTGACGCCTGCTCCGAACGCTCGTTTGCCTCATTATGTTTGTGATAACTCATTTTATTTAGTGAGCGGCCGGGTCACCTTCTCCTCAAATCCAGGGAATCAAGTCACTGGAACACCTTCCATATGCATGTGAATTACATCAGAGACGGAGCTGTTGTCAGAGCTTTTGAAATAATAATGCGGCAAATGATAACGCCTCAGGACGCTACAACACCTCATTACGGCTCAGAGTTGGTCTTGTGAAAGAGAAAACAGGCTGGAAATGAATAGGAAACATGGCAGCTCTTGAACAACAGTGGTATTTATATTCATCCCTTTACATCAAATTGTTGCTTCCCCACAAAAGCCTGAAACAGCAGCAGGGTTTGAACTCAGGGTTAATGAAAAAGTCCCCGGCGTCAAGTTACCTGCTCGTCTGCAGGCGAACCCGTCTGTCGAAACAAACATTTCATTTGTGCGCCACATGTTTCTCAGACAAGACCCTAGTAAAAGTTGTTCAATAAATTTTACCGTCTGTTTTACAGACCTCCCCTTTCCCCCTTGTGTCATTTTTTAATTGAAAGTAGATTCTAACTCGGCTATAAACATCATTCCACCCAATCAGAGCTGGTTTAGATCAAATGGTTGTTTCAGTGGGCCGCATGCTTACAGATGCCTTCAACCTCGCCTTGTCTCCCAGGCTCTCATACTGTTAAACACTCTGGCACTCTTTTAAGGCTGGGAGATGGCTGTCACTGTATTTTGTCAGCAAAGCATAATATTTCTTCAGGAGTTCTGAACCTGGCACTCAGCGGGGTGGAAATGAAAATAAGGCAGTACATAAACGGAGGGAGTCAGCCGTAAATCACCTAACACGCAGAGGAGGCAGCAGGTAGAGGCGCTGCTGGCTGTCACAGCGCTCCCCTGGAAAGCAGATTGGACACCAGCCATCATGCTTTAATCAAACTGCACATAATAGACATGTCCCTGCTCTTTATGACACACACACACTGCGGCAAACACAGACACTGAGCAAGCTTTCAGATTTTTCCAGCTTGTGCTATTTAAATGTGGCTTATGTTTATTTGTTTGGGGGTCAGAGGTTATTCTTTTGTGGTATCCTAAAAGCAATCTTTGAAGCTTTAAAATCAGCGGTTCACTCACACACACACATGCACACAAACACACAGAGACACACACATTCTTCAAAGGTCGGTTCTCTTTACTGCGATATGAAGCTGGCGTTTTTTTGACATGCTGCGTGTCAAACGATAATGTTATTGTTGGCAAAACTCTTTTATAGCAGCATAATTTTATTCTGACTTTTTCTTTTCTCTTTTTTTAATTAAACAGTAGATGTCTTGCATGGCTGTGGGTTTGTAGCTAAGTGTGGTTTGAAAGCTAACACCAAACAGATGGGGAAGTATTCATATTCTTATGAGAGCTCAATTACGCCGACCACTGAAACAACAGAGAAGCTTATCATAAACCGAATAATACATTGTCCCGTGGAGCAGAGACACTGTGGAGTAAAACAGAAGAAAGTCCGCTGGACTCCATTCAGGTCATAATGTTGCTCTAAATTCTTTTTTAGTTACATGTTTCATAAGAGATTGAGTCTAAATCAACATCCCATCTCACATCATGTTATTTGTATTATAATAAAATCTGCTTTTTAGCTTAAAATCACTGTTTATATTCCTCCACTGAATTGCGCAACTTTAAAAATGTCAAAAGTAGCCGCCTATGTAAAGGTTGGGCATTTCTCATGTTAAGTCAAATTAGGTAATATAATTTTAGATAAAAATATGACTTAAACAAAGGTTACAAAGGGTTAGGTTGGGATAGGAGGTTATGGTCATCGTTAAAAATGACCATAACCTCCTAGGTTTAAAAATCATCCCACATCATGTGCACTATTATAAATATCATAGAATCAGATTTTCAGCTCATAATCCAGCACTCTTGTTCCTCCACTGTTTGATATGAAAGAAATATCAAGAGACCAGCAGCTGATGAAAGGAAATATTATTTTAGACCAAAGTAGTGTTTTGAAAAAGGGTGAAGGTTACGTGTTACCTGTTTGGGTTTTGAAAATATCTCACAGCATGTGCATTGTTATTATTGTTATATATCGAATCTGCATTTCAGCTCATGAACCTCATATTTCTCCACTGAATGATAAAACTTTAAAGATGTCAAAAACTAGCAGCCTATAAAAAGGTCTGACACTTCCCTTGTAAAGTCAAACAAGGTAATATCATTTTAGTCAAAAATAGGATTGAAAAAAAATCCAGATGCGCGACACCTCCTGACTTGTCTGACTTCAGCAAATCATGCAGGGATGTGACTAATGATGCTCTCATTATGTGGGTGGATTCAGTCTAAGGCACTCGAAGGTTGTCAAGCAAATGATTATTGTATTCACTTCAAAAGCAGCGTTGATTGTGTAGAGGCTCTTCAGGAACGAGTGTGCTCAGAGGCCCTACAGGTCAAACCGTCACGTCTGACTTTGAACCCGCCTTGTGTTTTTTCCTCGTTGTTTCAATCCTCCACCTGCTTCCAATTTACCCCTGCATCTACTTGACTGTAAGAACCTAAGATCAGATTGAGAGGACAGCACAATTACGAGGGAAGGGAAGGAAACAAAAGGAAATCAGATCAACTAATCCAGCGTTTTAGTTTTTTTTTTTTTTTTTTACTCCCGACGCTTGTTAATGAAGTGCTATTGTGATGTCGCGTCACCTGAAAAGTGACAATGGCTCCGCGGCGATGCTCTCGTCCCAGAGGGGAGGGAGACAGATGCAAGCCGATTTGAGAGCAGGCACCGGGGGGACGGTAAACCAAAGCCAATTGAATTACAGCTTCATTACATAAAGCCAGCGAAGGTGGTTTAAAGTGTATGAATGATAACCCAATATATTGGACATTAGCGGCACGGATTGACATGTGACAGAGGGAGTGTGGTGAAGAAAGGAGCAGATGGTTCACCCTCTCCCAGTGTCTCTGCTGTAACATGGTATATCTTGTCGAGGGGTGAACTTTATTGATTGAATTCCTGCCCTCAGACGCGGGTCCTATAGCGGAACGTCTCAGCGCTGCTACTTGCTGTTGGAAACCCAACACCAGAGCACAGGTTGTGCAGCAGGGCCGGGAGTGGCCTATTACAACAGTCACACAGTTAGTCCCATCTGTCATCTGAAATACTGCTTTCCTGTTGTCAGGGTCCTGCGGAATAGAGCCTCATTATCGCTAACAAATAAGAGTGGGGGGAGGATATTAGCAAAAGTTTAAAAAAAAAACATCTCCTGAAATCGTCTTTGTACTTGTGAGTTTTTTGAATTTTGTTTTGTAGCTTTCATCAAATTACAATTGAGATATTTTTTTTATTTTTTATGATTCAGCGTCTTCAAAGCCTCATCGTGCCGCAGAAGATGAAGAGGTGATCGTGTTGTTTGTGTTTGTGTTTTGTTTTCCTGATAGGAGGGTAATTGCTGCAGTTGCAATAGATTAAGGCGGCGTGAGAAAACAGGAGCATTGAGTGGACGCAGTTATGCAGCTGACCGCGGTTTAATCACACGCTGACCCCCCACTCGCTAACACGCCACCTAATTGCATACAGAAGGCAGCAGCAAACGGTTCGTCACTCAGTGCAAACTATGAAATGATGTTATATAATGATAACCATCGTCGGTGATCCAGTGCACCCAAAGACCTTTCTCATCAATTATCTGTTATTGGAGCCTCTGTATCCTGTGTATTGTGATATTCGTTTACGTTTGATGAATGTTTCGCTCGGCGGGTGTTTTGGTCCCCAGGATATCTTTCTCCCACTGATGTACTTATTAATAATAAATTGAGCGAGGAATGTGTGAGTTCTGCCTCCCTCCTCTGTGATTATAGAGACAAAAGAGCGTTTGAAGTATCCATCTTAATACAAAGACACTTTATTAGATAAAGCTAACTCGCCCAAGACAAATAGTGACGCCTAGACACTGGAGTAACAGCAGTGCTCTCATTCTTTCTTTGCCTTTCCAACATTTCTTTTTTCTTCCTCTCACCTCCCCCCGACAAATGATTCATTTCTTTAGCTCTAATTTCATCATAGAGTGATCGTTGTGAGGCGGACATGAAGGTAGGATGTGGTCTGAGGTGGGATAAATATGTTTCTGGGTGAGGTTGTCTGCACAGTCATATGTCATTCATTCAGATTACCACGTTTGCCTTCGCGTGTCCGTAATTCCCCCACCCCCCCGCCGCTCTAACACTAACAATACATAATCTTCATGTGTCACACATTCAAATGAAAACACAGAGAGTGTTATTTATGCCTTCATCGCACCTCTTGGATACGTGTTTTTTCTCTCCCGCTCTATCAAAGAGCAGTCAGTCACCTCGGCCTTATAAATCACCCTCAACCTGCACTTTGTGAAAACATGCCGATTAAGTTTGTGCAGCGTGGTCGGCCGGGAAGGCAGTAAATTTCCCTGGTAACAAAGTTAACATTGATTCAGATATAAGCACTTGTCCGCGTGTAACAACGATAACCTTTTAGTAGATTTGGAAAACATATTTGACACCCATTAAAATAACGAATGATTTTTCTCCTCCCCAGAGGAAAGCAGAGAAGGTGTGTTTGGACAGGAATGGAGGTGGGGGGTGTAACAGGCTGACTTCTACCTTCTCTGCAGCAGCCTGGAGTAAAAAAGCACACAGCAAACTGCCCGTTAAATTGAAAAATCGTGTTGGTATTTCACATTATTGGGAAGCAATTAAGTGGACAAAGTGATCCCTCTCGTTTACTTGTAAATAAACATCTGCTTCTCAGTTTATGATGCATGAAGCACAGCAATTACTCAACAGAGTTCAAACTTTGAACATTAGTCCCCTCTGCCAAGGAGGTTCTGTTTTCATTTGTTTGTTTACAGCACGATGACACAGACGTTAGGCCTTTGGTGTTTTCTTCCTGTATGGCTAAGAAAGTTCCACTTTCTTAAACTTTGCGTGATAGACAGAGTTAATTCACCGTACAAGTGCTCTTCTGCATGTCTTTATTTGCATTTCAGCATTATAATAGACACATATCTTATTTTATATTCATTACTCAGGCCAGTGTCTTTATGGTGCCTTTAGACAACTGTAAAGCTATAAATGTTGTAATCTTCTGTATTTAACACATACAAATAGAAAATTATACATTGCAGCTGCCAAATAACTGTTAAAAGATATTTACAGACCTTCAACAACTAGTTTAACATGAACCTTGGTGATAATTAAGGTTGGTGTGACCATGACATGCATCTGGCAGGAAAGAACAGAATACTCAGACAAGGAAAACTGGTTTTTAATTCCATGTTAAAAGCAAGTTGATCCTCAGAATGATGTCTAAGACAGCTGCAGTATTTAAGTCATGAGTACTGCATTACTGTGGTTCTACCTCCACACTAATAAAATGCACTGTTGCTTCCCAAGTTGCAGCAACATGCAGCCTAACCTTCTGTGAGCCTCTTCACCACCATGATTTATGCATCTTTAAAATAAACTCAGAATAAAGCCCTGATTAAAAGGAATCTTAATAACTGCTGCAATTTTCACTTCATGGGTTTAATTAGACACACCTGAGCTCCATGTTTTCACACTGCACTGCCTGTGTGTGCCTGTGTGTGCGTGTGTGGCTGAGGTAGCTTTAAACATTTTTTAATTATTTCCCCGAGCAGAGAAACCAAACTCGATTGAAACTTCTTTTTATGATTCAGGTATTCAGTCAGTAGTTTCCATTTTAAGTATATACATAAGAGAATATGTACGCGTGTCCATTCTTTTAGAGTTGATTTAGTAAGGAATGTATTTTCATAATGTCACATTCAGGTTAGTTTCGACTTCAATGAGTTGTGACAAGTAAAGCTCATAGTCTTGAATTTGTAAAAGTATCAAAGAACAAAAGAAAGAACAAGTATGCCTCTCTTATTTTCTCTCTCCCAAAAAGCAGGAACACATGTCAGCTGGTTGTGTGTTCTTCCCAAGGTAAAATATTTTTCTTAGCAAAAGCACCAAAGTGACAACTCCATCACTGAAAGTAGTTTGTCCTCTGCAGTTCAGTGAAAATATTATGAGAAGCTGAAGAAGCAGAACTAAGGAGGAGGGGGCTGGGATGAGTGACGGACAGCTTTGACACACCGGAGCACTTAGACAATTACTAACAGTTTCTGCCAGTCACCACATCTGACACAACACAAACACGGCGAGGATAATTTTACATTACACTCCCAGGCATGGGTCACTTTAAAGGAACACAGGGAAGCCCGTTTCAGCTTGCATTTCAAGGCCAATCATCCAAATTGGCCCCACAACAGAACCGGCTGCCTGAGACTCTCTCTCCGTCTCCGCCACACAACTCCCATAACAGATGATAACCAGGGAGAGGGAGCAGATCTTTGAAGTGCAGCTGTCAGTCAACGGGCTTCCAGAGTGGGAGCCAGGAGGGTGAAATGGTGTACAGGTGTGGGAGCAGACACAGCTGGACCCCACCGGGTCAAAGCCATGCAGAGGAGAGGAGGGAGCTGGTGGTTATGGTGGGAACAAGGATTGTGGAGCAAAGGAGAAATTATATAAAAACATATATTAAAAAGGGAGATAAGAAAGTTGACTAGAATGGCACTCAGAGCGCATTCCTCCATCATGACCCAACAGTCCAAGTTCACTCACTCAGATATCTGTCCCTGAAATAGATTTATTATAAATCTGTTTTTGTACCAATAACAAGATGTAATGTGTTAATTATTGAGCTTTACATGTGTTATAAGCTGGATTTTATTATCTTTGAAATGAGCCAGACTAGCTTTTTCCCTGTCTTAATGCTAAGCTAAGATGCTACGGTGTATATCCTTATATTTACTGGACAGATATGAGTGTGGTATCAATCTACTTGTCTGACTCCTGGCAACAAAGAATGGAAGAAAATATTCCAATTTATCAAACTATTGCTTAAAATGTGGGTTGCTATGGACAGTTTTGTACTCGCTATCTATCTTTTTTCAACAGGCTGGTGAGAAAATAATGATTTTGTTCATAACCCAAGAGACGTTTTGTGAAGGTTCTTTACTTTATCATGGAACAAGACAAAAGGTCCTGGCTGTTAATATGTGATTTCTTCTTTCAGTCCTGTTTGGTGTCTTAACTAACTCGTCTTTGTCGGCCTGTGGTCTGCTGCTGAGCAGATGGTGTACAGAGGGTTCATCAGAAGCTTTTTCAGTAAAGTTGCTATAGTTCTAAAACCAAAACAAAAAGATATGTAACAGAGAAAAATTTTAAAATCACTTAACAGCTTTTTAGAGCTGAAGGGAACTGCTGGGTTTGGATTTATTTTTCCAAGTGACCTCTTTCACCTCATATGAACTCATTTCTTCCATTGTTAAATGAAACATCTTTAATATAGCAGCCTTAATTTCCATCTTAGAGAAGGTTCTGCTGACGAAAACTATGTGGACAGAAATAGTTGAGGAGTCATATATGTTAATTCTTATTGTTGGAGTTTATTGTTGGATGTGCTTGAAAGACAATACTGGCATTTCTCCTCTTTCATTAATTCACTATCTCACATCCACAACATGTCGTGAAGTAACGCACTTCAAAAAGTGTTTGCTTTCCAGCGCTCGCGGCCTCTCATTCAGTTTGAGCCTGCATCAAACATCCAATTGACAGACGTCCTCGTCATTTCATCACTGGCAATTCACCAGTGTCCACTTTCTGCAAAGCAACGATCTCCTTTTATTTTTCAGACAACAGCTTTGATAGCAAGCAGTAAGTCTACAAAAGAGTAGCCATTAAATCAGTGTTTACAACAGAAGCAATATAATTTCTACCCCAGTAAAAACTGGTGCACATGATGTCAGGGGCGTCAGCTGCTTTCAAGCTGCTTTCCAGTCATTCACTGCTATTCTATCCAGGAGCCAGTGTTCTGGAAATGTTCCTGCCGTAATGAACGCGTCTGACCCGGACGATCTCCTTCTTCATTCTTCATATGTGAAAGGCAAACTCTGGAAAATTAGATGCGTACATTTTCTGAAACGTCCCTTTTCAGACTGAGTGAGCTTCTGATAAGAAGCCCAGACTGAATTCAGCTGTTGTACATCCAGAATAACAGTAAACAGTAAACGTTGCCTTTGACTGCATGGAGGTTGCGTAAGGGTCACACCAACTGGACACCATGGAGTCAGCATCCTCCTCCAGACTTGATGAAAGTCTACGACAGATTTGACTGTTTTCATAATTTAAGAATCATTTATTGGCAAAATTCAGACCAAGCAGAAGCATTCTTGAATGTCTACAGTGTCCAAACAAGAATGCGTTTTACATTTATTACAGCTCTTTTACGTGTTCTCGTGAGGTGACGAAGGTTCCAAAGACAAAGTGACCCTCTTCACTATGCATTTCTTTGACCCGATTTCACCCCAGTGTAACTTCAATGGCTCTAAATTTGGAACAACTCAAGTCACTTGTCAAAATCTGACAACACTGTCACTTTTGTTCACTCCAGCTTGGCCGTGCATCCGGGCTAATCGCTCCCCAGATGTGAACATCCGCCGCCATCTAATCACACTCCATTCTGATGTGTGTGTCGGAGTCCAGGTTAATCTGAACTGAGCGTGAATTTCATGAAAAATCAAAAACATCCTGATTGGCTGACAGTCCTGGTTAGCTGTGTGATTTCAGAGTGACTATGCCATCTCCAATGGACCTGGACCTCCTACTGATGACTGCTCAATGGAAATTTGTTTGAAAGACACTCCTTAGAGATCTTAGACACACACAAACACACACACACATGCATGCACAGAGAGAGAGAGAGAGAGTCCAAACTCATAACTGTCAATGATGGACAGGTTGATGCTGAGACTTTTTGAAGTGACAGAACGGGCTAGGTTTCCGCTGAAGACCCCATCAGATTGTTTTGCATTTTCCTCTGTTTGGATAAACTTGGATGTTCACTGGGAAATCACAATATTTCTATTGTTGGTATTTTTACACAGTGTCTGTCTGGATTGTGTGGCTGGGCAAATTAATAGATCTGATGGTTGGAATAATTAGGAGGGCAATGTTTTGTTCCAACAAGCACTCTGCCAAACAGCTGAAAGAAAAAGGTAAGAAGCAATTCCCTCCCCGCGTACACATGCCAACACATGAAAGTCATTTAGCTGCACTTATCTGTCGAAAAACAATTAGGGCAAAGCATAACAACATCTGCATGCTCGACTCCTGTAACATGTTCCCTGCATCCTCCCTCTTGCCAGCAGAACAAGTATTGGCAATCCTCAAATGCTAGGTACACTTCATGAATTTTACATTACTCCTGATCATTACCATAACGATGCTATCAAAGATATTAGGAGCCTTCATCGCTGTTTTCTCTTACACAGGGATCTCTCTCAGATCTCTTGTCAAGAAGGTATCATCCAGCATCATTGAGCGTGCGCCGCGCACGAGCCCCCTCTGCTAATGAGTGTGTGTGCATGTCTGAGTGTAAAGTATGTAAATCCTTGCATTGAGTGATAGAGAGGGGGATTGACACCGTCTGTGGGTGTGCGAGCATGTGTGTCATAAATCTTTATAAAAGAGGCAGCATTGTCTCCGCTGCCATGTTGTCTGATTTATCTTGAAATCAGTGCAAGCTTTTCTTGCTATTACCACTTTTTTTTCTCCAACACTGTTCAGTCTACGAAGAATTAGCTTCTTGTTTCTTTTTTTTTATTAGTTTGGACAATCCATATTATTACAGCTGTGAAGAGCAAGAGGCTCTCAGATATACGTACCTGCACATGTGAAGTGTGTGTTACAGTAAGAATAGAACATTTGGATTTATTATGAGAAGTGGACGGTGTGACAGACGTGCAATATGAGGTGGAGTAATTAGCATTCTCATGTAATGGTCTCCTCTCTCTCTCCTGCTATTGTCTCCCCCTCTGCTCGTCTCTTCCTGGGCGACGTGGCGTCCTCTGAAGCAGTAAAATGAAGCAGGTTTCTGTGTTGTCCCTCCACTGTCGCAACAGCTCACAAACACGACTGTAATTATTTTCTGCTGGGGACAGGATCAGTATAGAGAACAAAGTGCACGCAAAACACCCTTGTGACAATTGGAACTGGTTTGTACAAAATATGAGCCGCACACAAACACACACAGACACGCTAAACGAACACATGATCACAAGTGAACAGGCATGTTTCCTCAGACACGTAAACACACACAAAAAATAGCAGATGAACACACACACACACACACACATTGAACAAGCCCAGCATTTCCCCCTAGTTGTCTTGTTATACTGGGATTTTTTTATTTTTCCCAGAGAGAAACTGATTTGCTTATTAATGCAACAAATGCCACCGGTTTCCTGGCGATATTAAAAATGTTGTTTACATCGGACACATGCAACCATATGTTCTGCTGTTATTAACAACCGCAGAGCAAGACATGCAGGTACACACACATGCACAGAAACGAGCTATCTAACAATCACTCAGCACACGGCGGGTTCCTTCCTTCTATCTGCTGGCAGTAAATTGGATGATCTCCTATACATATTTTCATATGCTGATGGTCACACTACTGGTGCAGGCATCCCGCTGAAGTGATTTGTGGTGCTCATTTGAAAGTGATAGTACGCAGGCAGCCACTGAACTCCTACTCAGCGGTGGCTCGGATCAGGCTGTCTTTATTGCTTTACAGCCAGCGCAGTAACCTGGGCATACTGATAATGGGCTGTTGTGCTAATAGGCAGATAACACATCCAATCCATCACCAACTTCCCGGAATGTGTGTGTTGTTTGCTTTTAAGTAACAAATACGGGCCTGTAGCCACTGAAATAGACCGGGCCATTTGTAAGTGAACAATGGATCCATTAGATTGTGCCAAGTTCGTTTTAACTACGGGTAACAGGCGTTTTAAAAGCAAGAACACACAGCTGCTACTGACAAATGATGTAGCACATAAAGTCACGAGTACTATGTACAAAGTTGCTCATTACTCACTCTGAACTCTTTCTCTTATCAGAACTGTCAAACTCTGGGTTGTTATACAATGTGATTACCTCCCTGTCTCTCCTTACCCCCCATATCCCCCTATTCTGCCTTCCCCACTCTCCTCCATGATTACCACACCGCCTCGAGCTAGTGAATTTGAATTGGGGCCACCTATTATTTCCCCCCCCATGTGATAGTAATTATTTACAAATTTGTGAGTGTTCATTTGAAATACAGGATGTTCTATTAGAAGTTGTGTGTAACAGTGGGGGAAGGTGGCATGGTTTTTTGGGGGGGAATATGCTATTAGTGCAATCAGATTAAAACACAGCCACAGGTAGTTGAGGAGTCAGGGTGGAGGAGCCCTGAGACACAGTTAACCCAATCAGATTAATATTACAGATTGTCATGACTGCCTTTGTTTTCCATTTGGGAGAAGCTCAGGCTCTCAGGGGCTGGAACTTGGTGAATGTGATTAGCCGCAACATACAATAGGGTACAAGGAGCGCATCGCTTTGGGCGCTGCTGTATTCAATAACCACGAGAACGGGCCGGATTCTCGCCCATTATATTTCTCAATTTGGCGAATCTTCACGCAAATTACTCAGGCTGGTCTCATTTGGGTGGAAGTACAGATTACAGAGGGAGGATGTAATTGCAGGAGACATGGGGCCGCTCTCTGGGAAAGCAGTGAGGCTGATTGCACAGGAAGAAGTATTATTGGCCGTGCATAAGGAGCTGCACTAATGTGAGACTGCTGACGTTTCTGTCGGAATCAACCAATGAATCTTTTCAAATCTAATCTCATCGATAACTACTGTCGAGCATGTGAACTTTTGAAAGATGTGCCACTTCAGTGTACAGTATGTAGTATACTGATATTTGACAAGAGGCCGGGTAGACCAGCATATAGAGACAATCAAGTGTCACTCACATTGTCCATTTAATCTGTCCTCAATCTGCATGTCATTGGAGTGTGGGAGGAAGCCGGGGTCCCTGCAGAAAACCTGCTTACTTACTTCCAAAATTCTCAAACTATTTCTTTAATCATCCTATTCTGTGGGAGACGGCAGCCTTTCTTTAGGCACCTTCTTATTACATCTCCAACATCTCTCAGCTCTGTCTGTAGCCTTCTCTCTCATATACAGTAATAAATGCATATTTACACAATTGAAACATGGCTTTGTCATTTGGACATTTTTAAATGGAATTGTACCAAATCCACTATGAGGCAGAAACACTACTTTGTTCTGAATGAAAGTTGTGTTTCAGGCCAGCATATCCTCCTCTTTCTAACTCTTATTTATCTATCTCTTTTTCCTCCAGTGTATGAAAGCAGCAGCTGCTGTGGCCAACATGCTGAAGGGTGTAGAAAGGGCTTGTGTGAAGTCGATTCAATATCACACATACTACACCTTAAAACAGAACAAAAAAAAAGCACATTGTTATTGCCTGAAAACATCCAATAATAGCCAATTAGATCTTCAAAAATCCTATTCCCAGCAATACAGCCTCACACAAATACACACAGCCAGAGATAGAGGAAAAAAACGCAAAGGAACCCTACGGCTGTTAAACTTTAAAGCTCCTGCTTCAAAAAGTACATAAAATAAATAATCTGACTAAAACCATAACCCTGGGAGACCTCGCTCACTGCCTGATAATTGTCTTCTTTCATGACACCATCCATCCAGAACGTTAGGCCTGTGTTCTCAGGCCTGCTGGGTGCTATCACATAGGGCAATCGCAAATGATGGAGGGGGAGCTTCAGCGAGGCCGACCCTCCGCAGGGAACTCTACAGCCCCGTGCTTATCCAACCGTAGGGATATGGGCCCACATAAACAATTTCAAAGACGAGGCGAGCAAACAGCCCAGTTACACGGCTGGGGCATGGTATTGTAGACATACATGATCCGTGCGCACACAAACACGTCAGTGAGCGAACGCACACACACTGTGACTTTGGTTCCTGCTCTTTGGTTCTTCACTCAGTCTTTCTTTGAGGCAATTGCTGGTTTCAAACAGGATCTATAAAAGATGAAACAACCTTTGCACTCGTCTCCCTCTGATGTTGGGAGACACACCTGCAGCCAGCGTTATTAGCTGCTGCTCGTATTGATATGCCCCATGCCAAGTGCAGCGTGTTGGCGGGTGAAACCGCTGTGCGTTTCTCCCACGCCTCTTCCCTTCGGACAAAACAGACGCACTCTGGCCTCCAGCCGCAGCGTTGTGTGGGATATGTACGTCTAATTGGGTCTCAGAATAACAGCAGAGAAGAGGAAGGCTTTGCCAAGTTTCGCATTCCCAACTACACAGATTCAAAGTGTGGACAAACATGCGTTTGATTGAATATACGCATCAGAGAGTATATATAAGCGCTTAGTTCCTGGATTTAAAGTGCTGGGTGTGATGATAAAGTTGACCCAAACTGATATGCTGCCGAGCATTCATCACAACAAGCACAACTCGATTTAGCACGAGCCAATTTCCTGCCTCCCATTGAAAGTCATCTGGTGTGGGTGGTGCTATTAAAGTCACAATTGAATTCATCTTTCATGGCTTCATCTAATAGACAGTCTCTAGTCAAATCCAACTCTGTTAATTTGCTCATCAATATAGTATATGCACGCCTGTAGGGACAGACAGTACAGTAACTTAACAGGGACGACTTTTTTTCTTCAGCCCGCCCCCCCGTTATGTACCTGCGACGTTTATTTTCTGTGCAGAGAGAAGCAGTCATCATGCTTAGCCGGGCAAAAAATGAAACCCTTTCTAAAGATGATTATAACGGCGCATTCATTTTTCTTAGCGCATTAACGTGTGTATGTTTCATCCCTGTGGGTTTGCAGGCGTCAATAACACTCTATAAATTCCTCCAACACATCCATAATAACTCTCGATAGGGTTCTCTGCCCTTTACTTCAAAGATGTATTTTTGTTCTTATATCTCTGATTGCCGGCGGAAATCAGCGATATCCATGAGGCGTAGCTGCAGAAGTGAAAGTCCTAATGATCATATTTATTAGGCAAGTGAAGCTGTCACAGCGAGATAATATGATGCTTTACTCAGAAGCTTCCTATAAATAAGGGTAATTAGGTACTCTGTTCTCTTCAAAGCAAACAGCAGCCTTGCTGGATTTACTGATGTATCTTTCACTGGTAGATAATCATCACTGCAGTGTCTGAAATCCAGGGTGTCCACACAAACGCCTGTAAACACCTGGAGAATATTGTTGTTCAAAGCTGACAAGCGTGGCTTCATGTTGTTTCACTGCAATGGTTATATTTTCATTTATTAGTATAGCTTTCTTTTTTGATGTAATTCATAATGGATTTAAAAGTATTATTAATGTTTATGTCCCCATTGATCATATTGCAAGCAAGTAAACAATGGCTCTAAATGTGTCTTAAGAATAGTCAGGTGTCCATATGAAGACTGAAGCAAGTTTAACTTGCTACAACTCTTCTTTTCTTCAACTCAGGTGGACATCTTTCAAGGTTACAGCCTTTTTAATACAAATTTGGAGTATTGTTTAAAGACCTGAAAATAGCGGATCTGTCCTAGCTGTTATTGTCCGTATTATCGGAAAGCAGTATAATCCAGATGATGTCTTACATGGCACATTTCTACAACCCACAACAGAAGAGAAAAAAAGACAACTGTTTGGTCTGTGGCGTTTACACAATTGACAGGAAGAGCATCCATCTGTCCGCATGTAGCCTCAGTCTATTTATAAGGCTGCCATTGACTGACAACTACTCCTTAGGCGTACTATAAAAGACCAGCACTGGCTGAGAGGCTGCATGTGCAGCTATTGATTACCAGTCAGACGAGCATAAAACATTTGGGAAACTGCGAGATGAGTAGCAATCAGGAAAGCTAGCTTTCCTTCGGGCAATTTATAGACCCATTTGCCTTTAACGTATGAAATATTCTCCTATTCTTCACCTTTAGGGAGAACGATAAGTAACCCATTGAGCGGTGAGTATGTGTGCTGGAAAGCCTGGGTGCCCCCCTGAAGGCGTTGCTGTTTGCCTGATAAAATCCTTGTGGGTTGAGAGGTCAGATTTGTTTATATGACATATTGTTATTTTACATGGCTGGTAATGACCCCGCTGGGCCCTCCATGGGAATTGTTGCGTTTTCTTGAATGCATTTTGTCCCATTTGTATTAATATTTACCTCATTATGCTGCATACTATAAGCTGCATTCAGAGAAGATAAGACTGTAGCACTATAGAGGGCTTTGACTCATCTATGAGGTCACAAAGTCATGCGGAAGTGTGTGATATGCATGTGGATATGCATACACAGCACTGATTATCTCAAATGCACATTTATTGATTTTTAATTCAAAAACCATGCATCAGTATTTAACTTTTAATTCTGCAGGATCATTCCAACATGCATAAGAAACCAAAGATCATCTCATAGACCGACTAATCGTTTACGTAAAATCAGCTCGACAAGAGGGACAATCAGCATATTTCTTAATTTTATAAATCTTTCATTTATGTTTTGATCCATCTTCATTTACTCTGATCTGGTAACATCAAAAATGCTCATGCCTCTGCAGAAATCTCACAAGTGTTACTGCTATATAGATACTAAGAATATTCATATAGACCCTGTAGCTGCAGAGATATATTTATTCATTTGGGGCTTGTAAATATTCAAGCAGGGGTTCTGGAAAAAGGACAGATTTTAAGAGGTTAAAACACAAACAAGCAGGTTCATCTGACAAGTTGAGCTTTAACATGTTGAGAATTTGACAGTGAAGTTGCTGTTCTTATTTTCATAATGACCACAACAGAGATGACGAGTCACTGTGTTGAACTCTGATATGATTAGAGAGGAGCACCGACCCGTCTGCTCAAATGAGATCATTTTTCCAGAGCGTGCCCTGGGCCAAGCCTGATTAATTTGCTACACATTGTGTTGGCTTATTGTACCAGTTGCATTACTTGCTCTCATTTTGTTGTTGATCATGATGGATCACCAGTAAAGTGACAAAAGAAGGGAGATTTCTCATCCAAAGTCTATAAAAGAACTCTGGCTCTACATTTTTCATCAAATAAAATGTTTGATTTGTCCAGATTTAGTAATTTAGGGAGTGTATGTAAATTATATGGGTGAGAAAAGAGTGGGACGTGTATTTATTTTTTGATGGACAGAGGCTACCTGCTTGAGTTTTGTCAATTTGCATGTTTTCTTGAGTTGCAGAGTGTTGAGCTCTCAGGGCCACCATACTTCTGTTACCAAAGAAAATATTAACTAGAGAGAGTAGATTCCTCTGATAAAAAGTCTTGATATTGTTTTTATATTGGTGCATTTTGAGTTAAACTGCACTTGAACATTAGTTAAACATTTGGGAGAATTGTTCAGTCGTTGCCATTCGCTCTGAAGGTCACTCTTTGTAAAGTGATACAGTTGATTCTGTCAGTGAGGCCCATTTTACAGACAATGTTTATCTATGTTTGAGTATTTAAAGTATAACTGAAAATTATTGGCACAGCTTTCTCAAATTTCAGCAATTTCTGTCACAGGCACAGTTGATGGAAAGGGAATAATTTTATTATTAAAAACAGAGATTTGTTCAAGTCTTAGCCACAGTTTTTTAGATATTAATCCCAAGAGCCAGATCAGATGATGTGCAGGCCTGGAAGCTTCGGTACGATATCATGCTATACAATTCAAGACAATACAATCTGATACAATATGAAACATAACGCAACGTGATAAGTACGATATTCTTCGATACGATACAAGACACAACTTAGCGACACAAGACGGAACAATATGATACAATAAATGACAACATAACAAGATGAGACAATTCAAGACACGAAACACCATAACAAGACTTTACCATATGAAACAAGATGATACCATGTGATACAAGAAGTAACTTTAACATTAAAACTTGTAAGGTGGTACTCAGGGTGGTCAATGGAGAGACAAAGCACTTTGACTCCAGTTGGTTCACATTCTAAGTCTTTAAGTTAAAGGTTAAGTACAGGGAAAGATAGTGGTTTTTCCTAAATATTAATAAGAAAAGATTAGAAAATTAAATTAAAAAGATAAGGATTAGTAAAAAACAATAATGTACACAAAACCAGACTTTAATGAAACATTAATGACAGGAGTAAACCCAGACCAGTTTTTTATAGCTCACTAGACACACTAATAATATTGCTTACAGCCAGGGCAAGTGTAGCCAAGGCAATTAAGAAAAAACAACCTGAATCAAAGTATGAGAGGTGTTATCCGTTATTTTGTGGGATTATATGAAATATCCTCACACTCACAGCCCAGCACGGCCACCACATCAGCAGTGTAATCCTTCAACAAGGTGCACAGACTCTTTATCTGTCTCTGGAAATGTATCAGAGCCGCTTCTCTGCCAAACAGATGTTTTGCTGCGCCACATCAAAACAAAGAGCTTCTGAGAGATCTCCGAGCTGAGTGTTGAAAAGGAGAAATCATTGCGATGACCTTTGCTCCGCTTTGGTCCAGATTAGCATAAACCACTCTGGGTGACTGACTGTGAAGGCAAGCTGCAAAATAAAGACGTGGAAAGTTGTTCTCCACCGTCAAGCGCTCACACTGAAGTTTGGAACATTTTTAAAGGGGAAGTCCTACATCATATGTTTACTCAAGAGTTCAGTTTTCCTTTGCTTTTGATTCTCTCTCGCCGCGAGTGTTTAATGGCTAACGTCAGCGCTGCTCTTGATCCACTCGCTGTGACAAATGCCATTAAGACATCACTGTGGACCACCTGCTTCTCCACTGTACGACTGAGCGAACATGCACTGAGATGAGGAATGTGAATCTGAGACCTCCTGGCAATCGGAGCTAACTAAAGCTAATAGCCCAGGAATTTAGTCTGATGGTCTGTGGCGATGTTTCGCAAACGTTTACTGTTGACGTCTTTTTCAATTTCTTGACTTAATCATATTTGCGTTCCCATTCAGATTAATTTTTTTGTAAATAAGAACACAACCTAAAAATATTTTTACTCACAAGGCCGACAGCTTCGACTGTGTGTGTGTGTGTGTGTGTGTGTCTGCATTGAAGTGCAGCTCAGATAAACAGGCAGCCCGGCTGGAAATAAAACTGCTGTTTGGTTGAGATTATTGATCACATTAATATGCAATGATTATTTTCTCAGGGTGAATTTGTTGTCTAAATACTGGTTTGAAGTTGTGTAATTAAAAAAAAAAAAAAGTAAGACTTTGAAGAAAACTCCAGTAAAGAGATTTGACATTTTGAGAAACATATTTTTGAAAACAGCTCTAAGTGAAGTGTTTGTTACTCAGCACTTCAATGGAGGACGTTTCAAAATGAATTATGGTTTTAAGCCGCAGCTGAATGTTTATTCGCAGCAAACGCATGTAGCAGTCAAAAAATAAAAAAAACACACAAAGAGGAAAAAAGTGAAAGAAAAACAATGATGCATCATTTATCAAGGACGGGATTTTTTTTGTCTCTTCAAAATGAAGCAGTTTTATTCTTGAAGGAAAAGTCACTTGACAATAAAGTTCATGTGTTGTCAGTGACTGTGGGCAGTTCAAAGAGGTGATGAACATGAATAACTGTCAGTGAGAACAATACAGACTCACATGTTCAATGTTATTGCACTGAATCCCACACCACCCACACAATAAAGTTATTTTCATTTGAATTATGTGCATCAAATTTGGCTTATTTCTTATTCTTAGAGAAGAGAAGATTTTTATCAATACTCTATGGTATTCAGTAAAGTTAGAAAACTGTGTTCATCCTACCTGGTTTGTTGGCAGTGAAGATTTTATAGTCAACGCTTTTAATGAAATGAAACAGGATTAAAGTTATTATTAAAACAGCTAATGTTTTAACTGAAGCTGAATGTTTCAGTTAAACATTCTTCAAATTTGGATTCTAATACAAGCTGCACCTTGGAATTCAGCCATGGGTAACTTTGTTTTTTACTTTTGCTTTCCCTTCGGTTAGATTCAAAAATGTCTTCCACGTAAAAAGGCTTATTCACATCTGATATTTCATCACATGACAGTTTTATTCAGCCTTCTTTCATCGTCATAAGTTAAGTAACACTGTGGGTATGAAAGTATGACTTAACTAAATCCATTGTTGACACAGATAGTTTACATGAACCTGTCTGATTATTTTTACAGTGATTACATCAGGAAAAACTTTGACTTGGCTGCTATTTGACACTGCGTCTTGTATATCGTGGCTGTATCTTCCGAGCAGAGAGAGAGAGAGAGAGAGAAACGAACAAGAAAAAAAAAAGTTCTGTTCAGAATTACTCCGAGCCCACTGGATGGAGCTGCAACGACACTCCGCAACAGAGAAACCCACTTTAACCCGAGCTAACCAGAAGATTGAGAACAAACCGAGACAAGTTAAACACAGCCGCCATGCACAGTTTCCATATCTCATGCTACATCTGTCTTTTAAGTGACTACAATTAGTGTAAAAGTTAAATAAATCTGTGTGTGTGTGTGTGTGTGTGTGTGTGTGTGTGTGTGTGTGTGTGTGTGTGTGTGTGAGATCATGACCTGAGCAAGTTCAAGTTGCAACTTGAATAATTCTTTAAGTCACATTTTACTATTTGTTTTGTTTCTGGCCTCAGTATTTACAGATGAAGCTGATTCTTTTCCACTAATGACTGCAAATTGATGGGACATTACGCTGCAACAGGACAGAAAATATTGTGTTTTTATTAGATAACCGACTTGGATTAGAACAACACAAGCCGAAACATTGAACTGAAAATTACCTGCTAATGACTGCAACATAAACGGCTGAACGGAATGTGAACTTAATATTCTGCTATATTTTTTTTCTTTTCTCAATTTTCTAAGTTTCATTTCTTGACACTCTCCACCTCTTCTGCAAAAAAACGTGTTGACCCAGACTTAAAATGTTAGTTTTAATATAGTTTTGCACTGTTGATGACTCCAGATACATTTATGAGCATTAGCCAACAAAGCAAACCCAAGTCTAGCCCAAACAAACTGGGATGAAAGGCGTCCTTTGATCCGCTGCCGACCGTAGTGACTTCAGCACTTCAGCTCAATTGTTTTCAGCTGAGGTTTCTCTGGGTGGCTTCACTTCAAGCTACAAACTGAAGCTGCCGGAACAGAACCAGAAAAAAACAACTCTCAGCTAAACCAAACACAAGACAGTTATTTTCAGAGTTGCAAGTAGCTCCTCGAGGTATTGTGATACAGCTAAAATGACTAAACGCTCCGGCTCCGTGTCTTTGAGCTAAATATTCACTGTCTTCTCAGGCCTATAAGCTCTGTCATGTCATTTCACACCACTGCCAGATTTACGTTAAGGCTGCGACAGCTCACATTCCGTCTGATCATAGTTGTGTGTGACATTTCAAAGAGGATTATGAGAATGAAATGTGATAAAAAACTATTTTCACGTGACCCCTGAGCACTTGACCGCTGATGAGCTGTAGCGTAGCATACCACCACGGCTCAGACCTCTGGGACTCGCATGTTTTGCAGCCCGTGCTCGTACGAAGCAGAATGGGAAATTTTCTGAAGATCAAAACTGTCACTGTTACAGTTCATTCCCATAATATAGAGCATGTCAGTTGTTTTATAATAAATGCTTTAATGATTTCAAACTCAGCTGCACACTTCTCTAAAAACAACAAAGAAGTTCAGACACGAGAAAACGTGAAGCACATCAACGATTAACCAGATGTAAATTTAATACTGAGCACAGCTGTCCACTAATTTCCACACGGACACACACACACACAGACACACACACACACACACTTTCCTCTCCATCTCTATTAATATATTATTGTGTATTAGTTACCTGTGGCCAACATAAATAGCTTTATGTGCCTGAACATGTTGACAAAGCAGCCATGGCTCATTGGCACTTGATGGATGGCCGAGTGTGCCTCGCTAATTATTTGTACACATAAAAGGATGCTGTTATTTCCAGAGCCGGCCCAGCAGGCCCCAGCCGGAGGGGTCACTGGGTAAATACGGAGCCATCAGTCTGCGACTATATCACTCAATCTTGATGTATGAGCAAAGAGGTACAAATTAAACGCGCAGCGACCTTCTAGGGGGTACTGCACTCAACAGGACGCCATTTGGGCTAATTCCTGTATGGGGTTCAGACAATAGGCCACTATACCACATGGTCTAATTACTTTGTGTACACACATCTGGAATTAAGGTCCTGGGGGAAGCTTATACACTTAAAAGTAAGGCAGACCAATGATTTGAGCATTTTAGAAGTGCAAAATTTAGTATGTGTGAGTCGAACAAGTAGACAGAGAGAGCAATAATCCATAAGTGTGTGTGCATGTGTGTGGTGGGAAGTCTGAATTCAAATGCAGACGCTGATGAACACATGGCCACTCCTGACCTTTTCACATCATCTGCTCAAAGTTAATCAACGCCGTTGGAACATGGAGAAAAGATCCCGTTTGAGCTCAGAGCACATTACATGTCATGCGTCCACTATCCCACACATCTCTCGCTCGCCGTCTATTTTCCCCGCTGCACTTCCAGGCTCCCTGCTCCAGTTACAGCCATCTTGCTTCTATTTGACGATATCGCAGCGCCGCTTTTTCCGCACAAATGCTATCTATGTCATTTTGACGAACACAGGCAGAGAGTCGTCCCCTGCACGACGCTCCACTCTTGTGGGGGTGCATCTGGATTTTATAGCAGCTCAATTTTCTCTGTCAGCGTGCGGCTCATATTGGACGTGATGAGCTGGGCCAGCTAACACAGAGTCTGTGTGAATGTCAACTTTTGAACGATATTGATATTGATCCACAGGTTGAGACAGTTGATGAGCATCAGCCCCAACACGGTGTGAGGCGTGAAGGGAGCGGGAGCTTGCATGACGACGGAAATATGTGAGATATTAAAGGCGAGGGAATCAGCTCTGGACAGTTGTTGCCATCTTTAAAAAGCAGTTAGATGTGTCTTTAATTCATGAGGATCCATGTCTCGTTTGTGTTCTTGTGTACAAAGTAGCTTGCTGAATGAAACTCAGTGTTTCTTGTGCAGTTTAACAAGTCAAATTGTAAAGCTTGAGTACAAATATTTATAACTTTATTGATAGTTTACTTGTACAAGATGTACATTCATAATTTGTGAATCAAACGGGGGAAAAAAACAAACTGTACGATGATTCATGTTTAGGCATGCTTGCATATGAAATGATGAATCATTTTAATGGGTACAACAAATTCCATGGAGTATTATTCAATTCAACCATCCCTGAAATGTTTGTAAACTTGGACACGCTACATTTTTTTAGGCAAACAATGCACTACAGCCACACCTCCTAATTCAAACACTGAAAAAAAACATACAAAAATAAATGCAAAGCCATGTAAAAATGTACACTTGTAGTTCAACTATTTCATCTTTCATAAACCTTTTAGACAAAATAATAAATAAAACACCCATATGTTTAATTTAAAATGGAGACATAGATAAACGATTCTAAATGGAGGTCTGTGAACAGAGAGAATGTTGTTTGGAGACTGTTAGAGGTACGCAGGCCGTAAACGGGTCTACACGTGTGTCGCCGCTCTGACAGCAGTGTTGAAAAGGTTGTCAAAATAATCTTTGAGTTCCAAAAACAATCCACATGTCGTGATTTTGTCTGGAGGAATTTGTGAAATACAGTCTGGATTAGGTGGAAATCAACGATGAAATGTCACATATAACATGCAGAATTAAGCGAATCATATTGTAAACAACTGCTTGGTTTTGGATTACAATGCTGATTTGTTGATTCTAGTATGAACATTTTCCAAAATCCATCAGTAAGTGGATTTTTCTCGTGTTAGTAAAGTAGCGAAGATCATTTTTTTTATTCACCCCTAATTTCTGCAGTTTAGAAAAATGTGCTCATGTCTTCCTCAACAAGTGACAACTGTACCTGATGTATGCAAAACCGCTTGGATACATAGGAGGGTCGGCGGGATATGGCACCTGGTTTTTCTTCAACTCAACAAAATATACACTGCCGTAGAATAGACTGGTGTGTTTGGCAAAGAAATTCAACACTCCAACAGTGCACGGAAAGCAACAGAAAATCATTGGGTCTCTTTATCGTTGAGAGCTAACTCGCTAGCTGTTTTTACTTTTTTTTTTTTTGCTATTTACAGTATTGCACTTAAACTGCACACCATTGCATTTCAGTTAGACTGATGCGTTCTTCATATTTTCAGAATTACAAAAAAAGGAGAGAAAAAATCGCATTAATACCCTTTATCCAAGATAATGTCCTTTTTGCTGATCACATAACGATATCAAATTCCCCTCCCCCATTTTAATTAGTAAAGTAGTATCTGCTTGTAGTGCCATTTGTAAACACCCACATACAAGACCTGAAGTGCAAAGGCATATCATCACTTCTTTACCCAGGATACAACACAATAAACAGAAAGAAATAAGGACAGAGGGAGCACGCTGTGAGGAGAAAAGCAAACCGAACCTCGCCGACACATGCCCAGCGACAGAGAAAATGTCTCTCCACTCTGCGGCGAAGGAAAAAGGAGTTGTTGCTTTTTTTTGCTATAGCACAAGTCCAGAAGAAGAGGGATATCAAACCGTAATGGAGACCTTTCACTTTGTAGGTGTAGGGGGGCTGCGGGCGTGTTGAATGGCAGTGTTAAAAACAGTTGTCGAGCGATTGTGTCAGGTGTGGATGGAGGCCAGTCCCAGAATGGTCCTCCATTAGAGCTCATGCACTTGGCAGCAGCATGGAACACAGTGGTTGGAGACAAATATGGCCTTTTTTTAAAGTTTCTTTTTTTTTCCTTCATTTTTCTAGTGTGTGGTGGTTTGGGTTGGGGGGGTGTAAAGGTGAGAGCTGTTCCAATGCTTCGGTGAGGTGATGTGTGAGTCTGTTTCCCACATGCTCAACCTGTTCGCATTGTCAACATGGCGGCAGCCAGCGTCAGCGAGGCTCTGCTTTTGGCCCTGCTGCTGCCTGCCAGTTTGCTTTGTTCTAACGTCTTCTGGTCTGACGGGCCCCGGCCCGGCCCTCAGACAGACATCCACATGTGTTTGTACGGTCCTTGGGATGTGATCTGTGCCTGGAGTGGACTGAGCCACTGGCCCCGCAGAAGTCCTGCCTGTTGGGGCGAAAAGTAAAAGGTGATTTCATTGGTATTTAATTACCGTTCTCTACAAGTGGTTTGTTTTGGCAGCTGGTTTTGTGACAATTTTCTCACTCCCTCCTTCTTTTTATTTTCTTCCTCCACTGTTCTCCCCCTTTCTCTCCCACACACACTCCCTCTCCCCCCTCTCTGTATGTGTTCCTCTCCTTTCATTCTCACTCAGTGTTTTTGTTTAGTTTAGTTTTAGCTGTGAGTGTCACGGCCCTTTCACAGGCCCAGTCTTGTGTGAGAGGCGATTATGGGCATCAGGCGAGCGGAGGGGCAGCCCGGTGGGGTCAGAGTCCCAGAGCCTCGGTGTGTTTTCTTGCCTTGAGTCGCAGGTCGGCGATGCTCGAGTTCTTGCTGTTGCTTTTGGCAGCCGCCGCCACTGCCGCCGCTGCAGAGGCTGAGTCGGCAAGAGATGCGATTGGTAGTCCGAAGGGAGGGGGCGGGAACATCAGGTAAGGAGCGTGAGCGGCCAGGTGAGGGTGCAGGTGGGGGTGGGAGTGGGTGACACCATCCAACTGGAGCTGAGCTTGGACCTGCAGGACAGCGAAGTGTAAAATTAGTCGGCATCGTAGCCTCAGGCCGTGTGTGTGTGTGTGTGTGTGTGTGTGTGTGTTAAGAGGGTCTCGGATTCAGGTTTCACATTCTGACACTATTAAATTCCCCCTCAAATTTTACCCCCTCAAAGCTGTTGCTTACACTATGTTTTCTAAGAAAATATTTAAGAGCTGCACTCTCCACTTGAGCCCTTTCTTCATGTCAGCTATTCTAAAAGTTAATGAATCATACATAGCTCTCAGACACCACATCCAATTTAATCATCCAGAATCAAAGTCTTTCTAGGACCCAGAACAGATTTGTTTAATTCAGACTGAGGACTCCGTTATACCCTTGGAAATATGCAGTCTTGTTATCCTGATTATGTATTCAATTGCATAAATAAACAATTTTGCACTAAAAAGACATTCACATATTTGGAGTTATAAATATTTATCCAGACATATTCCTGAGTCAAGGGAAAAAAAGAAACCATAAGCAGCATAGAATATCAGTTTTCACATTCTTGGCAATTATTTTATAAGAAGTAGGTGAAAATTAAGCATCCGCTCACTTCAGAGGGAGCGAACTGAGCCTGTTGCCATTTCTCATGTGTTTCAAACACCACAGGAAGAAGTGGGAAAACTCAACTATTTCATGCTTTCTTCTCCAACCAAAATAGAATGATATAAAGTCAAAGTTTTAACTTGACTAAATATTATTTTTTTCTACTTTTCTACCTTTCTTCTTTGGCATAAAAATACTGAGAATGACTCGAGCTGGAGTTGATAAATGAAAGGGGAAACTCGATTGAACCGCAGGTTTATAGTTGCTCGGCAGCTCTGCGATAGTATCCAAACAAAACCTCACGCAGACTGCAGATATCTCATTTACCAACAATAAGGTAACAAACTGCAGATGTGACTGATAATTTCCAGACCTCAGATGAAATCACAGAAGCACTCGTGGAAAACTGAGACTTGGATTTTTTTTTGAAGGAGACGACAGAGACAAATATGACCCTGACAAAACAGGTGGTGAAGGTTTGATGTGTTTGTTCACATGCATTTTAGTTTGTTTTATGTGGCAGTTTTTCTTTTGGATCCTTAAGAAGGATGCAAAGGTTTCTGGTCTGATTTAACCCTCACACCTCATCACCCAACCCAACCACAAGACCATCCATCCACTTGTTTTATATGCATATGCTGCATTGTAAAAAACCAGTGCAGCCTGTGCGCACTGCCTGTTTCACCCTCATACAGTGCAGCTCTCTCTCAGTATGCAGGCCTCAAGCCTCCACCCCTGCCGGTGCAGCTCAACGCCAATATCCATAAGAGCTGACTTCATTCCCCTGCTTTCATCATCTCTTTTATGTGCCGGACTGTTGGCTTAATTAGGCCGCTGCTTTTTCACGAGGGTCAAGCAGACAACAAAGCAGCCAGGACACAAAAGCAGATAGCAGCAGATCAAATGTCCGTCCACCCCGCTCCCCTCTGCCTCTCGAGCCTCTCCACGCAGCCACGAGGTGAAAGGTGCACTGAGGTCTGAGCTGCTTCCTCCTCCAACACACAGTATCACTTGCATCTAATAGCTATACACATGGCCTAGATTCATGTGGATGCACAAATATAGAAAGTCTTCTTTGACTCTGAGAATCACACATGTAGCTCCAGCACTGATTCCTCAGTCGTCACCCCTGCATCACAGGATGCTGAGTAATCAACTTTTTTTATTTTACTGCAACTCCGCCTGCATTTTTTACTTTTCTAGATTGAATTCAACCTGAGCTCGATTACATCTTTTCAAGCTTCGTCAGCTAATAAGGAAAACGAGGCCTACCTGTTGGAAGGGCATCCGCAGGGCGCCCATGTTGACGTAGGGTGCTACTCTGCACGCGTCCAGGTGACTGCCGCTGCCCAGAATAACACCTGGAGTGAAGGGAAAGATGTCTGTCAGACAGCCAGACAGTTGTTGTTATGTGAGATGAGGAAGTCAAAGGTTTTTTTCCACGTGCAGTTAAAAGAAATATTTAAATAATATAGAGTAAAAGGAAAATAATTTAAAAAGGAAAAAAGGAAAAATATAAAATATCATACAGAAGGTTAGAAGAAGAGATATTTACCTTTGTGCATCTGGTTTTCTTGTTTTCGACATTTTGCTCTTCTGTTCTGAAACCAAACCTGTGAATGTAAAAGAAAATCATCCATAAGTTAAATACATCAAAACAAAATTTATTTTTTATTCTATATCAGTTGTAATTTGTAGAGAGGCCACAAATAAATAACAAATAAAGAGAAAAGCAAATATCTGAGTAAATTAAATCTCTGTCAGTTTGTACATAAATCTACTTTGAAATACTTCTATAATAAAAACATTTGTGGGAAAGTAATAAGATTTATTGAGGCTGGGGGAAAATAACCCTCAATAAAAAATCATATAGGTGATCAAACAAAACCCAATAAACGTATTATTGTGCTTCACAGTTCATTATAAGGAGAACACAGTGGTTTTATAGGTCATAAAATAGAACGAAATTCGCTGTAAACTCAGCAGTGAAACAGGCTCACACAGGCTGTGGGAACATAATGGAGATAATATGGTGACATTTGGTTTAGAAGGATATTTTTTGAAATGAGAAGTAATCCTCGTTAAGCACCCTGCAGTGTGCTGAGTGTCTGTGGAGCTGCAGGCTTCAGGCTCCGGCCTATTGTTAATCATCATCAGCCTAATTTGCCTCCGTGAATAACATTATCCCCCCACCCCCCCTCCGAACCCGCACTGATTATCATTTACAGACGCGAAATTACACAAAGGGCACAGACTGATGAGGAGGATGAGGATGAAGATAATGCGGAGGATGATGAGTCAAGGTGCCGTGGAGCCATTTTAAGTTGCGCGGGGCGACGATGCACGTTGTGTGGGTGAGGCTGCAGCAGCAACACGGTCAATAACGTCTCCAATAATGAAAACGTGACGTGAACATAAAAATATATTGTTTTGCATTTTAAAGATCAATCTTACATTTTTTCGTCCACACATTACAGAGACGTTAAAGTTATATTTTCCAGCATTATTTAAGATTTAATCCGCATAATTATATTTGACCAATTAAATGTAATTATTAGTGTGATTGTAGTAGTAGTAGTATTGTTGCTGTTGTTGTTATAAATCGTGGCACACACTGTACATTTTGATGGATGAGCTGTGAGCTGCTCAGCGGTTAAATGATGGTAGAAAAAGGTGTTTATGAAAATCCCAGGTGATTTTGCATAGACGCACAGTAAACCCCTCAGATAAATCAAGGCTAATATTAGACGGGCACCGAGATCAATTCCAATTACGCGCCAGTATGTTAAGCAAAGTGAACTACACTGGTTCAGACAGTTATTTCTTCATTAAGGACCACTCAATGATGCGCTTCACAAATACCCTAATCTCATTTCCTTTTTGATTTTTTATTAGAGACAGTGAATAATGACATTTAATTTAGCAGCGCGCCAGAAACCCAAAGATATTAGTCCTAACCGAATTACTGCCTGCTCCTCACCAAGCTCTCATAACTTTCAATTAGATTCATTGACAGCTGCTCGGAGCGCAGGTTCTCATGGCTGCAATTCACTCGAACACACAGGGAGTGTGTGTGAGAGTGTGTGAGTGTGTGAGGAGGAGAAGTGTCCCCAAAAGTGTCCAAAACATGGGGTTTTATAAAATGCTTTATTTTCCAATAAGAGACAAACGACGCCTCCTGTGCGTCCACATCCATTTTACGCACAGGAAACGCAAACTCGGGGTCTTAACCAAGCAAATTTACACCATCAATTATTTTTAATTCACACTTTATTAGTGATAACTGCAAGTGTTGCCCTGCAAGTCCGAGCGTGTTTGACTCAAACCGGTAGTCGACGGGCTTATAAAGCTCCGTGATGGCTTTTTATTCATCCGATTAGATGGTGAACAGCAGCGAGAGTTGGGCCAGAATCGAGTTATTTCTAATGTGTTTTTATGGCGACACTACATCAAGCCTATGGCAGATATTACAAAGAAAATGAGGAGGGATACGAGTTGACATAAGAGCGCGTCCCCTGAAGCAGCCATTCAGGCTCTTCATTCATTTTAATCATTGCTGGGGATTTTTTTTTTCTTCACTGCCCCTCATCCTCCTCTTCCTCCTCCAAGGATCGTAGGAGTGGAGGCTGCAGGCCTGCTGGTGGACGCTCTTACATCCCGGGTGATTTACAGCAGATTACACTTGTTTGATATCTATAATAACAAACCACTGCCTTTATAAATACTGACTTTTTTATTTTTAGTTATTTTAACTCCCGGTGAATTACATCACCGGAAACACATGCTGGACAAATATGGTGAAATATTCAGTCTAAAATTGAATCATTTGAATCCCAAAGCATCCAGTGCATGTTTTGCAGGATTTTACACAAATGTCAGAGTAATACAGCTAAAAGTCTCTGCAGGAATCACAGAACAACTAAAATAGAAATTAAATCCTCTGTGAAGGAGCAGAAACTCTGTTTAAATCCCCACTGGGATTTTGTAAAAATATTTCAGACTTGGAGCTTTTGTAGGAGACAGAGGCTGCATCATTAATCTCAGAGGTCTGGGAGGTCAACCTGCCTGAAGACTGATGGGGTTTTAATTTTATTGCATGTTGCAGGACACATGATGAATTTACATCACAGATACAGGAGGAAAGTGCTGCACTTTTTTGTAATTTCTGGACATATTTTGTTATTATTTGAAGAAGACCTGAGGCTCACACAGTATTTCGTTTTGTAACATTTTTTGCAAAGGTTGAAAACATCATCAACATGTCAAACCCTGCAAACTGAATTATTTAGAAGAAAAGAAAATAGAATAAAGGGCAGAATTAGTTTTTACAGAATTAATTGTTTTATGGAATAAGTTTAAGATGAAGCCATTTAATTAATTGTCTTCCATGTGTTGCGCAATATTTTAATTTTCTTCTCAATCGTTTTTGCATTTTGGCTGTTTTTTGGCGGTAGAATAAAATAAGGGCATTAACACAACTTCTTCAAATCGCAGTTTTCATTTCCATCATATAAGAAATATATCAGCCAATGCATCGTCTTACAATATTATCCCTCAAAGCAGCAGTAATACTGTCTGGTGCAGCAGGAGGCTGTGAACGCTGCAGACGCAGAGGTCTCTGCACAAATGTTGTGGGACAAACGTGGTTTCCTGTGTGTGGCTCAGTCTACACAAACATGCGTAATTTAGAAAAAGCGGAGCATGAGGCAGAGGGGTCCTCACCTGCACGCGGGCCTCGGACAGTCCCAGCCGCTGACTCAGCTCCTCTCTCATGAAGGCGTCCGGGTAGTGCGTCTCGTCAAAGAGCCGCTCCAGCTCGTTCAGCTGCTCCAGGGTGAAGTTAGTGCGACTCCTCCGCTGCTTCAGTTTGCCCTGCGCGTCCTCGTCCTCCGACTTCACGTCCTCCTTCTTCTCCTTGCACTCGTATATCCCTGTTACGCGGCCCGAGGTTTGGAGAAAGAGGGGAAGAGGAGAGGACGTGTTCAGATACAGGACATTACAGCCTCCTGAGGGAGACGCGTAAATACGCACACATCACCGGCCTTTCTCTTACTCTCACGCACACATGTAGCCATTACTGGGGGGCCCCCATAGCCAACACTGGGCCCCATAACAGGGGCTCTAGGCCTGGCAGTTTGCTGAAACACGCTCACATATACATATACACCCTAATTCTTCCAGAGAGGGCCCCGTGGCTGCACATTTCCACTCTCCATAAGTCAGTGAGCTGTGTCAGTGCAGTAGTAAAGGTAAATCAGTCAATTCGTGCCATGTCACATTAATAAGCAATTTAAAGCCAAGAGTGAAGCTGAGAAAGATTTGGGCCCATTACCTGCCTCAGTCAATCACAGAGGAGTTATTTCACACTATAAATACAAATATGTGGAGCACTATATTTTTTTCATTTAAACTTTAAATACTTGTGGGGTTTTTTAGGTTGTCAGTATACATGCTTTATTGTATTTTAATTGGACTATATACTGCACCATTAGCTGGTATGTGTGTTGTTATTATTAGTAACAGACTTGACAACTGCTGCAATTACTTCAATGTTCTTGTCGCATTTTGTTGTTTGTAGTTTGTTGACGTGAAAGTGTGTTTTTTTTCCCCCACAGCTGAAAAGCATTTGATTTTATATAAATATCAAATGAAGCCCACACACACACACACACACACACACTCCCACACACTCACGCATACACAGAGAGAAGCAGACTTCCTCTCTGTGGTTTGGATTTAATGAAAAGGTAAAAGGAAGAATAATAGAGAAAAGTGCAGAGCCTTATTTTTACTGCTGCTACTGGATAAATGTAGAAACAAGTTAAAAATCACTCACTGAATGTCTAAAAGTCTCCTCACTGTATATCGGCCTGTCCAACTGTCTCACTGCACCTTTTAAATATTTAATAAATGTGATGGTTTTTAAAGGAAAATCAATTTTTCATTTGTTTAGTGGCAGATTGTTCAAATTATAACAAGCTGAAATTTGATTTTGGGCACATAATGTAAAGAATAATTGCACGTCATACAAATGGGAAAGATCATTAGAATAGCATTGCAGTTATACTTTTAAATGATGCCACATTTAATATATATAGCTTCTGTAAAATATTAACAAAGAAACAAGTGAAGTCACTTGGTGATGTTGAGGGTTTATCTGTGACAGATGTTTTTGTTTTGGCAACATTTTTTTAATTCTTGTTAAAATAAGGTGAAGCTCATTCCTGAACGCCACAGAAATAACAGATGATAATTCTATTGTTATAATTATAAGAAATAGCAGGATATTGTTTTGGTTTGTTTTTCGTTTGACGCGAGGCTGAATGTCTGAAAACAATCCTCAAATAGTTAAAACGACGGTCAGACCATGGGCCCGCCTCCTGCGTTGTAGAAAATAATGGTTTTAATAAACAGGATAATGCGTAAACTTTATCCGTGTGCGAAGTGAAGCCGCACGGCGGTGGAATTAAAACCAGTTTTACGCACGGATTTGCAGGGATTTGTAAAAAAAAAAAAAAAACTCGCTGGCGATTCAAGACAACTGAACTTGAGACATTTCCTCAACACAATCCCCTTAAAAATAAAACCGATCTTACCATCTGTCCCTCTGGAAACATTAAAGTCCTTGAGTTTCTCCTTCTCCAGCTCGACGTGGTCCTTGAACAGATGCACCGGGCAGTGGTTGCCCTCCGCTATGTCCTGCAGGTTTGTCTCCGGGCTGCCCAGCTCCCTCGCCCGCGTCAAGCCGCTCTCCAAAACTTCCCTGTACGTGATACTCTCTTTGGTGCTCTCCTTGGTTTTCTGATCGAACGACTTCGACACGAATGCCGTAAGCTCTTCCATGGTCGCTTCTGTCGCTCAGTAGTGGTCCTGGTCAGGGGAAATCCACCGTGGACCGCCAGGAATACGACAACGCACCGTCTCGTCTCGTCTGTCTCTGTGCGCACACGCCACCTCACCAGCGGCACCACTGCTCACGGACGTAGCGCGGTGTTTTTTGGGGGCTGAGGCTGGCAGCAGCGGCAGATAGGAGGGGTGGAGAGGAGGTGAGATCACTCCTGCTGTTGTGACTGTGTATTTGAGAGCACACTATTTATACACGGCCACCTCAGCCCGGCCCCCCCACCCCCTCTTCTCTCCGATCTGTGTCTTGAGCAATTACAGGCCGCCTCGACTTTGCAGAATTCAACTTTCAGCAGCTTTTTTTTTTCTCCTCCTTCTCTCTCTCTCTCTCTCTCCTTCTTCCTCCACAAATCAATGATGGAGCTGATGGAGGCGGTTAATTGAATTACGGGGTCATTAAAAATGCCCACGGTGGATCAGCCCCATGCGTGGAGTCTGTGTATGGCTGCTGGCCCGCGTGTCTAATTAATTCGACGAAAATTTAATTAACACGATTATGGGAGGTATAAATGTTTTGGGGGGGTGGGGGGAAGTTCTGTCACTTGATTTCTTTTTTTTCTTTTTGTGTTTGTTGAGTTGACAAATTTGTTTGAAAGATATAATCTGAGCAGAACTCCACCTATAACCTGTCAGCTGATTGGATTTATAGTCTCTCTGTGTGGTTTGCACGGTGCACATTTATCAAGTCAGATTTTTAAATTGATCAATTAATAATTAAAAAAAGGAGATTGAGTTGTGCAATCCAAAATATTATTAGGGACATACGTTAAATGTAGAAAAAAATATTAGGCCTCAAACTTTTATTTTTCGCCTAATTTTATTGTGGGGAACGTTTTTGTTGTTTAAAGTTATTTACCATCTGCAAACAGGTTTATCTGAACTCTAGGTTAAAAAAATTAAAAGAGAAAGAGGCCAACGATCAACAGCAACACACATTTAATTACGGGATCATGTTGTAATTAATATTTGGCTGCTGTAAACTCGCCTCCCATCTGAGTATTCACTTGTGATCCTCTGTGGTTTACGGTTACAAATATGGGCTGCGAATCAATAGAAATCTGCAGTGAAAAAATGTTCCCTCTATTTACAGGCTTTTCATGGGAATAAGTGAGCCCATAATGGCTTAACGTTATCTAAGTCGTTCATCAGTCCAGCACACAAACACAAAAGGCCGGGAGAGGAGTGTGATCCCCTGGGTGCGCCGCCCAGAGCGGCCCGCCACTGTGAAAGTCTCATATCTCAGCTCCATAATGACTCGGTTTGATGTTTCTCCATTTATCAGCGCGCCCGCTCCACATCAGTGCGCCTGACGCACACGTCGAGGTCTCTCCCTGGTGCCATGAACTGCGCCTTTTGTTGTTAATAGACCTAAATCCTCTTTAAGACGCAAATCTGCGCTCCCAGTCGCGTGCCCCGGTACCGTCCCACAATAAAGTGGCGCTTACAAAAGACGCTTCTTAATGTGTGGCGCATGTGCGTGTGTGTGTGCGCGTGTGAAACGAAATAATTCACCAACAGGGGCTTCCTAAAAAAAAAAAAAAAATAATCCATCTTTTATTAGACTTTTACGCACGGGGGGTTCAGCATGTGCCAAATGAAGTCTGAAGATGTAAAGGATAACAGATAGAATATTTCTGTCCAGTGGTCATTTCAATGCGTCATTTAAATATTGTCAGAGTGGATGAGACCACGTGCACGTACAGAAAAAAATCCAAAAAATTCAGCCAATCAGTGGGAATGAAGATGCACCTTATTGTTAACATTAAAAATGATCCTTCCAAATAATGAAGGAAAACATACAGAAGACCTCGATAGTGTATGTTTATTATATATGACGGTCACAGTGTTTGGTTAATTCATTTTGTTTTTAAAGAAAAATAGGCTTTATTTTCATCCACATGTATTTGACTCTATTTGATTGTATTTTCCAGGACATCACACAGCAGCTGCAGTTACAGCAGATCTTCTCGATAAAGATTTGAAAACTTCACACGTGTAATCTCGTGCACTGGAGGCTGGTGTTGTCCAATGAGCAGCAGCCTGCAGGACTACAGAGCAGATCCAGGAGGGAAGCTCCTCACGCACCGACGCGGCTGTCGCTTCACTTTCAGTGGCCAAAAACTCTTAAAGGGGCCTCAATCATATTTCCTGTGCGCGTTCATTTCCCCCCACGAACCACGCGCCCCGCCTCTCCTGCTGCACGTGAAAAAATATACAACACACACACACACACACGTCGTGTTATTTTGGAATTATTCACCAACTTATTTATCATCAGTGTTAAAGGTTGTTATTCTATCCAGTGTGGACGACCACAAGTGTGTGGTGTCAACTTCATGGATCTGTGACCTGGAGGTACCAACACATCTAAACAATAATACAAGTACTACAATTATAATTATTATTGTAATTATCATTATTATTATTATTCAGAACTAGTGGTATTGTAGAGTAGCTGTATATTTCAGTTATTTATTTAGTTTTTCATTGTATTCGAAATGTAAACTGAGTTAAATGTATTTCCTAAAAAAATCAGGGCAAACGTCAATTTTTAAAAATTTCTAATTTACATGTTCTTTATTCATCACTGTTGATCATAGTCCCAGTCTACGTTATAAATCACCTTGTTATATTAATATTTAGCATTTTACATAAAACATTTTCATTTAGGCTACTAAGCTCCATTGTACAGTGATAGATAGATAGATAGATAGATAGATAGATAGATAGATAGAATACTGGAAAATTCCTGTGTTAAAGCAGCAAGGTATCCGGCATACAACATAAACAAAATTTAAAATATAAGATTGAAACAATGCAAAATATAAAGAATACAAATTAATTACACAATATATATATATATATATAAAGTCAGCACCCAAGCACTTTCTTTTACTGTCCACAAAGCTACTCGTGTCGTGATCGTCCATTTACTGCTCATTAGCGAGCTGAGGAATTCCTCCTCTACCTGCTTGTGATGGCTTTGGAACATTATCAAGACATCAGCAGACTTAAATGAGTCTGTGCCGGCTGGATGAGAGCAGAGAGAGGGAGGGAGAGAGAGAGAGACAGGGAGGGAGGAGGGAGAAAGAGACAGTGTGGAAGAGTGGGAGAGGAAGTGGGGGACGTACTGGAGCAATGCAAAGCAGTGAACAGAGAGGGGTTGTTGCTCTTCCTGATTGTTCATCAAGATTTACTCTGGGATTGAAGGTTTAATATTAGCATTAATGAGCTGCAGGCCTATGAGTGTGATACTGATAGATGAGGGTAAAGATACACAGGGTCTCACCTCACTCCAACAAATACCACAACGCTGTTTCAACCTGTTCCCTTCTCCAGACTAATCCCTCATGTGAGACGGGACGGATCATCCTGAATACAGGTCTCAGCTTCTGGAAGATTGCCAACATTTCTCATTTTCAACATTTCATTTCTTTTCCTCTAATGAGGGAAGTTATTGACTAAATGTTTCAGTTACTCCAAATATGGGATTTAAAAACAAATACTGAATGAGTGCACAACTTCTATCTGTGAGTAAAAGAGACAGAACAATATTAAATTATGCTTCTACGTGCACCAGGGCTCATCTCTCTGCACCGCACTTCACTAAAATCATAATAGATGACAGATGTGATTGTCTAAATGTTTTACTCGCCCCAGAGACAGTGAAGGAGTGAGTTTTGAGAATTCAACTTAAAAAGCAACTACTGCACCTCTGTCTTCTAATATCATTTCCATGACCATAAAGCTTATTTTTTTAGAGCGGCGCTTATCTCCAAATATCATCATCTCATTCTATAGGGAACAGGGGAGCAGCAGTAAAATGCAATAAAGCGGTACACTTGAATCTGATTCAGTGTTGCGGAGATGCTGTACAGATGTGGTGCCGAGCAGAAAACGGAAAATTGGATTCTTCCCCCCTGGTACGAAAAAATTGAAACCTTTTTCTTTGTGAGGAAGAGGAGGATTATGACTCACAGTCGCGTTAATGATGGCGACTGTGTGTTTGTTTATTAGAGTCCTCTGGCTTGTCTGTGGGGTGCAGGGACCTCTTGGTTTGTTGCATTGTCTGGTGCCTTCATTTAGGTCCTCTTCCAGAGCTGCAGCGGTCCACAGAGACTACAGGCTGCTCAAAAGCCTCGTCTGCCATCTAAATGAGGCTTTCGGGGCAGAAAATAAGAAAGAAAGAAGAAAAAAAATTCAACATGAAAATACCACAATGTGCTGAACATTAGCTCGCACTCAACTGGGATGTTTTGGGAATATGTTGGTTCTCCGCTCTGGATTGTTATTTTTTTCCTGTGTATTCTCTAACTGCGATCTACCCACAGGGCACCGGGGCCTCTTGTTGAAGGAAAAAAAGGCATGAAATTGACATTATACCCTTAAATGCAGAGCAGATTTGCAGGGAAAACACAGTAATCCACTGACAATGCTTGAAAATCAAACATATTCTTCTCCTCTCTCGTTCCCTCTCTCTTCTTAACAAGGCACAGTTTGCTCTTCACGTTAAATCTACTCACTAATTATACGAGCGTTTCCTTAAAATCGTTTCCTTTCATTCATGCCAGAAATAAAATGAGAGTATTTTCCTCAAGTCCCCCTGCAAAGATACTGTTGTTCTCGGTCAAACGCTCTGGGGAAATGCAACGATTTATACAAATCAATACTGTTCAAATAATTCATGACTGATCACATGGTGTTTTAGCTCCTTATTTGCAGTAGAAACCCATGTTTTGTTTTGCTCCCAGAGGGCAACATGAAAGACCTGGGGAGAGGCGGGGGAGAGTTGGGGATGGAGCTGGAGAGAGTGCATGAGGATAATAGGAGGACATTGATCATTTGGTGCACGAGAAGACAACTGAACCTGCGAGTCCGAGCTAACAAGACGTATCATTTATACATTATTTAGATGTGTCTGGGCTCCTCGTTCACATCGTGTTACAACAGGTTTGCATCACCAGCGTCGGGGGGGACACCGCGCAGGGACCTGAAATGATAAGAAGAAAATGCCACTTACGTAATTTTCTAATTCCTATTGTTCGTCCAGCAGAAGTGGATGAACTGTTACAGAAAACAAAACCCACCGCAGCCGTCAGTTTGATGCTGATTTCAGTGGAATCCGTCAGTGCTGTCCACTTGAAATGACTGTTACTGTTTGGGCAGCGTTAGTCAGTCACAGCTTGTTATAGAAATTAATTTTTGCAAATGTGGACCAAGTTGCCTCTTGGCGGGGGAACCGTCCCACAGACATGTTAACAATGTCTTCGGAGACCAATGAAGCCCGTTTACAATAAGTGTCTGTTTTATGTCACTTGCTTTGTGTGTGAATGTGCGCGTCTCGCCACAGCGGGCTATAAGGGGTCCCTCTGGTGTCCGCCGGATTGTGGCCATTTGAGGCAGAGAAGCTTTTATGGAGTGAAGCTGCACGTTCTTAATCACACAATTAAAGGCTGGTCTGGAGAGAGTCAGGGAGAGAGAGTCTTCTTCTGTTCACAGAGCGATGGAGAAAGAGGGATCGCATCTTTTACAGAGAGTGATTTATGTTGTGGGGTTGAGAAAAGAGGAGTCCTTGATAGATGACTTCATTAGAATTAATTAACAGAACCGAAGGCCCAGACGCAGACAGGGGAGACGGAGGTGAGACAGGAGGGGAGAGGGTGGATTTGAGTGGATAAAAAAAGGTGAAGGAAACACAGAGAAGGGGTCCACCCAGGAAAACAGAGCGGTAGAGCGGAGGGAGAGAAGGGGTGGATGGGTGAATGGAGGACAGATGCCAAAGATTAGGATGAGAATGGTGATGCATGAAGAAGAGGATGAGAGGTTTGTGTGTCATCAGACAGGTTCAAACCTCCACAAATAAAGCTCTGTGGTCTGATTCGGAGACGAAGCACATAGTCTGTCGTACACGCAGCAGCGCCTGTGACACAACCACAAACCCACGTGTACGTGTATGTGGGAGTGTTGGTGTGTCAGAAGCAGGTTGGACGTACGACTGATTCCGGCATGTGCCGCAGGCTGTGTCTGTTGGCTAAAGGCAAGTTATGAATGAGCCAAAATCACTGCCTCTCTCTTATCAGACATGTCTAACATCTCATCCCTTTGAATTCCTCATCTCTCCTACGCAGAGACAGAGGCCACAACTCCAGCGACTGCAGTCCAACTCAAGTCCACTTACTGTCGTCCTCGAAACCAGTTTGACGTCTTCAGATGTGGCGTTTAGACGTCAAGCACAGGTAAGAGTGAGGTGCAATATTTTTGACTTCTCTCAGCTTTGACATTTATCGGTGTTTGGTCAAGAAATGAGACTTTTTAGCATCGAAATAAAAGGAATAAATAGAAAGGAATAAAAACTGCAATTTTTTAGTAGAGACGTTCAAAATGTCATGTTTCCATCAGTTAATGTACGGCAATGGAACTTTGTACGTAAGAGTTAGGATCATAATTAATGAGAAAAGCCTCAGATAGGACATCATTAGTAAAATCCTGTGTTCTCAGTTTTCAGCTACATTTTTAATTATGTGTTTCTCATATGTTGTTTCATATGTTAATGAAGTGGGCAGTGGTATGTTCCATCTCCAGACAGTCATTATGAGCTGCTGGTTGATAGCTCGGCGAGCTGCTGTAGGCAGGGAGCACCTGTCACTGCTCATCCATCCTCGTCTGCTCAGACTCAGGTCTGATGGAAGCACAGCCGCCTCACGAGCAGGGAGAGATGGCTAATTTGTTTAAAATACCTAATCTATAGCTAAAATATAGTAACTTTGTAGTTTTTTTTATTCTCTTCATTACATCATATCCCTCCTTCCCTTCCTTCTATCCCCTCATCCAGTCCATCCATCCACCTCAGCTCAAATGGCGTTAGGCAACAAACGTGGGCATGTTGCATGAATGGTTAATCAGTAGGTATTAGTGCGTGTTAACTACCCCTAAGCTGGAAGACGATTCCCCTCTCGATATTAAAGAGATAACACAGCAATGGAGCAAAAAGCAAATGGCCCAAAGCCTCCAGCTATACTCCCCTCCAAAGTTGTTTTCCTGGAAAATTAGGCGATTGACTAATGGCGTAAATGCTGTTAATTACCAGCACCAGTACCCCAAACAGTCGTCTGTGCCTGTAACTAATAAGAAATCAATTAGCTAATGAATTGGTCATTAAGTGAAGAGCTAATCTTGGCCGAGGTATTTTTTAATGATTATTTTTTGCCTATGATCCTGGCTAATTGCCGTTGTCATACGGCGCTCTCCGCTTTCAGCATGCCTAATGAAGCTTCATTAGATCATAACTGGCACTCTTGGAAGATTCACAGGCAAACCTGCTTCCCAATTATTTTTAATTGCCAGACATTCTGCACAAACAAGTGCTGCAGCACCTTGCGGAACAGGAGAGCTCGGGCTGGCTGAGCTGCGTTTCCTTCATGACTTCATTTGAAGCGATTAGAGCATGGAGCAGGATCGTCACCGAGCTGCTGTTGTCTGTGGTGGATTTAAAGAGCCCATCAGCTCAAACCGCTGGCTTCATTGTTACGCTTCCTTCCTCGCTTTGATTTGGACTGTGGAGAAAAGCTGCTGCTTCTAACGTGGCTGATTGGCTCCGTGTCGCCCACGTGCACAGGAGCTGATGGACACATTCTGTCTGCTCAAAACCCACATAGATGCATTTAACTGGCATTTCAGTGCAATTACAAAAACACAGACGGAGACAAACACAAATATATTAACACACACACACACACACACACACACACACACACACACACACTAACTGCCTGCACCATCATACCTGTACATGTGTCAGCTGACAAAAACAAAGGAGAGAGAGCATCCCTCCCGGGCATGAATAATTACGAAAAGACAAAAGAGCCTTGTTTTTTTTTCTCCTGTATCTCCTTCTTTTGTGTGTCTAGTAAACCCCAGTGTAGTGTACTCTGAGTTCTCCACTAATAAGATGGAGGATCATTCTCTCTATGGTGCTCACACAACACATGTTTCCATTCTGACCCCGTGCAAGGATCTCTCTCTAACGTGGAGCGGCTTGCGGTGAAAACAGAACTGCCGAAAGTCTGTCAATCCCGCTGATGCGTTTCGACAGTTTATCCTGAATTTGCCTTTCGCTCAAACATCAGGTCTTTTCCTCTCTCATTGCTCCGGATGACAAACACAAACAATGCAGCTTCAATGGCACAGGACTGAAAACGCTGTTGTGGTTTTTTGCTGGAAGCAGCAAGGAGACAAAGGAAATAGATCCAAAATCAATCGCTTCTTCTCAAAACAATATTTGTGCAGCTTAGACTCACTTTAGTTAAGCAGGGAGCAAAACAATCTTATGACCACCTGCGTGTGTCAGGATTCTGTGATGAATACAGTTGTCAAGCACACACAGTCATCCAATCACAGTACTGTTTTTTCACGCCTTTGAGAAGGCAGCCAATCTTTTCTAAATTCCAGGGGCTTGATTTTGTGGCCAAGGCCTTTGATTTGCGATGAAGCCAAACACTTCACCCCAGGTGCCTTTGTGCACACGCGTGTCTGCCTGCACATGTGTGTGTATGACACACTGAGAGGAGGGCTGTGCCTACTTCACTGGCACGCTGAAGTTTGATGGTGGATGAATAGCACTCCAGATGTCTATCAATATTTAGCAGTAAACATCGCAGGCAGGCGGGGCAGCGTGGCAGCTGAGAACATGAGGTGGTGCAGAGATGAACTGTTGACTTTCAGTTTAACTGGTTAACTGGTCGGTTTTTTTCCTTTGCTGATTTTAAAAGGTGCAACTTTTCTTAAAGTCAATTGAATTTTTGATTATTTTTACCTAACAGGTGTGTTCCCTTTTTTTAAACATATTTTTTTGGCATTACAAATTTAATAATAGGAAATAGTGAAAGAGAGCAGGGAAGACATGAAGCAAAGGGCCGGGTTGGAATCGAACCTGCGGCCTCTGCAGAACTAAAATCGTAAATGGACGATTGTATAGTGTTTAGTCTTTTGTTTAATTTCTGATCAGGACAGGATGAAGATACTTTGGGGAATAAAAGATAAATTGGAATTTGTGATTATGATTCTTGCAATATGGATTTTATTCCTCCGTGCTTGAATTTGCTTTTTGGTTATCAAAATAAGCACAGACACATTTCCTGTGTCTTAATTAACCCCCTAAAAATGCAGCTTGAAACTAAGACAATGCAAATGGTCCCAAAATTACAATCTACATTAATGTCATTAATCTCCATCTTGGCCTCATCCTCCCTTATTTAGAGTTTCAATCTATAAATCTCATCATGTGTGAAAATGTTATAAACTAACCAGGTAGTTTGAATGTAAATAATTTCATGAAATGAATGTAATGAGACTGAATCATCATCGTCGACCGAACAGATGCAACCTGACAAACCTGATCAATGTTTCTCAATAGCAGAGCAGCAGTTTTAGTATTTCCAACATGGGGATGAAGATATTGACTTTACACTGAATTTAGATTCAAACTGAAATAAATGTGGCGAGATACAGACACACACACAAACTCACATGACATTTAGAGGACATTCAACTTTAGATTTACTATAACTAGGCTACTTATTGCCTTCCCTTAATCCTCATCTAAATCTTAACCTTAGATTAAGATTAAACTTTAAACTTTAAACAAAATTGAATTAGTTATGTTATTTTCCCCTTGAGGAAGACAAGCACCCATCTGTAAACAGATATAGGTCCCTATAACGTGAGAAATACCTTGACCACACACACACTCAATTACATTACAACACATCTAATTGAACTTTATGATGCAGTGGAGAGCATATGCTCATTCAGCCAATTGAATCATTAGAAAAGCACACAGTAGGCCGAGGACCTGCCAGAACTGCAGCTGAGGAAAATATGTGAGGGCCTGGGCTCCTTGTCCAAGAACGTTACCGAGATGAAACACGTAAACACACACACAAACACATTTCACATCAGTGTGACATGTCTCCCATTATGCAAATCTAACATTAGCTTGTTGTGCAAGTTGCATCGAGGTCCGTGCCTCGATATCTCCTCACACCACACTCGCCCCTCTTCCTGAGCACTGACATGCACACACGTCCACACGTTCTGTCTGACATCAGGCCCTGTGGTGAGAAGCTCCTTGACCGGCCTTGATCCGCAGAGGAGAGGGTAAGTGGAGGGGAAGTTAGAGAGACAGGAGCAAAGACAACCCGTCAGATTTAAAGGCAAACAGACATTAGGCTTTCCAGAGCTGCAGTTGCTCTCTGTGTCTCTCCCCCGCTCCGCACTTTATAAAATTTACATGACGCATCAGAAAGGCCACAAGAGCCTCTTTGATTGTGGAACTATGCCTGAAAAATACATCAGTCGCCATCTTCTCTGGCGTAGACACTGGGAGACAAAATGAAAATACACTTGGCACGTTCACACGCTCTCTCGCGCTCAAATTTTTTTGTGAACAACATGGTGCAGATGGAGGCGAATGATGGAGAAATAGTCATCGGAGCCGCACACAGAGACACATTTACTTCACCCTGTGCGTCTGTGAAACAGTGGGATGTAGCTCCTCAGTGTCATCTCCAATCGCTGTGATCTAAATGTATAAGAATTGATGGTGCCTTCCACCAAATGCTGTTATGGGGGACCTGGTTTGTTTATTTAATGAAGCCGGTGTCACAATGGATCTGCGTCCTTGCCTTTGGAAGCGGTGGCAGGTGTTGGTGGCAGATTTCCCTCAAACAGGGCCACTGAATTAACAAATCAAATTAACATAACACTGGCGTCAAATCTGGGGGCCTGTTTCTCTGGCACTGCTGTCCCTGTAGTTTGCCTGCGCGGACGCTCCCCTCTTGTGACCAGATGTCCCCCACAGTGCCAGCTTCCTCTGCCCAGAATCCACTGAACTGGGCCCAGGCTGGAACTGAAACAAACCACGGACAAGGACAGAGCGCTTCACTCGCGACGTGAACAAAAGTTTTCCTGTGTGACAGCTTAACGGCCACACATCCCATCACCAAACGCTTTCCTTGTTGAGGTTTACCATATGTTTTCTGTGTGTGTGTTTAAAACACACAGATGGCGTGTGGTGGGTTTTATGGTGATAATGTTCGCACCATTAGAAGTGAGAATTCTTTCTAAGCACTGAGAGAAAGAGGGGTGGAAAATTATTACTCAGTTTGATTTGGTTTCATTGACAAATCCCTGTGGCTCTGTGGACGTTGGACTGTGTGTGGATGTAACATTAGATGGATTCAAATTATTATTAAGGGATATGAGGATCTGAATGCAACAGAATAGACGAGGATGGAAATAAAAGCAGTGGGATTAAAGCAGAAATGGAAAACGAATGGACGATATCTGGATGGAGGTGAATGGAGAGTTTGAAATTACACTTGAATACAATAAAGTATATAATAAACTATTTCCTGGAAACGCAGCTCAATTATTTTGGGTAAAATCAGATTAGAAATAATCATAAATCTATATCTTTTATTAACTGTTGAGTAGTTTAATCCGTAAGTTATGCATCGTCTTTTAAAAGTTAAAGTCTCACTCTGCAAAGTAACAATCCACATGAATGTATTGTGAAGTAAAAACACACCATATTTCCCGGTACAGACTTTAGCCAAACAGGACTTTTCAGTTGAGCGAGTCTGAATCCTGCTGCTCGCAGAAGTAATGGAGCTTTATGGAAAAGTCGAGGCGTCTAAGTTGAGTGTAAACTGGCTGTCACAGTCGTTTATGGCCTCCAGATCCATTGACCTGATGTTGTGGATGTGCTGGCAGCACAAACACAGACAGCCCAGAGACTGTCTCCGAATGCTAAAAACAGTTAACAGCATTTAGCCATATTAAACAGAATATTAATGGATTTGGAATGAGACCACCGAGCGCCATTAAAACCTCAAAGTGAGCTGATATGCAGATATAGCTTCCATTACCTCCATTTACCTGTGCTTTTATTCACCTGCTGACAGTGGTAAACAAAAAGCAAAGGGTTTTAAATGAACGCCACCCTCCTCCTGCGAGCTTTACAAAACATCGATGATTACAGGTAAAAGTGAGTGTGACATTACATTTTCTAATCACCTCATCTCGCAGCAGACTGCCGGTGCCAGCAGCACTTCAATGACACTACCTGTCCCGAGGAAAGCATTTAGAGTGAAGGCACACGTCCGACCGTCTCAGTGTCACGCACGCCATCGTGAAATGAAGCTGGACACTGGAGCTCCAGATAGCTGTGGTGTAAATGACACGAGTTCTGATAGAATGCAAGAAGACGAGTTTATTTTCTTATTCATAATTACTGGTTTCAATCTTCTACATAGCGCGCCCGTACAGTACGTGGATAAACAGTGACAGCTCGGAGAGTTATGCTAATGGATGTGTACAGTGACAGTGGATGGTTCAGTCAATCATAAACACCTCTCATCTCATAATCACAAGCCAGAAGCAGGCCAGGGATGCCTGCTGGATACACTACGGCACAACACTGACAAATATAATGATCAACAACCGCTGACAATCTGCAACAAATATGGAGGCACACGCTTCCAGATCAAGAATCTTAAGAGGAGATTCAAACTCTCGAACGCGTTGTCACCGCAGCCTTGGCGGCATCTTATTTTAGAGTTGTGCAAATAAAGGAATATTGGCCGCATTTAATGACAAAAAGAAATCCCAAATCAGGTGGAAAATGAAAGTTTGCCGGTCCGTTTAACAAAGGGATACCCAGGTCTGTCAGAGTACTCTCCGATTCCTCGCTGTTGGGAGTTTGGGGGAAAACACAGCAGCAGCCACAGCGGCTCCCTCAGCTCTGTCCATTTCCATAATCGCTGCTGGCTGTCTCACCTACACCAGGAACACTGCTAGGCTAAATGCCCTGGCATATAATTTCCCTCCTTCCCTCTCTCACCTATTCCGAAACCAAATGTTCATTACCATGCAGCCTGCCTCGGAGAAAGAGAAGGAGAAAACGACGAGGAGTACAGAGCTGAGATCATTGACAGCTTGATGTGACGAAGGTCAATTGAAATAACAGGTTTTTGTGTGTTTATATTCTAAATGGGCCACTTGTGCTTGGCTCTGTGCAGAGGGGGAGGCACGGGAGCCACTGTGGCTATAGGGCCATGTTGAAAGTCTGAGGCCGACACACACAAACTGCATTGACTGGCATTCATTTCCTGAAGACTCACTCTAACCTTCACTATAACTACTCCTTGCCTAACCCTTAAAACTTGTTCTCACTTAAAAATTCAGTGTCGTCATGGGGACTTGCATGAGGAGGACAAGTCCTAAAATGTGAGTGTGTAATTGAGGTCCCATCAACATGAGTAATATCTGACCCACAGACACACAGGTTTCTGCAGCTATCCTCATTAAGACTTTGCATTGACTTCCATTCTTTGTGCAAAGCCGAACCAAAGCCTTGTCCCTATAACTTCACCAGGACCAGTTCCTACCAAACCCCTAATCTTAACCTAACCGCAATTCACATCTTACCACTAACCTTAACCAGGACATCAGAAATGATGTTTAGCCTAATTAGGACCAGGCTCTGGTCCCCATAAGATCTTCTGATCCTGAAGAAGTACGAAAAACGAGTACACACACACACACACACACACACACACACACACACACACACACACACACACACACACACACACACACACACACACACACACACACACACTTTCACTCACTGTAATGAGCAGGTTATGCTAAGGCACAGGCTGCTAAAATCTGAAATTATAATCAACCCTCTCTCTCTCCACCTCTCTGTCTCCCCCTCATCTCCATCTCCCTTCTTTTTCTGTCTCCATCAGTGAGCAGGCATCAGGGAATCCTTTACTAAGCACCGGAGGTAACGAGTTTATTGATTAACATGCAGAGATGAAGCGGCTCTCTCAATTTAGTGTTGTTCTACATTATTAGATGGACTCGGGCACTTCAGAATGCTACAACACCATTACCTCATGTCTGTCCCAAACCGCATTAAAACCTATTACTCAACATTAAGCAGAAAACCTTTCCTGACGCTGTGTTGTTCACACCCAAATGGTTTCGACTACAGAGGTAATGTTTTGATGAGTGCCGCTCTGCGTTCTTTGAGCCTTTGTTTTCGTATGCAGGCTGGGTGTACGGCCTGTCAGACGACTGGCAGCTCTGCATCTGGCAAACCATCTGGATGAGGGAGAGAACATGTGACCCACATACCTGGAGTGTGACCCCACGCTCTGACATACAGTAAATACACCTGAAGTTGTAAGAGGCAGCAAGTGATTATGGGGATTTATGATGGAGGTATGTGTGGATAGAATGTGTTTTAGATACTGTAAAGAAGGGGAAAGAGAAATTTAATATCTAAATCTTTGGATAAAAATCTAGATGGGGAAAATGAAAGAAGTCGCCTCTTAACCCTGAGCCCTGCCCCACAGAAGCTGCCAGCAGGCGTTCTCTCAAATACTTTTCCATAGATAAATAAGAGCAGGACAGTGACACAGGATTTGATGAGAATCATTTAAACTGTAATTGAATGAAATGTCTCCTCCCTCATAAACTGAAAGACAAACACAGGAAAAAAGTCATCTGCAACATGACCCTCCGCCCTTTTCTCAAAACAGCCCTCCTCCCCTAACATCAACGACACAAACACATGAACACAAATCCATTTAAACAGCCTGTCATGTACTCTCAGTGTATCACACAGTCATCCTCCAGGAAGGTTACCCACACTCACCACTCAGCCAGAGGGGAGTCCCTCAAGTCAGGCTTCCCCCTTTTACCACCTGGTTACTCCCTCTGAAGGTTCCTGGTGCGCCGTGTGTCAGAGGCGCTATGAAGATACCAGCGAAAATGGCAGAGCAAAGCAGTGGCGTCAATCTCTCACTGCCGGTGCCTCTCTCGCGCCACTTTGATGTGATGGCTGCTCTTTGCTTTGTGATGTGGAGGAGCTGTCAGATTAGTGGGCCTGTCACGGCTCTGTCTGCTTGTCTGTTGGGCTTGACAGAGCCTGTGATGGAGCTCAGACTAAACAAAAGGGTTATCACCTTCCCTGTGCTAGACCACACTACTCTTTCATATGGGGGGGGGGGTGCACCTCCATCCTATGTGCAGTGGGGAGAGGAGGAGAGCGTGTCACCCTTCAGCCACCATCAAAAAAAAAAGATGTGAGCAGGAGGAAAAACCGAGCGATTACTAAACCGCTCTGTATCTGTCTGCATCTGCTAATCTACTCTATCATCTCCTATCTGAATCTGTGGATGTGTATATGCAGTACAGATGTGTATATATATTACACTTGTGTGTGTAAAGTACACATTTACAGCTTCCACAGAAGTATGACAGAGGATTTGTAGCATAAGCTCCATGCATCCTTCTACAGGAAGTCCCCACTTCCTCTGGAGCACAGCTGTTACTTGAAATGAGGCATAAAGAAAATGATCCATTCACCTGGAGCCCAAAGTCTACAGGTGCTGTGTGTGTGTGTGTGTGTGTGTGTGTGTGTGTGTGTGTGTGTGTGTGTGTGTGTGTGTGTGTGTGTGTGTGTGTGTGTGTGTGTGTGTGTGTGTGTGTGTGTGTGTGTGTGTGTGTGTGTGTTTAAATGAGGTGTAATACCACACTAATGAGGAGAGAGTGATCACTGCTGACACAGCCAGGCTCAGGCGGTAATATGAACTTCCCGTTTCAAGTAATTCTTATTTCCTGTTTGACTCGTACTGTAATTAAGAGGCCGGGGCCTCGGCTACAGTCCCTGCAGCCTGAGTTACTGTGCACAGAACTGCACTGTCCAGACTTCACATTTCACCATCTGTACATAGAAACAAATGACTGGAGAGATTGCCTCGAGCAACAGACAAATACAGTCAATCCATGAAGCACAGCTGACGTTTTTGGCGAGGATTCTATTTTCTATTAATAACTGTTACTGCTGCAAAATTACTAATTCTTACGCTTCAACGGTTTGTTGACGTGGACACAGCCAAGTTACAGAAATGCATCACAGTCTGAGATTTGGCTTCTGGGCTCTAGTAATAGACTGTATTTAAAAATGGACGACATGACAGGGCCCTAAAAGTGAAGCTAAATAACCCTGATCGCCCCCTGGTGGCTCGCTGCAGTATACAGGGTTGACCACAGCTCCTGCATTTTGTCTGCACTTGTTGTGTAATTCCTGTCACTGATACATGCCCACAGTCCCATTCATACTAAAATGAGGGCCTAAGTCCTTACTGCAGTATAAGGCAGTATACGTACATGTCAATTAAAATGTTCTCAATTATTTTTAGGTAGTTCTCATCACACCGATGTGTTCAAGTGCACATTTTTCTTGGAAGTTTGATTTAAATCAGTATCTTAATTATACAAAAACAGGGTGACACCTCATGATTGACAGCTGACCTCAACGCCTCAACACGTCATGATCACTACTGCACAGACTCTGGCTTCAAATGACCTCAATCGCTCAAGTGTCCGAGGATATTTTATTTTATATAATTTCACTTTTGTAAAATGCAGTCTATGGCTCTGATGAAGAGCAAACATAATGTCACAGTTTCTCACAGTTAACCATGATTTAACCTGAGTTTAACAATCATATCTGTCTTCAGCCTGAGACCTGTGTGCAGGGACATTCCTGAGGAAATGTCTGGTCTGCCACTGCCTGACGGGCACCTGAAGGGTTGATGAAGATTGTTAAAGCTGCTCATTGCAGAGGTCCTCATCACCTGACAGATTATGAAAGGATTTATTAGTGCAAGTGCGCTGCTTTCTTCTCCTGTCCTCCGCTGGACGAGACATCTGTTATTTAAATAACGCTTTCAAATGAGAAGGAGGAAATTGTTACCCAGCGCTGTCTCCGCAGCTTGTGACAGAGCCGTCTCTGAGTGAGAAAAAGAGAGAGACAAACAGAGTGAGAGAGCGAGGGAGCATATTGAGGTGGTTAATAGTAAAAAAAAAAAAAAGAAAAAAGAAAAAGAACAGTTTGAATTCCAATGAGAGAGGAGGAGATAATGAGGTGTTTTGATGTGACACGAAAGACAGAGTGATCTAACAATGGTAGTCAGCCAGTGCTGCGCCGCTGCACTACAGGTCAGCTCTCTCACACACACACACACACAAATTAACACACAGCCACTACAAACTGATAGCTCTCTCCCACATGAACTACACGTACACAAACACACACACAACACAGTCATGTGGTCGTGTCTATCACACCGTCATGCCTCTGTTTCCTAACTTGACCCACTGATCTGTAACAGTACACATACATCAACACACTGTAGTGTGTTATAACACACATTGTAAATTAATTGATTTTAACATCACTGTTTTCAGATCATTCAGAACACTGGAGTTAATCCAGGAACGTGTGTGTGTGTGTGTGTGTGTGTGTGTGTGTGTGTGTGTGTGTGTGTGTGTGTGTGTGTGTGTGTGTGTGTGTTACATCTTCAGTACATTGTCCAGTATAAATACACGACCTTCTCTGGGCCGGTAGATCTCATGGGGACCAAATCCTGGTCCTAAGGCAAAACATCATTTTTATCTCCACAGACAGACACACACACCCCGTATAAAACATATATTTGTGTGCATGTGTTTGTCTGCACAGGCCTGTACATACACATCTGTAGCATTTCCATTTGAAGGCGTCCATCTCAGCAGAGATAATAAGGAGCGGTGTGTGAGTCTCTCCCCAGAGGAGTGAGTGACAGTCTGAGGAAGCGTGGCGATACACTTATTCACACTGATGGAGAGATCAGAGTGAAACATGGCAGACGTTGTCATTGCAGCCTCACACCAGAGAAAGGAACGCTTCCTAACACTGATGCTACAGTCCCGTCTGGCAGACAGCGGCGCTCTGAAGACAAACAATCACACAGGACAGCTTGGAAGTGGCAGGAGGACGAATGAGCGTGCGAGAGGAGAGGAAGGGAGGAGAACGCTGGATTGATCCCACCTTAAGCTCCTCCCTTTCTACTCCAATTTTGCACCTTTCACTTTTTCTCTCCTTTTTTGTACAATGTGTCATCCATCTATCTTCATGGCTTTCTGGGGCCTGCTCCAACCCAGCCTTTACATGTGCATGTGTGTGATTAATATTTCATGGCAACAGTCTTTTCACCTTCATTCTATAACAAAAAGCAGCTGGGCTTTACGGTGGTGGGTATTACATGGATCAAATGCTTTAAACGTTTAGTGTATCGACTAAAACTTGAAGTAGTGGAAGAGAGAGTACACAATGGCAGAGAGATTATTTCCAGTCAATATCTGTTGAACAAGTTCTAAATCCAGCCATTTTAAATTGAATAATTAATTTTTTTATTCAAGTTGAATTTTCATTTTGACTTTTGGTGCAACATAAGGTACCACGCTAGCAGCACTGTGATGCTAATGTAAGTGTTCGCCACAGCATGCTAACATTTTCAAATTAGCCCTGAACTTAAAGTGCAGCTAAGACTAATGGGAACATTATTAGTTTTGAGGAGGGCAAAATAAAATGGCTTCATCCTCTTGGGAACATAAATGTTTATTTAAGATGTCAATAGCTGTTGAGATATTCCAGAATGGACCAATGAGATGACGTGACTATTCCTGAATCCTAACAAGCCCGTGAGCTGCAGAAAGTAAAGAGGGAAAGACCTGATCACAATGTTTGACCTAAAAATCCTTCTATTATAAAAGACTTGTAGGCCACATTAAATAATTCAAATTATGCAATGGTGGTTAAGCAAATTTTACTTTAGTTAACTGTGCACATCAGCCCATGAGCTCTGGTATTGCAGTTTCACAGGGTTATAGGATTAACAACTGGAACCAGGTTGTGTTATCAGGAGCATTAGCAGCGAGTATTCAGTGAACTTGAGAGTCTGAATGCAAGTGATAATTTTCTACCTCCACGAAGGAGGTTATGTTTTCATCCCTTTACACAAAAACTACTGAATCCATTTCCCAAAAACCAGAATGTATTTAATTGTTGGTGTTGAAATGGAACAGGGGCGGATCCAGGGATTTGTTTTTATCACTTTCTTTAGTGCTGCAAAATATGGCGTTCACTGTTTTCCCATTGAATAATCATCAATAATTCATGGACATTGATATAAAAAAAAAAATATTTAAAGGACTAGTATCTAAAACTGTGTGAACTTTTACTGCAGCGTGGTTTAAGGGGACCGATTGACTGTTTTCTGCCTTTTTTTGTTTGTCGCTGTGATTTAATACAAGTTGTCACAATTGTTCACACAGATGATGATAGAAAACTGTGAAAGTAGAAGGTATGGAGGAGTATTCACCAAAGGCCCCTGCGGGATGTTAATGTTTTCATCATTAAATAGGGAAGCTGACCAACAGGCCAGTGCTCTCCCTCCTCTCCTCCTTCTGTTTCTCCATTCATCCCTGCTTCGGCCGTGTGATTAGCATTGACATGTTCCACCAGGGACACTGTGCAGCTTCCATGACTGTGTTAGGTAGCAATCTAACAGGGGTCTAATGGGGTCAAGCTCTAAATTGACAGTCTATTCATAAGAATCAATAAATACACTATGCATGACGGTATGATGCAGGTTTACACAGATTTCTGTTGGGTTAAAAAGGGAAGTGAGACAGGAGGCAGAGAGAGGAAGGAAGAGAGAAAGGAAGGAAGGAAGGAAGGAAGGAGGGCAGGGATGGATGGAGATTAGGCTTCAGGGAATGCAGGGCACAGCAAAGGCACCAGTACTGTCTCCCGTTGTCGTGGCAATAGGACTTTAAGATCTAGTCAGCTTTGTAATTGTGAACGTTACGGCCTGATTATAATAAACAGTTTAATCTTGGAGATTTTGTTGTCTGGGTTTCCCATGAGGTTTGGTCAAAATTCTGCGACTGACAAAGCAAAATATTTTGTAACTGCTACAACAATATGCATAAATCATTGCCGGGGAATGTGTGTGTGTGTGTGATTGTAAGAGAGAGAGAGAGAGAGAGAGAGAAAGCAAGCAAGCAAGCATGCCTTAATTCCAGGCTGCAGTGGGACAGTGAAATAAATCAGGCCCAGATGATGTGTGTTTACCTTCTCTAAGCCCCAGGAGACTTTGGGTAATTGAGCATGAGCAGATCAGCAATAGAAACCCTAAGAAACCTCATTTTACACACACACACACACACACACACACACACCTATGTAAGTACGCACAACCTTGTTGCTCATTGACACGAGCGCTGCCCTAGAAGGAAGTGTTTTTAGTTTAGTTATGTTTCTGTGAATGGCAGTAAAAGTATCCGTGTTGTGTTTGTGATGGATGTGTATAATGTGACTCCAGTAATGTGGGAGAGAGTAACACCATACTCTTGATGTGAACTACACCGTGTCATGGCACTCGAGTAACAGAGCATTAATATTACGCATGTGAAACTATAGTTAATATTTTTGGAAAAACTGTTATTTGAAACAGCTAAATCTGCAATTATTTATTTATTGGTTGACTGACAAAAATGTAATCTGCAACTATTTTGATGATACATTTTTTTTTCGTCTCAAAACAAATGTTTTGTCCATTTGATGGTTCAGGGTTGAAGTTTCCAGGGTTGAGAATTTGTTGCCTTCCCTCGTCATTTTCTCACATCATAATAAACTGAAAATCCTTTTTAGAAACAAACCAAGTCGTCTTAGTCTCAAGGAAATTGTAACAGGTATTTTCCACACGGCCGAAAATTCAAAATTCATTGATTGATAAATCAAAATCATTGAAAAATCAGTAAATTGATCAATAATGAAAGTAGCTAATAGTTTACCTCTAAAACTCTTTATTTAACACATTCTATATTGTTTGTTTAAACCACATAACATGCTAAACATTGGTAAATTAAGCTTAGCTGTATTTGTATTTCTGTATTTAATCTCGTCATATTGAGCACTCATAGACCGTAACAGTACAAGCCACAATTATCCATTCACACACACACACACACACACACAGGACACGTTGGCATGCTGAGAGGAGGAGCCAGGAATCCTACCACTGACCTTCTGGTTAATGGATATTAATGTTAACTAAACTAAGCTAACTGGATCCGGGCTGTGGATTCATATTCACTGTACAAATATGAGCGTTGTATCGGGTTCCAACTACATCCCAGTAAGAAACTGGAAATAATGACACATCTCAGTACAACTACCAGTAATGTTCATATACTTATTATGATCATTATTAGAAGCAGTTAACTGTATTTAATGCTGATCGGCAGAAGAAGGCTGCATCTCTTGGTATGCATCTGAATAAATGCATGGGTTTATGTGCATCTAGGATTTCTGTCTGTCTGTGTGTGTGTTTCTGTCAATGTGTGCATGTTGATGGCATCCCTGTAGTCGCAGCTCCCCTGCTCTTGTAACGTACCCATGTAATGGTGTAATGAAAATTCATGATGAGAGCATGTTAACTGCATTAGCCAGTCTCCCGAGTTCCAGCACATGAATAAAACGAACAAGGGGAGGAAAAAAAAACAGGGAAACTCATTTTGATGCCTAATTATTTTTGGACTTGACAGCCTGGCAGCGGCCTGGCCTGTGCATGTATGTGTGTGTGAGTGTGTGTGTGTAGGTCGTCAGTGTTGCTGAGTAGATGCACAGCGGTAAGCAGGGCCCTTCATTATGGGCCATAATGAGTACATCCACCCCAGATACAACAGCCTGGGAACCTTTGTTGCATTGTTTTGTTCCAACACCTTGAGCAACAAATCAACACATTTTACATGGCTCAAGTACCTGCATTTCTCTAAATATGTAACAGGGGCAGATCTCGCCTTGGTGTATGTTTTTTTTCCTGCGCACTTTCCTTTCATTATGTTTGCACACACACAGTTTGACATGTAGAGATCATTATCACCAGAGTATAGTGCTGTGACACCATCAAATTACTGTAAAAATGTGTTTTTTAATATTCTTTGCAAATATACACATGTAGGGATCCCTGCTGGCTGCAGTCAACAACACATTGTTTTAATTGTACATGTAACCGCATCACAAAATGCAAGTATTTCCAATTTGCGGAGCTAGTTGGGTTCTTTTTTACGGCTCCTATATATGAGCTTTTTATGGCCTCAGTGTTGGTGCTTTACAGGGTTTTTTTTTTTCAGCCTTTAATATCATCATGAGTGCATAAGCGGAAGATTGTTAACTTAAGGGTTGAGCTGCATTCAAGCGTAGCGGGTATTTCTTTGTGGTAACCGACGCCGATCTCTGTAATCCGCGCACAGTTGTTGTTAGTTTAGCGGAGTCAGATGTTATCTTAACTTCTTTCACTCATAACAAAAATAGATTCTCCTGGATACTGTGGTTTGTTTGATATTGCGAGCGATGTCTCAGAGAGAGAACCAAAAAGGCAAAGTGCTGAATATGAATGCTCTGTGAGGACTGGGAGAGCTTCTTTTTTTTCTACTTCTTTTTTAATAAAACAAATCTCCTCTTTTTTTTGTTGCTCTTTTATAGTCTTGGGAAGGCAAATGCCCTTCCTATGTTTAATTTCAAGCTGACCAAAGGTTTCCTACCTTCAATAATCAGAAGCACCTGTGAGTGTGAGTGTGTGTGTGTGTGTGTGTGTGTGTGTGTGTGTGTGTGTGTGTGTGTGTGTGTGTGTGTGTGTGTGTGTGTGTGTGTGTGTGTAATCAACCCCAGGGGACTGACTGAATCCTTCCTGCCCATGATAGCGACGCGCTCCACTGCAACGGATGTAGCGCAAGATTCCCGAAATCACCGTCTTCCAGGATTAGTCGACGCAATGAAAGAGAAGCGGAGCATCTGGATGGCCTTCATTGGTTTAAGATTGCCCTTATCCTAACCACATTAACCTCCTGATTGCTAGAAGAGACATTATTAGATGCTTCCACTGGAACAAAAAAATAAAAAGGAGAAAATAGAGGCTAAAAGGCAATCATGCCCACCGGCCCATGTAGGGAATTTAAGGCCAAGGACACAAAGACGCACAGAGAGAGAGAGAGAGAGAGTAGCAGAAATGGAAAGGAGGAGAGAAGGAGGGGGAGGAAGGAGGGGGGGGAGGGTGTTCGATCGTCGATTAAAGTGCAATTGTGCAATTTCATTCCTGTTCCAGCACAATGAGGAATGAGATTAAGCTCAATTTGGACCTGTTCAAGAGATCTCCTCACCTCTGTCTGAGGCGCACAGTGCAACACACACACAGATGTTAGGAGGCACGCACATGTACACACTCACACACACACACACATACACATACACACACACACACACACACACACCTACACACCCCTGGAGCCCCTCACCATGTCAGCACCCCTCCAGGGAAATCAGGCGTCTGGAGACAGGTCAGCCCTGGCCCATGTATATATTCATGGGCTTAATCTGGCATCATTTCTCTCTGCTGCCGGAAAAAGAAATGTATTTAATTTACACAATCCCCATTTGGCCTCCTCACCGAGGAGAAATACATAGGGAAAGTAGGCCCATAGTCAGGGGCTTCACCCCTTCAGCATAAACTAGTTTGCAGCAGTGTGTGAATATACAAGTTTGTGCATGTTTGCGTGTGTCTATAAACTGTATGTCAGCACACATAGTAGTATTCTGTCTGTGTACTGCAGAGAAGGAGGAAAAAAAACATCTTATCATATTCCAGACCTGTACAGTACGCCCAAACACTGGCAGCTGTGCTAGTCAGTTTGAATGGGAGGATGGGAGTTGTACCCAGCAGATGCTGTGTGTGTGTATTAAACAGATTAATTATTAAAACATGCTTGACAGATGAAAAGTGGGTCCTCGGGCTATAAAGGAAAATGTTTATTCTTCTGCCATAGACTGTAGTACACTTAGCTTCTGCTCTCAACTTATCCAGTGCCTCAATGAAGAGAGTAAACACTTTCTCTACTCTGTGTGGTTGGAATCACATACATAATAATTTGAAATGGCCGCCTGGGATAAACCTTCAAATATGAATGTGTGTTTAGTGATTGGGGTGAAATATGATTAGTGTGCAGTGCCAGCATGTGTGTGTGTGTGTGTGTGTGTGTGGAGTTAGCCGGAGGACAAACGCAGTCACCTTTTTTTTTTTTCAACCGTGCACCTAATTAAATCAAGTAATGTTATCCCTGTTCACACTGCCCTCATGTTAACTTTCTTCTGTTCCCCTTTTAAAATGACCCATTTTGTTCTGACTCCCGCAGTAAACATTTGGCTCTAATATATTTTAACGGGCGTGGGGAGTGGCTGTTGTGATTATCAATTATGCTCAGTAAAGTTAGTTCAAATCAAGAGCTCAACTTAGAGATAAACTGTTCTTACAACACAATCACTGCACATTTCCAGGCCATAAACACACAGTGAAAGCTGAGAGGTCATCGCTGAGTTTTACGAACCTGTTACTGTGATGGGTTCGAGCAGTTGGACATGTGTGATTATGTGTTTTACTGTTGGGCCTGTTTAGAAAAGTCTGAGGGAAGCTCGGGGCAACTATCTTAGAATGTTACTCTTTATTCTGGAGCTGCATGGTGAAAACCCAAATAGTGTGTATTTCTCACTTTGTGTAATAAATTAATAGAGATGCTAGTTCATCTTCATGATACAAGTTGTTGTAATAAAGTTCTGCAATGAAAAGCATCTGTTTATGTGATAAAAACATCTGTAATCGGATGTTGTATTAAAATAAGTAAGGCTAACATCAGAAACGGTTACGGATTATCCAGATTTTCTTAAATTGCTTTTTATATTATATGTTATTACCTATAAACTGTATGAAGACGGTAACGTAACCGCTCCTCAAAAGTGAAATCAAAGCGCCTTGATTAGCATTGGCATAAATTCTACCTCTTTCATGTTAGTGGATGGGACATGGACCAAACTACAAAGTCCAAGTACACATCAAATACATTTTTCTGGTAAATTTAGTTTAATTTAATTTGATTCTATCAAAATGGGTTGAAATGCCATGAGTGACAGCTGAGACTGACTCACGATTGGTTTTGGCTTCATTTCATTACGACTAACACCGGGAAAAGTATATCAGCTAGATTTCTCTTTTTCATGACTTTTCTCTAAAATCTGGAGGTATGATAATGAAGGTAAAGTGTCTGTGATTAAAGAAAAAGCTATAATATATAATATGTTATTCATAAAAAAATATAAATGTTATTATAGCAAACTGGACCATACCACTTTTTTAGGTGAGGTTATGCTTGCAATAAGTGGAGGACCAAATTAAGATGTGATTAGGATTAGTCAGAGTTTTATCACATCACATCACAACATGCTGCCTCTCCATCCCCCAGTTTTACTGTAAAGACAAAGTCTGAGCAGTGTTTCCTTTACTTATATGAGACAACAAGAGTGTCGAGCATCAAAAGAGCGTCCCCCAGAGTAGACGAGAGGATGGGGTGGTGGGGGTAGGGGTGGTGTCTGCAGCCAGACACATCTGTCTATGGCACAGGAGAGAGGGAGTGAGACACACCACCTGCTCGTGCCATTTCTCCACTGCTCATTTCTCCATGTAAATAGCTGACAAATTATTCTGTCTAGGATCTGAGCTTTCCAGCCTTTTCGGAAGGTGGAAGCCAAGGAAAGCGGACCAGTTGCCCTCCCAGCATCCTTTAGAGGTAGCTCCACCCTCGCCTGCACACACATGCACACACACACATAAACACTCATACGCAGAATGAAATCATTTCCCCCACCCCCATGCCACACACAAGCACAGACACGGGTTGCTGGCCCCCCTGTTGCCTCATCTGTCAGCCACCTACAGCCAGACACACCAGCATCATGTGCACTCACACACACACACACACATCCTTCCTCCCGGGGGACAGGGTCTCAGATGCAGATCATCAGTATTAGCGAGCGGCTGAGGGATTAGCATCCCCCTGCAATGACCTACAGGTGTAGCCCTGGGATAGAGCAGACACTTATCTTCCAGAGCATCACGAGGCCCTGACCCCCCGGCCCTCACCAAACACACCTCACAGGAGAGAACAGCCGAGACTGACAGCTGGGGGAGGTGTTGCAGGGTGAGGAGCTATAGGGGATGTGGGGAGATATACATTGACAGGTAAACATGGATGAGTAATAGAACACAGGCAGAGTCATCCCAGGCTGAGAAGAGTTATGAGGTTAAATGTGATATGACTTGAGCTCAGATGGAGACGATGCAGGTGGTGAAGAGAGAAAATGTGTTTTTAAATATGTGATGAATTAATTTCAGTTTGATAAACTGTAAGTATCTTCGCCTATTTGGACTCGGATTAATACACGCAGAGAGACAGATGTCAGAAGTCTTTTCTATTTGTTTATGACGCGGTTTCTAAATGTTGGCAAACCATTATTAAATTCTCATGAGTTCCCTTCTTTCAAATAAATCATCTGTAGTCATAAATGCTGATAAGTAATTTATAAGGGTTTTAATCATCCTGTCTGCAGTTGTGAACAGGATTTTTAGAAGTTGTCCTCACAGAACTTATAACTGATCCATGAAGCTCAGTAAATTATTAATTAAGCATTAAAAAAACAAACATATACACTATTCCTAATGGTCGGCTGATTGAAAAATGTCATTTTTCATTAAAGTGTCTAAAAACAACTAGACCTATTATATTTTTTATTTTGTGGAGTTGGGTACTTACATTATGCAAATTATTTCTGACAATGTTCAAACCCTGAGAAGTCCTTCATTTTATTTGTAAGGGACGTTTTATTTTGGCATCATTTCTGCTTTACCTGTAAACACACAGGGGAAACAAGCGATCAAGGAAGATTATGGGACAACAAATGGCGGTGAAGGCAACAACTCCCATGATCCCACACTGCTTTATGACGTCATTAAACTAGGACTTTTGTTTCTATTTGATTAAGAGACCTCTGGCGGCTGAAGTTACATATCGTATGTTCAAATGCTCCTGAGTGAACTCATCTCTGTGCGATTCTTTGTGAAAAGTAATACTGAAGATCACATCCTTCTAATTGTGCACAACTAAGAACATTACGTTAAAAAGAAATGTATGAATGCACAAGCAGTGTGGTCTCCTAGTTTCCCCAGAGTTTACAAACAGTGAAGAGCTTCGAACAGAAAACGAAAAAAAGCAGCAAGCAATAAAATTTCACTCTCAATAAAAAAATTATAAAAATATTTTAGTGCAAGTAGGCGAGCTTTAATTTGTAATGCAACATTTTATTCTCCAAAATTGATGATGTTTAATGTTTTGTTGCTTTTGCATTTTCTATCTATTCTCTGTTTTTTAAATATATTTACACATTTTAAGCCTCATCAGAACTGTGTGATATACTGTGGTTGTTTTAAACATGCTACTTAAAAAGAACTTTGACTTGCACCTTGTTGTTTCATTGACTTTAAGAGTTATTTAGCATTTTAGTATGAAACATTTTTTATTGCCTTGCAGGTGTTCTCACCACCGGACCTGCTCTAATTTTGGGGAAACCCTGATGAAACCTTGGTCGACTCACGTGAGTTAGCAGTGACAACTGCAGCTTGAGGAAAATTGTGTTCTGGGTGAAGAAAAAGTTGAGGGATCCATAAACAAATAATTTTTGCAAGTTAATGGAACTTTACTGTGTTAACAAAAATATTTCTTTATTTTTTTTTTTCCTTTGTATTTTTTTTAACTTTTTTTCATATTCCTGTGGGTTATCACATTTTATGATTGAACACAGGAGAAAAGGACGGTTTGATAAACAGACAAAGTGAAAACAATGTGAAGGTGTTGTTAGACAGGCGAAGGGCCTTTGGTGGTTGACACTCGTGTTTTGTTCACCGTAATATCATCTGAACCTGGCTTGTGTTGTTGCCTCCCGTCGGACTCGCCTCGTTCTGTTGACATTTTGCTGTTATTTGTACACTGCAAAGCGGTCCATTTTCCCCGCATCAAAAGTGCTTTTACGTGCGTGTGTCAGGATGTCTTTGGTGCTTACCTTCAGCTCCTGTCAGACAGCGAGAGCAGGGCCTGTGCTCAGGAGCAGGGGGGGAGAGGCTGCTTTGTGCCCTGAGCGTTTTTAGTTAAGGCGAGAACTGGCTCAAAGGCTGTCAATGCACACGCAAACACATCAACACACACACACACACACACACACACACACGCCAACAAGCAGTGTTTTCGCTCTCAGCTGCACTCCCAGTAAGAACTGAGTGTTTGAAATGAACTCGGATCCATAAAGCGCACATACACACATGAGCACGCACACTGTGCTCATTACACAGGTTTTCTAGCCCGTGTTTGTCTTTCTCAAAGGCTATAGAAACGTGAGGGTGGTGAACGCAGCCCTGATCAAACACTGTAGAGTCAGGACTTAGGACCTGACAAAGGAAAACAACCCACTGTGTGAAACAATGTGCGTGCAGCGAGAGCAAAGCAACAAATGAAACCGCCATTCTTTATGAAACCACAATTACGAAAAGATGTTCACACATCTTCCTGTGTCACATGACCAATCCACCAGATGGAAATTGCAATCTGGGGCTGAATGGTCTCTTAGTTTTAGCTTGTTAGCTTGGAGAGGACAACAGGGTCAAACTGCCACTGTGAACTCTGTCGACGCAGGGAATTCATTTCATTAGTGGGCTGTTTGAACGATTGTACACTCATGTCACATAATAACTATCTATTATGCAGCCCTGACGAGAAGAATCACAAACCCTGCTCTTATTTTAGCAAGAGGTTTGTACTTAAATCTGAATTCAAGATTTGTGGATGGTGTTTTTTTGTTTTTGTTTAAATCTGTAGTTGTGAAAATTCCTGCACACTCCACTTTCTTAGAGAGCAGTGTTCAGGTGAAGTCAATACACCAAATGTACCAGTATGATCACTACAATACATAAACAAAGAAAAGTGAGGATACAAGTACTACAAGGTCTTTCACAGAGTTTCTGATCTGGCGCTCCTGCCTTTCTTTACTAGAATAACAATTAACATTACTGTTGACGTGTTCATCACCTCCACCAGGGTGGATTTAGTTTTTTGTTTGTTTGCAGGATTACACGAAACTGCGGGACAGATTACCACAAAACTTGATGTAAGGATGTGAGTCACGGACGAACCCATTAGATTTGTGGGACAATTCCAGGAATTTCCTTTCACTTCTTCAAACATTTATTTTACTGATTTCCCAGGGAATCAGAGATTTAATGAGAAATATGGTGCAGCTTGATTGAATTTAAAGGAAGGTTTGGGCTTTGGTGGAGGTATGTGCATTACTGAGTGTCATTTTAGGTTTTATAAGGTGTTTCCCAATTCGAGCGAGTCCAGTAAGGAGGCCTCAACTTTATGTCTTCAGCGATCACATATTGTCTCCAAATGTGGTCAAAAAGTCCTCCTGCAGAAAGCAAGAGTTCAGTAAAACATGTTGCTCTGGAACAAACAACCTGACGTCAGGTGCTGAAAGGAGCAGGTGCAGTGCTTCTGAAACCTTTGAAGAACAATATTCAGATTTGCTCGAGTAAATAATTTCACATTCTCTCTGTTAATCTCACTCACTCAACCCAGAGTGTATGAAGTGTGTTTTTCCACTTCTTTTGTAGATTTCAGTCAGAAACAAGCACCTTCAGACTGTCATCATCTAAGCCCAACATTACATATGCAAACTGGGGGAATAATTTACCCTCTTCATTCCAAGTAACATGTGCCCTGTCAGTGGAATTTGGGATCTCAAGCATTTCTTCCCAGCAAATGACAGCAGTGTACCCCTGGTGTGTTGAGGCTGCCAACCACTTAGCAGTCCTGGCATTCTGCAGACAGGCCAGACTTGTGGTTGTTGTTTTGCTCGCTCCTTCTCGGTCTTTGGCTGCAGGCTATATGCAGAACACAGACAGCTAGCCTGTTCCCACACCAGGACTCAGCGCTGGAGGTGCTCGACCCCATACTTCGCTCTGGGTACATTAGCAGGAAAGAGCGGAAAGAACGTGTGGAGGAGAAACAGAAAGAAAGACTTGAGGAAGAAGGAAGCAAATGAAAGTTAGACATCAAACAAAGACATATGCGCTTATTTGAACTTTAGAGGAATCTGTATTTAAAGACTAAAGCTTTTTAGCATAGCTTCAGTCTCATTCCTAACGTTCACTTTCCCTCCCTCTGCATTTTTCTTTCTCTGCCTCATTCCATGCTTTGGTTTCTGCCATCATAAAAAAATGGCTGACCACAACCTCACGTTGTCTCATGTCATTCTCCGCAAAAAGAACCTTCTGGACTATGTTTGGGTTTCCTTGGTGAGCCACGGGTAATTGTGACTCCGGCTAACCATCCCCCTGTCATACTCTTTCAATTAGATTTGACAGAGAAGCCAGGGCATTGTCTCAAATGAAGAATTTTTACTGGCGACCCACTGTTTCTGTGCCCGGCCACTGGTGAAGTCCTAAACCTGCCATTTAAGATGAACATTGAAATATCAAACCTAGAATTTTATGTCTGATATTTCAAGACAAAGACATTATTTTTCTTCACATGGTGCAACCTTTATTCTCCTTCTAATATCTGGCAATTATTTATCAGGACTCCAGCTGGTTTATTATGTCTCTTCATGTCACAAACACGAGCACACTTCTGATTAGTTAGTGAGCCATAAGCTCATGTTCGTCCTGATCAGTCAGTGTTTTATGTCCCACTGTGGCCTCCCTCTCTCCCTCCTGGCACAACTGTTCGGTCACTAGGTTCAGACAGTCTGAGGCCTCTCCAGGCCAGGCCTGCTCATATATGCAGTTTTAATTGAGTGATAATGAAGAGAGCTTGTCTGAGATGAGGTTAACAGGAGTGTATTAATTTGAATAGGGCCCTGTGGATTATCCCTGGCTCCCCAGCTTCTCCCAGCTCTGAGAACGGGCCACAGTGCCGTCCACACGGAGAAGCCAGAGCGGACTGCATTTCCTGATGGACCACAGGGCAACATAAGGGTCATTAGCATGAGATTCAGACCAAGTGTTTATGTGTGCATGTGTCAGGGATCCTGCGTGACACATGCACACGTCCACCTTGACACAAACTTTGACGGAAACGTGCTTGAGGTAATGTTTGAAGAGTAGAGCTAATAACCAGAGGGCAAAAATAAAAATCTATATCTCTCAATCACAATGTAGATTTCTATCTTTCTTCCTATTTCTCTCCGTCTGTCCCTCTCCCTTTCTCTCTCTATCCTCCACCATTGTTGTTATCAAATGATACAGTTGCTCAAGCGCAGCGTTTGAATCCTAAGGACCTCTGGGAGCGGATTTGTCTCCACCAAGCCCCTTCTAACGGGGATTAAGAGGATTAAAAACCATAAAATGACCCCAGCTCCAAGTCCCCAGAGCCCAGCCCAGCTTGCCTTAGCCAGGCCCAGCCAGGAACGGAGCGCAGGCCGCAGGCCTTCTTTACCAACGGCTCCTTAAAGCTCTCCGTTAGCATGACAAAGGGGAGAGCAGTCCCCAGATCCACCAAGGAGGCAGTACAATGGAGGGGCTGCTTTCTCCACTGCTCATTTTCATGGAGACAAACAGCATTACACTTGGCAGTGACATTGTTCTAAACTCCAACATGGAGCCCCTCTTTCTCTGCGGAGCTCAAGGTGTCATATTAATTATTTAAATCTGATGTGGATTTTCAGCGAGGGATCCCTCCAAGGCCTTACCCGCAGCCAGAAGGTCTGGGATCTGCATTCGTTTGGTTAATTAGACCTGAAACCAAGCTTTGATCTCGACCAAAATCGGAAAAAAGGGAAACTTCCAGAATGAATTATTTTAGCCTTAACCTATTTTTTTCATTATAGATCTTTCCTACTCGTTTTCACCCCTTTTGTAATGTTGAGAACACAAATGTGTGTTTGTTGCTCTGTATGTGTGTTGGACCGAATTAGAGCGTACAATGGCGGAGTTTAGGGTTAAGGATTTTGCAGTTAACCAGCTTCATGAGGTCAATGATGAAGGTAATTGAAGGCCACTTTAATCCACTCAGGAGGCCTGACAGAAGCATTTACTCATGTCGTCTCACAGAGAAGGTACAGTTGGACTCAGATGAAAGGGAAAAAGAGACGGAAAGATAGAGAGAACAAGACAGCAGAGGCTGGGGTGGTCTCTCTCTCTCTCACCAGCTCATTTAAACACGAAGCAAGAAGTGAGGACTTAGAAAGAGAAAGATGCAAATCCAATAAAGCTCGGAGCAAAACATATTGATCCGAGCAATTTGCACCACAATAATAACATAAAAACAAAGCTTTGATGGCTGTTGAGTGTGGGGTTCACCGCACTGAAGACCCTTTAGATAATGTTGATTTCAACAGGCTGAAAGAAAATCTGAGGTCAAGAAAAGTCCTGCAGGCAACTTCATTCAAGCTCGACTAATGATGGAGCCCAGCAGCAGCAGAGTTGGCAGATGTAAAATGGGGGTGTATCGTGGCATTTCAGATGCTGGCTGCACTAAAGCTCCAGCAAATGTGTTTAATAGTATGATTGTGAGGATGGGTCACACAGGAGTGAGTGTGAGAGACACTCACCAAGGCGTGCATTAAAGTTCACAGAAAAATGAAAATTGACCAAATTAACTACTCGCCACTTTGCCGTTGAAGGGATGGGTGAAGTGTTTGAGTCCACTTAAAACACTTTTGGAGTTTCAGGACTGGAAACATGGTGTAAATGATGCCGTTTTGAGAGGAATTTGAATGTCGGGGGTCACAGACACTTGGATGACACCACAGGAGCAGCATGGAGGCATTTTATATGGATTTGGCTGCAACGCTTTTTTACCCCTGAGACTCCAAAAGTGTTTTGTGGACTCAAACACCAACCACCCTCCATTGGCAGAGTGGTGAGTAGATAATGAGTGCATTTAAATTTTTCTGTGAACTCTCCTTTTAAGCTTCCTATCGTCACCATCTGAGATTTATCCAGCGACAGCCCTTTCTGCTAGAGTCCATGTCATTTCTCTTTGGATGGCCAAATTGAAAAGTTCTCGCGTATATGAGGCTTGTTTTATCAAAAGCAGAATGAAGGGAGTGTCTTGCCCCTGGATCTCCTCAGCAAGTGCGTCTAAACTCCCGTACCCTAACCTCCGAGGCCGACCTGCAATAAACTGCATCCCCTTATGAAGCCACATTTAAATCTGCTGGATCCAAATTTTAATTTAATCTCAGAGCCGGACATTGGATTTACTCTATGTGTCCTGTGCATCTCTACACAGACGACTGTCAAAATAAACTATAAGTAGAAAGGAATGTCAACATCCCAGTGCACATCCTAAATGATGCAAAAGAAGGCAAAGAAAATTCTCACATGGATGGATGACTGCAGCGAGTCCGACGGCGCAGCGGGGGAGTGGGCGCAGGGGGCTCCAGCAAAACAACATAGGGTCATCTGGCAAAGTGTTAGTTAATCACATGCAAACCTCATTCTTTTATATTACTTACTTTAATGTACTACTAACTATTTATGTCAGATAAACCTTAAATGCATTAATCCTGTTTTAACACAGGATTTTTTCTTTTAAGTCAGAATCCCCACTTTGCCGCAGTATTATTTGTCACAAAAACAGGACAAAATTTATTTTCGCTCCTGAGAATATTCAGGATTAAGATGAATTTGAAGTCTGATGCCATTAAAAATAAAATTTCTGAAAATGTCTTTGTTAAATATAATGACAGATGATACAGAGAGGTAACAAATCCTGAAATAACACCATAAAATTCAATTTGACAGGTCACCGTGGGCCTCTTCTTGTCAGTTTTCCTGCCATCATTCCATCCCCTCGTGTACGCGGCCAATTTAACTTCTCCTCTTTGCTCGGATTCTCAGATGTAGATCAAACTCGCACAACAAATGTGTCTCACTCTAATCTCCCATTTATTTACAAGGCATACCCCCTAACCCATGTGCGCACACACTCACACACACGTGCGTGTCCCCACACACAGTGTCACAAACGAAGACTTAATGACAGTGAGTGAAATAATCACCCGCCTTGCCTGTAGCACTGTGGGCTTGAAGTTGACCCCCTGCCCTCAAACGCACACACCCATACACATACACACAAGCAGCGGGGCCCTCTCCTCAGGCCCATACTACCAGCCCTCAATGAATACAAAGGATTGTGAGGATTAGCCAGACATTTGGTCGGGCATTGTTCTGGCCTACTAAATGAGGTTTGGCCAGTGGCAGCCGGCACGGGGGCCAGGTCCTCCGTGAAGCTGAGGCGGAGGCAGCGGCCGCCCCTCGGAGGAAGAGTGATAATTACCTCTTCCTGAGAGAGATGACAGCTTTGGCCTCTGCGTCCCTGAATCTTGGACATTAGCAACTGAATAGAGAGCTTTCATACTGTATATCATTTTAATCTTTCATGTTCAGATCCAGCAGATGGCTTATTACTGGCCTGGGTGAGGAGGCAGCTAGGGAGACAAATGGCCCATGTCTCTTTTAAGGAGGGATGCAGGGGAAATGGCATTCATATAGGGCAGGAGCAGCGGATAATTGTATATCTGGCTGTTTGGAGGTGCGGTGCTGCTCACACACTGCCAGCCTATAAATCATAAAACTATTAATCTTAGACAAATCCCACTCGGAAGGCTTGACGGAGGGCAGTGAGTTTGGAGAAATGAGATCCCTCCAAAATATGAAGGATTCTTATATGACATGCATGTTAAGTCTGCTGCCACATGCTCATGCAGCCACAGACACTGAATTTGTTTACATTTGCATTTAACCTTCGTCCGTATTAAAAAGCAAATCTGATGAACGAGATATCCCACAATGCACAGATAAAAGGGTCATCTTATTAGTCACCTCAAATACAAATGATCCACTTTATTGAATCCCCTTCTGTTTGGTTTTTCATGAATTCAGATGTGACTTTTGACTTGTTCATATTTCTTGGGTTATTCATTATTTAATAATGAATTTGAACTGTGCAGATTTCAGTGCAGGACACAACTTTTGATATGATCACCAGAGAAAGTCAGCGGTATGAATCATCAGATACTGGCCGGAGAAAATGCACTAGTCAAAAAAAAAAAAGTAATAAAAGTTCCAAACTGCCTGATTTTCTATCATTTAGGAAAGTGTGTGTGAGAAGATGCTGAACATCTGATTTTCATTACATTTCAATGTAGTTTGCATTTAGAGAACATACTACATCTCCCTTCCTCTCCCTCTCTCCATCCTCCTCTCTCTCTCTCTCTCTTTCTGCAGCCGGCTGTCTCTCCACTGACATTGCCCATCCAAAGAGAAACAATACGGTTTCATCTCCTGCGCTGACAATGATGCATGAGCCTGATGGAAAACACTTTTCAGGTGTTGTCATTATAAAGCCATTTTTCCCCATAGGCCCCATGTGAAAGAAATACAAAGACAGGGCCCAAAGTGTAATACTCTAATATCTCTGAAGCTTTTCATTGGCATCTGTGGAGCCCTGGCTGCTGGATTGTCTCCTTTTCAATTACCTGATCTTTTCAACTCGGCGGGAAATGAAAAATGTGCAGCGCAGTTGGAGCTCTGGAGCAAAAAAAAAAAAGTCTTCGCTCTCTCTTTCTTTCTTCCTCTCTTTTATTCTCTCTCTCCTCACTGTTAGTGTGCAATGTGTTTGCGAGAGAGTAGATACAGTACGCGCTCGTAATTATCCCCAACTTTTAACTTTAAACAGTTTAAAAACTCACCCCGGTGTCACATTAATTTACAGTTGATACTAAACACAGGTCACAGTTGCCGTTAATATACGAGCATCCAAAACATTTTGATGAATGGTCTCATTCATTCGCTGTGACTTCTTCTGGCTTCAACATGGACTGGGGCACCTCCAATTTCTGACTTCACTCTTCTGTCCTGCTGCGTTGCTAAAGACATTGTGCAGTTCTATATTTATCAGCACAAGATGTTCAAAAAGTTCTGCAGCGACGGAGGAGGGGAAGCCGGTTGCTAATAAAGCTATTTGTCAAAGCACGTCTGTTTTCAGCTCGTCCTAATATCCTGATTGCAGCAGTTACATCATGTGAAGTCACGCTCAACACTGTGATAAAAAAAAAACCCAGTTCCTGGTGCCTTCACTTTATCAGAATGACTGATATAACAGTATACAGTTGAATCAGTAAGTCTTTAGTTACCTTATTTACAAATCAATCCCCACCCACAGCCACAGTTTCTGCTTTAATACTTCATAGATATACAGGAGCTAAGGGATCCATTTATACGGCCTTGTATAAAGAGATGCATTATGTGGGCATATCATCATATGATGCACAGTGGTTTAGCGATTTCAAAGCACAGCAAATGCTTTACAAATATTTGGCATCAGATCAAAATGAAACATATAGGTTTGTGAAAATAAACTGTGGTCGTTTTCTAATACTTGCTGTCGCTTTTTTCTCTTTTATTTTTGAAAGCTGCATAGTACAAAAATCGTAGCCCTTTTTGAAAGACGCATACAGCCGTACAGGGAGAGAGCACGGTTTACACCTCTGCAATCCACCACCAAAGCAGCTGCATGCTGATTAGGGGCAAATAAAGCGAGCGGCGCCTTTTGATTTTTTAACGGAAAAACAAAACTGCAAGAAAGAGAGCCTCGCTCTCTGTCTCGTCAGTGCTCCCTTCAGAAACAGAGAAAGATTTGAGTTTTCAAAGTCACATGCAATCGCGACTGCATTGTCTTTCAACTGCGGTTGGAGTTCAAAACCTTGCAGCGCCTTCGATCGCGGCAAAGTGAAATCGCTACACAGGGCGAACACAGGCAGATGTGAGGAGAGAGCAGCTTGGCCTACTCTCCGTGGAACTGCCAGAGTGGGATGAAAAAAAAAATACAGCTTGCTCGCAATAAATAGCAACATCTGATAAATATGGTACAATCATTATTTTGTTTGTGAATTTCTAATGACTATCCCAATAGCCTTGTTGTAGCTATCCAGAAAAAAAAATACATGATGAGATCTGCTTTAAACAAAACAAAACAGGCCTGGAATAAACACATCAGTCACTTTTTCAAATCGATAACGTTCTTTTGCTTTTGTTGTTTAGCTGCTGATGCTCCTGCCATTGTTCATGTTAATTCAACACCAAAGAAGTCATTTTATTTTTACTATGGACTGTCCCTTGTGACTAATTACTATTCAACTCTAGCACTAAGTGATGTTTCACCCTAGACAATAAAGAGGGATGTGCTGCTTTCACACAATAAGCCACTGGATTCAGCCAGTGTCAAAAAAAGAATCCTGTAACAGTGATCTGGCCGACAAATCAGTGAGCACGTGAGCCAGTTATTCAGATCACAGTGTGCGAAGGTTACCTCCTACTGCGCAGCTTTAAGGAGATCTGAGGGAAGAGAAAGCATGAAGCCGGCTGGTGGTCGGCCCGCTCGCCGGCCGGGGCTGCAGGCTGAGTTTTCAGTTTCCTGTCGGGCGAGTCATTAGAGAGTTGCAGCAGGGAGAGTTGTAGGGTGACTCGGGTCTACGGGGTGATCTGGCAACGACTCTGAAACAGAGCAGGACCATGAGAATACAACAGATGGAAACAGACAGAGAGGAATACAGGAAGAGGGAGAGTGCAAGGCGAGGCACACCTCATTAGCACTATCCCAGAGGTGAGGGGAAGGGGCAGTGCTGCCTTCCCACTGGCCTCTCTGTGACTGGTGATGTCATCAAACTGTTCCCATTTGTGACGGGGACTGTGCGCGGATTGAAGGGGAACAGCTGGAGTGGGGTTTGAGCTAGTGACCCTCTAATCATGAAGCTGCAGGCCCACCACCTAAAGGTCACAAGGAACTGCTCGATCACACTCACACAGGAAGAACACTGCATGGCTAGTGTGTGAGCGTGAGGCACGTGTGCAAGTACAGTCATACCTTTAAAGTATAGTGGGCTCTGCAACACACCACCTCACACACACACACACACACAAAAACCCCTTTCGCTTATCTGCCATCACACATCCAACAGATCAGAACCAGTCGAGCTACGAGAACGATATCAAAGCAAGGATTGGAATATGACACTGTGTCAGGAATTTTCTTAATTGAGCCACGGTCAAAAAAAGCTGCACGAAAGGACAATAGCTGAAAGATGACACACACACGTATATATATATATATATATATATATACACACACACACACACAAAAGCACAGTCACATTATGGTGCTTGTCTTCCTTATGGGGACAAAAATGTAACAAAACACAACATAAATAATTAAATATAAAGGTGAATACAGGTCATGGACATGTTATGGTTAAGGTTAGGTTTAAGGTAAGGGTTAGGCAAGTAGAGTGTGTGTGTTTGTGTCTTATATAAGTCCATACAGGCTTTTGAGAGTGGTCATGAGTCAGACAGGGGGCCACATGTTACCATAAGAATTGAACAGGTGTTCTAATAATTGTCCTCAGATCAGCTGACAACTGTTGCTCTCAAAGCACCACAGCTTGTGAAACGAACGCGGCGTGTCCTTTTAAGTATTTCAGCCGTCACGCTCGCCTCCGTCTCGCAGCCTCTGCGGCTGACAGTTGCCAGTGATAGAAGACTGTGAGTAACATTATAAGAGCCTGCTAAAAGAAAACACACACACAACGCCCGCTGAACCCCTTCCCACAGGTGAAGAGCGATCAGGGTCAGAGCAGTGGAGCGGCCACACGTTTGAAGGCTGCTGCTCTCTGGTGAGCGTCAACTCCATTATTCACAGTGCTCACCTCTACCCGTGGCCCCGCTTCACGCACTGACAGCGCTAAACGCAGCTGCCGTAATTGCATGTGATTGAGCCATGCCAACTGTCCCGTTTGATACAGGCCCAGACTGAGACCTCTCACTCAGCTCCCCGGGGGTCACGAGGTCGACTGACGCAGACAGACACGCAGAAACTGTCCCCAGAGCGCGGCCAGGTGACGGAGAGATGATGCCAGATGAGAAAATGGACGAGAGCAAATGAGTCCGACGGAGGAGAGCTGCAGAGAGGGAAAGAGAGAGGACAGGTCACAAGGTCGGGGAGGTGATAGTGATTGATTGGATACATCACAAGGGGGCTATTTTGGGTTTTAATCAACACCCCCCCACACACACGCACACAAGCAACCAGATATATGCACAGTAAGGCATGAATGGCACAGTAGAGGACGAAGAATTACTTTCAGCTATATTTGGATCAGAGCAGGCCGGGTTTTTTCACTCATTAATCAATCCAGCTGTCTCCATTCTTACTAATCCTGTAAATGTGACCTGCAGCATATTTTTACACATCAAGTTCACTGGAACTACTGTTGCTCTGCTAATGTTCCGCTCATGCTCAGTGTCCACTATGGTCATCTCTCTGACACACTTCGGGTTGTAGTTAGATTAGGTTTTGATATTATGTGTCTTCAGTGTCCAGGGTTGTTTCCAGCATGGAGAATTGGGAGGTGGCCAATTTTGTGCCGCCTCCGCCTCCCAACAAAATTGGAACTGCATATCGTGATCATGTTTGTCCCAGGCCCAGTTCATGACTGTAAGCAGTTGATTACTATACAATAATTGTGTAGCTTCTGTGTGATGGTCCCAGAACTTGAGGGAACGGTAACAGCCCCACACAAACAGTGTCATTGGACACGTGTAAACTCAGACCTGGTAAAAACAACAGAATTTGTAAACTTAGACTATGGAGAGCTGAAGGAGGTGGCAGAGGGCGCTCGGGCTGTGCACACTCTGGCCTGGTGCACTGGAGCTGTACATCCCCTCTACGGGCTAATGGCTGCTAGCTGCCTAGCTGCTGCTACCTGGCTGGTTTGGAACAGTCGAGTGTGGGAGTGAGGTGTGATGTGCTGAGGCAGACAGGACCCATAGACTGTAAAAAAAGATGGATGACATGACGGCTCCTCAAAAAGAGAAGCCAAATCATCTCCATCACCCTCTAGTGGCTGGCTGCAGTAGAGGTCATAAACCCCACCTCCTCCAGATTCTTATTCTGTCGTTTTAGGGTAGTCACACTGATGGGAAGTGTTTATTTTTCCAGCAGGTGTGGTTTGAATTATTGATTTAATTAAATGAATTGGTCAAGCATTACTTCAATATATATTTGCAGGTTTTGTTTAATCATTATTATAAATAGAGACAATAACATTTGATAATGACTCTAAACCACCCTCTCTATGGTGCATCAGATAACGCAACTAATCCAAATGGCTACATGAGAAAAAAAAAGAAACGCATTGAGACACAAGAGGCCCTAATGTTAGCCTCTAGTCAAACTGCTCTCTGTTGCACTGATGGGGTCAAGTGTCCTGTTTGAAAAAATAATTTCAGCTTTAAAGCTCCGACTCTCATCCAATTAAGTTTCAGATAATGTGTTTGTTTTATGGTTATGAGATGTAAATATAATCAGGAGCATATGTGTTGTTTATAAATCAATGCATGTAGAAAGCAGGCTTTTGTTGTAGCTCTTTGACACACACACACACACTTCAGCCAGTATTGCATTGCTTCAGGAGGCAGGTTGGACACATCTTACTGTGCATCTTTATCAAAACAGGGGGGTATTAACATAATTGTCAGCTTTTGCTGTATCTTGTCTCTTTAACATCATTTTGGTTGTATTTTTAGATCTGCAGCCTGCTTGAGATTCAACGCCACTAATTAAATAGACAGAGGCGCTCGCCATGCCAAATAAACTGATGTCTTTTCCTAGGAACCGTAGTAAGACTGTCGGACGAACACACACACGCTCGCACACAAACCATCCTGCCAGGAGACGACGCAGGATCCCTCCTGATTGTCGTGAGCTGACCAGCAAAGTTGTGAGGAGGCTTAAAGGGATGACTATTGAAACGATAAAGAATTTACCTGTCGGATAAATAAAGACAGAGGCAGCAAGTGAGAGGAACGTTAAGTGTTTGTAATTGAGTGTGTTTCAATGTGTGCATAGATGTGTGTGAGAGAGAGAAAGTAAGCGAGATAATGACCCACATGATTGATAATCAATGGCCTCCCTCTCCTCTTGTCTCCTGTTTCTGTTCTTGGGTTGTGTTTTAATGTCGCTGTGCTGCTCGCTGACCTCATTAAAGGATCTGGTTACCCTCAAACAGCTTTTTAATTTAGCCTAATGATTTTTTGCATAATAGATCAGATACTTGGTAAGCCCCAGGGAGCGGCCCTCTTCTTCAAGGTGCCTTTATAGTGAGAGGAGCTGAGGTTTGGGAGGGTGTTATTGTGCTATACGTGTTTTTGTTGAATTCTGGGATTTTTTTCTTTAGCTGGTTATCTTCTTATGTATCTGTCTTTGTTGGTAATTGATTGCGTCTACGAATTCTTGAAGCTAATGGGGGAAAAAAGGCAGAAAAAGCAGACAGCAAGAAGCCTGGTGACGTTCTTTGTCTTAAGTGTCTCTAAACAGTTCGCTGAGAAAACAGAAGGGTCACATGGCTGTTGTAGTTCATCCATTAGCCAGCCTCTTGGTACTTTAAATATTCATCAGTATGATCTATCCTCAGTAATTCAGCATTGTTTTAATGAATAACGAAGTAAAGTACATCAAGATCCACAAATTATTCACTTGAAAAAATGGGAAAAAATGCCAAATCACCTTAACATGCACATGTTGCAATGATTCCTGTGGTGAGGTAAACTCACCTGCTGCAGCTGATACTGGTGCTAATCTGCTTTAATAAGTTATCAACTCTGGAGTCACATGGAAACAAAGAAAATTAGAAGGTTGATGATTATCTGCATGGTTTATTTGAAATAGAACAGGGGGTCATGACCCCTAGTTTGGGAACCGCCGCAGTAAAAGACCCACTGAACCAAACCGTAAAATGAAATCTGATTTTCACTAGGATATTTGTGTTATTATTTTCAGTGTTTGATTTTCATTTGTCACTTTAAAGTGAAAACAAATAATAAAAAACTCAATAATTAGCCCTATGAGCTGCAGATGTAAGCATTATCTATTTGTTGATGTAGCACAGAAGCACAAAGCCGTCATGAACGACTTTATCATCAGTGACAAAATTATGCGCAGCACTTAATCTCAAGTTCATATGCATCTCTCAGTGAAATGTCTTGGGAACTTAGAGTATGCAGAGCTCATAGTTTCCTTGTATACGCAGTGAATGAACTGTCACACACTAAACCCAAGTGATGAATGGAACTCAAAATCAATTTTCTACAAATGTCTTGGGAGGGATCCATCCACTCCGCGTACAGCAGAGTGAACTGTAATCTGTGTTGTTGCCTGCGCACACCAACACAAACATATTCCCTTCCCACACCCACAACATAGCCAAGCCCACAACTACACACACACACACACACACACAGCAGTGAGCGTGAGCAGAAGAGACAGGCACTGTCCCTGATCAGCAGTCACCCAGGCCTCTTCGTCTCGACATGATCACTGCCTGTCATTAGTCAGTTACGCTGTAAATTATTTAACCATGCACATGTTTGGAACTGTCTAAACACACCAGACACAACGCCACGCAAAGTGCTTTCATGCGCCGAGCGACGCGCTGACACACTCTCAGAAAATCGGACTCTTGGAATGAATGAATAAGTAAGGCGGTAAATAAATAAATAAGCGAAACAAACAAAAAACAAGCTCGGGTTGGGCCGGGGAGCGGGGGGGGGGGGGCCTGTGCAGGGGGATGACGGCGTAATTTAGCGCTCGACTTCAATCCCAGTCAAATTAAAAGGGAATCTTAATGCATGTGTCTCTCCCAGCACTGATGTGTTCTCGCTCTGTGATATGGTGCTGTGAGATGGTAGACGCAATATGCCTGACAATCTATTCCCAGACTGGCCCTCGCTGCCACTCAAACTAAGCAGAGCGCTACTGTAGCTATTAGATGGGCTCTTTTGGGGAACTGATGGATTTTCAGTGGAAAGAAAACCATCGGGGTTGTTTTGTGTGTGTGTGTGTGTTTGTTTGTAAATGTGTACCTGCCCTGTGAGTTCACCAACGCGGCCATTTATTCACATATGTCAGGCCTAGAATCGGGTGTGCTTCTCTTTGTGTGTGTGTGTCTCTGCACAGATGTATATACGTGTTTTCAGTGCCAGCTCAAGGGCCTTATAATCGCACTGAGCGAGTGCTTGACAAGGCGGCTCCCCACCGCTGAGCATTGTGAGGCCTCAGCAGCCGGAACTTAAGACAACATTGCGCACAAAGTGGGTAAACAGTGTTTGACATGTTTTCAATATGGTTACATTAGAACAAGCTGCGTTTGATTGAAAAGCTAATATTCAAGCCATGCAAATCATCAATCATGGGAAAAGGCCTATTAATTATTCAATAAAACAGTCTAATTCAAGAATCAATGTAGGGAAGCGGAGAGGGGGATGAGGGGGCTCCCAGCAGAGAGCGAGAAGGAGAGAGAGAGCGGGTAATATAAAGGAATAGGGAATTACCCCTCTCTCTCTGAGCTGTGGCCCATCTCGTCCCGAGCTGTCAAAAACAACTGCCGCTCCCGCGTTTCATCTCGCCAAGTTTAAAGACGACTTTGGAAACACTTCATTTTCCTCGTGAAACTCGTTAGGTCTTTGTTCCTCATTAGTTCATCTTCTTTTCGCTGTCTCTGTCTCCGTTACTCTTCCTCTATTACCCCCCCCAACACCCCCTCCGATATCACTTTCTTTCTTTTTTCTTCGAAGTCATCGTTACGACTCTTACGACCGCCTGGGTCAGGCGTTTTGAAGTTTGGTATTGTGCCCTCTGATCTCCGGCAATTACAACTGGGCCAAATCTCTTCCTTGGGAATTCATTATTTACGTTCAATTAAACAAATTCATCAGCAGTCTCCTCTGTAGAATTCGGGGCGTGTAAGTGGTTGGCTGTAACGAAGCTGGGGCGCAGACCGGCTCAATCAGCTCTAATACAAAGACTTGTACTGTTTCCTCTAGCCAGGCCTCCCGGCCCCCAGCGCCTCAAAGGTGTTTCCACAGGCTTCATTACTCACTGGGGACTTTTAAAGTCCAACACTACACCCGCTTCAAAGCTCATTAGTATCTATTATTAATGAATTAATATCCAATATCTTTGATAGACCTAGGCTATCGTTAAAAGTTCTGGGCCAAGAGTTAAATTCATTCAATCCTCATTTGGGTGCAAGCATCTGAACTTCCACTCTCCTGACTTTCTGCAGATAATTTGGGCTACACAGGGTCTTAGCGGCGCTCTCAGTTACAGCGCTGTGAAGTCTTTATCCTCTCACACTCATAAAGATCCTGGGGTGTCTATGAGGCGTTTAAAGCCCCTCAACCGCATACCCACAGCTGGCCTATCTGATTAACAAGTGTGTGGTTCAAGAACAGAGGAAAAGTCAATAGAAAGTGGTTGTGGGGGATTCTGGGAAATGCTGGGTGGAACAGAGAGTTGAAGAAGAAGATTTCTGTGTAACCACAGCCACACAAGATGTAAAAAGACTTACATGCAGGATGTGGAAACCACAAGTCTGAAAGCTGGAACACTTCCCATTAAAAGTGATTAAAATATAAGCACTCAGTTTACTTACTGTGAATTCATATCTTTTCTTTAATATCATTTTGTTGGGGTGTTTCAGTGTGTGTCAGGGGGAGAGAGAGCAGGCAACATGGGACAAGACTGAACCTGTGGCCACTGCAGAAGAACTCAAGCTCAATATGTTGGTTATCCACTCAAACAAAGTAAGCTGGTGGGTGCCCAATTTAAAACTTAATTAACAGGTAAAATAAAATCTGTGTCAGTGGCTGAACATATTCTATATTTGTCTTATTGTCAACAAATTAAATAAGCCTCAGCATTGCATTGAGTGACATGTTCCTTGCCGCTTTAGTCTATTTTAAGCAAATCAAACATTCGCCATCCTGGTGCCACAAATACTCTATATGGAGGCAAACAGACATTAAACCATGGCTGAAATTAGTCCATATGAACTGCACTGCTTACAAGTGAGTGAGTAAGGAAGGTGGGAAATCATTGCGGGATACTTCAGGTACTAGTGAGACAGCAGAACATGATCCAGGTAATCGATCAATCAGTCTGATCAGATGCCAGAACACTGCACGATGAGAAAGGATTTAATATGTTCAAATGTTTTCAAGGACATTTTTAATTAAGGAGCCAAGATTGCCCCTTTCCCATCAGAGCCTCAACTAAGTGGCTGCCTAATAGGTTGTTTGAGATAAATAAGGACCTTTTTTAAATATGGGAATCATCCGAACCAGAAAGACAATATAGAGCAGGAGAATGATTCTCCTTTTAAATTGGTGTTAGCTCAAATTGTTGTCAGTAAGAAAAGACTAGAGATACAGGTCAGACACACACAAATTAGAGAGAATTTGTTTACTGAAACTTTTAACCAGCAGGGTCACACACGGAGGATAATCACAGAAAACAAGGATGCACTGAACAACCCCACCACCCCCCACCCTCCTCTCCCTCTCTCACACACACACACACACACGTACAAGGAGGATCATGAAACACAACACCAAGGGCCCTCTCTGTGCATGTTAAACAATACTCTGACTGTCAACAATCAAGCATAAATTAGCAGCCATGGCCTCTACTGTATTTATTCTGGTAATTACCTCCCAAGAGGGCACACACACACACACACACACACACACTTGCAGACACCACAGCATGGCACGACACACAGTGCACCAGCCCGTCGCCTCGGAGTGTGTGAGGGAGGAAGGGGTGTGTAGACATCTCATCAACACCACGTGCAATTATGTGTGTGTGTGTGCGTGTGTGTGTGAGAGAGAGAGAGTTAGAGTGCACAGAAACATATGCGTGCAATACTTATTTGTCCCTTTGATTATGTGCAAGAGCTTTAAACCATATGAATGAGAGAGCAGATAAAAGCTAATCATTCTCTTCCATTAGGGGGCAGCAACCTCAGACAGATAGTGAGTGACTGATTGACAGTTCTGAAAACATGACAGATTTGGAAATCAGAGTTCAATAAAAAAGAGTGAGGCAGCGAGACAGACAGGGAGCAAGACAGGAAAGAGGAGGGAAAGAGACACGGGAGCTGGAGAGAGAGAGACGGAGAGAGACAGGGACACAGGCAATGACAGCCACATGAAATCTCATCTCCATTTTTGACAATGGGGGGAACCATCTGAAGAGCAGAGAACAGAGGGAGGAATTTAACTGCTTTCATCTTGTCATAATTATCTCCAAGAAGCCACATGAAAGAGAGAATCTGTGTTTTTTGTTTATAAATTAGAGAACAAGGACATTTTGTGTGACAACTTTGATGGCATTTTTCCTCTGTGCATGGTTGAACAGTCCTGGGCTAATGATCCCTTCTCGTCTTAAAGCGGAGGAAAAAAGCACTGATGAAAATTGCAATAAAAACGACACCAAACACAATTTGGCAAATGAACGGAGAGCCAACGTGTCATAATTCAGAGAGCATCATTATCAAAATTGCTACAGTTGTTGTGCGCTCATTCATGTGTCTGTGAACGTGCGAGTTACTTCCCAATTTCTCAGTGTTCAGCAGAACTCACAGAAAAACAAACAGAACGTGTCCATGTGGGGAGAAAATGCAGCGCGGCTCGCAGCCTGACTGTTAGTGGGAGCAGCAGGTTTTTTCTCAGAGGCTCAAACATCATTAAAAAGAGCTGGGGTCATTTCTACAGTATGATCCATGTAGTTGGGCTTTCATGGGCAGATCAACAAATGGAGGCTGAAACCAATGGCAGCAGCGATCAATAGTTCCCTTCAAGACACACAGGAGCACTCTGAGTATCCATCAATCTCCACAGGAAGTTAACCACAAACTGGAAATAATAACTGCGTGTGTTCGTTGGCGCCTTGTTGCCACAACAACTCTTCCCAGCGGCACTTTACATGTTATATTGCCCCCCTTATTTATCCAACTGAAAAGAGGCATTGATTTCACTTACACATCTAATAAACAGACATTATGGGCGGGGGTTTGGGGGGATGATTTGACCCATTAGAGACATGCATATACACACCACACGGTCGTCAGCGTAAAACAGAATAATGGAGATCCCTGCACAGTTTTTCTGTTTTTTTTTTTACATGTTTGGATCAAGCTTTAAAGTAATTTAAATGGACCCAAATGATGCAGTTTGAGTTGTTTAAATTGTGAAGAGATTGGTGTAAAAGAGTGGGTTTAATGTTGACAATGTGCTCATAAAGATTGCACATGGGTTATGGGAAAGCCTAAAATAACGTGGCAGCTGCAGACATGTGAAAGCCGTACATGTGGCTTTTCTTCAGGGTTTAAAAATCAAACTGTATGACTATAAATTAAGATTACGAGAAACACTAATACTGATACATCAGCTCTTCATTTAATCTTACAGACTTATTTCCTTATTATAAGGGATCTAAATGGAAGGCACTGGTTCAAAGAGAACATGGCACCAGAAAAGCCCAAAAATTTAAGTTTTAATTGAGCAATAAAGAAAAGTACCTTTTAGCCTCTTTTAAAACACTCTTGTTACACTGATTTACTGTTTCCACTATATATTTAGGATCTACTTTTTAAATATCTTCACATTTCTCATATTTACCTTCCTCAGAGCAAACAGTGACTGATATTTATTTGTAGTTATCTGATTGTTCATTATTTTATTGACCTCTTTTTGCCCATTTTTGTGAATGTGAGCTGACAGGCATACAGGGTTAGACCTGACACTTACCAAGCAGAGCCAACGCTAACTGGCCGGACCCCCTTCAGCCTGCCAAGTGCTGCACCATAGCTAAAGAAGATATCAAAGAAACGCTTCATAAAAACCTCTATCATCTATCACCTAAATCGCATGCAAACATTTCCTGTTTTTTGACTGGTTTCCAGTGCTGATGCTGTGAACTGAGACCGTTTTTTCTCGTACAGCTGAGGCGTTGTGAGTATTGCAATCAGTGGCTGTAAGACCGGCCTAATGTGGCCAAAGAGGATGTGAAACTAAGCCAAAACATGCAGAAGGTAGACCGAATCTAATTAATGTTCATTAAAAGTTAAAGCCAGGGGGAAACGGTCGGGTCAGTTTCTGCTACTGTGATCGTACGGCCAGATGACTCACACACAACCATGCTCGCCTCTGTTCTGAGGCAGTTGTGGTGATGCTCTCACGTTAAAAGAGGAGACAAATCAAACTGAGCCGCACACAAAATCTCTGGTCATCTATCACTGCCTTGTTAGAGAGGACGGGGATCGGGGAGTGGGCAACATATTGCAGCAACATATTGTAGGAATACCATCACACGGGCCAATCATATATTTTTGTAGATCTATAAGTCCCTCCTTTTGTGTTATTGTGAAATGTCTGCACCCTGTCCCTCTGTCCTCTCTGACCCGGCTGGCCATCTCCTACCATCTGTGGCCCCTCTCACCTTTGACCTTTGGCCGGAGGTCAGCACAGGTCAGGCGTCTCACGTTTGGCAATTGTTTCCGATAACAGACGGCGGCTGTCTCGTTCTCGGAAACACATGCAAAAATATGCACAGCTTTATCCCCACGTCCGCAACACATTCTGCAGAATAAACTTTTACCGGATGGTTTGAACTGTACTCCACAAGAAGTCTGTTCCGTCCTGACCAAAGTAAACACGCAACAGAGCAAGAAAGGATTTCACAGTGCAAGGGGAACTATCGGGAGACATCATGCAATATGTTAATCACTCTACAAGAGGGAGGGCGCGGGGCCATGAAATCTGTGGTGTTATACAACCAAACAGAAGCCAAAACAACTCAGCAAAACACCACGGAAAAGTTGTCTGTAAAAATTAGACAAACAGGAAGCCATAAACCAGCGAGGGAAAATGCTCAAGGTTTTCCTCTGCACTTGGCGGTCGTACACATTTCGTTTCTCCATCACCTCTCTGCCGCCTTTCCTTTTTAGCCTTAATTTAAGGTTTACAAGGAAAGGCTAATCACTTGTGAAACAGGGCGTGTTATTTTCTTGCCCAGAGTGTGAATCCTAAGCAGGCCAATCGCCCGCTCTATCGCTCCATCTCTCTGCTGGCTGAATCCTAATGGCTGGATGGAGAGAAGGAGCGCAGGGAGTGGGGAGAGAGAGAAAGGCTGACAGCGGGGCTTGACATGGGCATTAAATCATGCCCCGAGGAATCCTCCATCCACGGGCTCCTGACAGCCGCGCTGTCATCACGACCAGGCCACTTCCTATGCCTCTTGACAACACTGGAGCAGAATTAGTCAGAGCATCAGATGTAAATTGGCGCTGTTCAAGGATGATAATGAGCACCAAGATACATGTCGGTGTCACTGACGGGACGCCATCATGATTGGCTGTCCCTCACACCGCGCTCCATTAGGCCTAATGGTATTCAGGCCAGGTACGGGCGGAAGGCGCGAGCAGAGGGGAGCGAGGATGGACAGGGAGAAAGTTTTGTGTCGTGATCAGTTTGTTGCATGTGTGCGTTGGGTCCTATAGGACCCTGTGGCCAGAGCGGAGGACATTTGCACTGGGTCAAGAGTTGCTACATTCAGCTGCAACTTTTTCCAAACGACTCAACTACATGCATCTCTTACAAAGTGTGAATGTACAAAACTAATGTGTCAGATACTGTGTTCTTTCTCATCATATGCTATATTTTTGGTGCCACATCCTACAAACCGCCCGTCCAAGAGTGGCACAAGTCTCATCCCTGTCAGAACTCTGTAAGAAATCCACACGTACACCAGAGCAACACATTTTTTTCCCAGCCCATTCAGTAAAACTCTTGGCTCGCTAGTTTCCTGTCTCTCAGTGCAGTGTGTGTGCATGCGGTGTGTACAGCTTGCTAACATAATGCAGTAATAGTTGCCAGTGTGCCATTTTCCCTGCCCATGCAGAGGATGAGCCAGAGCCTGCCCTAGATGCATACATTTCCCATAATGAGGCAGGTGGCCTCGACAGACGGCTCGGTCGTGTGGGTGACACCATGTACGCCGCAGCTCTGGGCATCTGACTGACAGACAGTGCCAGTCCCCTTCTCTCCTCTCCCTCTTTCTCGCTACATCTCTCTCTTGCTCTCCCTTCCCTCTCTCTCTCTGTCTCTCTTTCTCTCTCTCTCTCCCCCTTGTTCAGTTTCCTTTTCTGAGTTTGTGCAAGTGTGTGTGTGTGTGTGTTTGTGTTTGTGTTTCTCCAGCTTTGTTTCACTGTGGGGTTTGGGTAAATTCCTCCGCTCCACGGCAATTTCAAATGAAGATAGCTGAAGGTCATTAATTGAACTGCCGCTGTTGTAACAGGGTAAAAACTCACTGTAATTAAGAGCGAATAAATAATTGATTATGTATATTTTCTTTTAATTGGCTCCTCGTTACCCTTCTACACGCTGAATGCTAATTGATACTGGGAGTTAATTATCATTTCGCTATGAAGTTCGCAGTATATCCAGAGAAACGTTCAAGATTAAGAGCCAAGGTCCCAGCGTGGCTATTCCAAGGTCAGGCCTCGCCCCTCCTTTCCAAAAAATTACCAGAAAAAAAAAGAGAGGAGTGGTCAGGACACGGAGTGATACAAAATGCCCCGCCAGCCACCTAATTTAGAGTATTTAGCAAACCAGCATAGGAAGTGGTAAATGGCAAGGATTAAGCCAGAGGCCCTAAGCAAGAGGATCTATTAACAAGGATTCCCCAAGGCCTAACTAAAGACTAAAGATTAAGACTCCAATCTGAATGGAGGTCTAGCAAAAGAAGCCGCTAGCTGGTTTGAATAAAAATCACATTTTTACTTCTGATAAAATTACTGCAAGCAAGGCCCACAATTATTTATATTGATCAAAAGTCAATTTGAAGAAAGCAATTAGTGACTTTAAAGGCATTAAACACATGGAGGTAAGAAAATATGTTCTCTTAAGTTATTCATTTCTTAAAGTCAAAAAAATCTTTTGGACATATTCATGAAAACAGGAACTAGGATTGAAACCTCTGGGTGGTCTGATGTTTATGACTTGATTATAACTGGGAGATGCCTTTTCATTGAAATGCTACTGAATGGACAACTTTGTTTAGACTAAAGTATTATCAGTTGTGTAACGTTTGAGTGTCTTGACCTGGATTCTTCATGCCATTATTTTGGGACATAAATTTTCCTCAATTTTTTTGACATGTATTCCCTTCCATGAGCACCAGTGGTTTGAGGGACACCAGTAGCGCTGCTGCCACCTCTTTCAATCACACACAGTAACTGAAAGAGCTGGGGCCTCTTAAATCAGCTACATCAGCTCACAGCCAGTCCATCAGCATGCACAGTCAGGGGGACGAAAACATCCCGCAATGACTCAAAGATTAAGAGAAGATCAAATGGAAATGTTGTTTTTGTGCCTGAAACTGTGAATCACAAAAATAATGAGAAGAAAATGTTCATTATATCAAGAAGGATATAAGAGCTCAACGTTCTGACCGCAGCACTGGATTTCCGGAAATCTGTGGATGGATATACAAACTGTAGGCCACCATTTTAGTGGAAAGACAGTGTTTAACAATGATTAGTAAATATTCTATGTTTGACATGTGTTTATCGTGTCAGTTTAGCAATCTGTGATCAGAGTAGACTGTTGGTATTGGATGGAGGTTGTGTCATGTTGGCGTGTGTAGGCAGACAGAGTCTATTTTCATGATGCTGTATAGCTGATCTATAATGCTCTGCCTGTTTACACTGCAGTCATCTCCAATATGAGCTTTTGCATTCATTCATCACTCTGGCATATATCCAGCGCCTGGTGCAGCAGGGAGACAGCAGCATATGCTAACATGGTACTTTTAAGTTTAACCCATGCTGTCAGTTGATGTTTCTGGATACACGGGTCAATCTCTCCATCTTGTGGAGCTAACTCTGTAAATAGCCTTGTGTGGCATCGCTGCAACTGGCTGCTGCTTCTCACTGGAATATATAACTGCCCGAGTTGACAGATGTTTATCAAAGATGACTTGTGGTTGGAAAATATCGGTTTGCAATACACATTTCACCAATATCCATGGAAATCACGAAAATATGGGGATATAAAGTCATTTCTTTCTTATTTGTAATAACAGATAGAGTCAAAACAAGAACACATTTGTTAAATGTTGCTGTGTGAGTTTCTATGTGAGCAAGTGAGACAGAGAGAAAAAGAGCAGAAGTCCCAGACTTTTAATAAGTTGCTTGCTCAGGCAGAACAGAGACAGCCGTCGCCTTGTGTGTCAGGCTTCCTTAATGGAGTCTTAACGTGTCCAGCAGTGAACAAAGACCGGAGTCTCCAGTCCTCTTCACACCGTCTACCTTACAGGACCCCAATCTGTCTGTCTGTCTCACTGACTGAGGTGTCCTCTGGCTTGCCTGAATTAATTTTCTACAACAGGCCAAGCCTAGGGCAGCTGTGTCAGCATTTCATGAGCATGGTGAGGACTGCGGATTTTAGCACGTCTGGTCTATAGGCTCGAATGTACTCTGACAGTCCTGTCAGGGAACTAGAAGGCGGAGATGCTCCTCTGCTCCACTTACAAAAGCCTGTGTGATCAGCTGCCTCTCTGGAATAGCTTTCAGAGTATAGAAAAGCCAAGAAATGCTCACTTTGGCTATGTCAGACATTTTCGGGACATGACGATACAGAACTGGATTCACAAGGCAGCTGGAAAATAACAGGAAACTGTGTTGAGTAACAGGCTATTAAACAGTAATCTAAATGAGTCTGATTGAACTCATGTTGGATAATTATTTCATTACTGCATGTTGAATGAAAAAACAGACTTTTCCTGGAAAGACTAGGTTTCAGTGTTGGTGCTAGTTTGCTGCACCAGACACCTGTGTTGTCTTTTACTGAACATATTTTTTTTGTTTTTAGATGCGTTGTTTTTGTCTTTGAACGCTCCTTCCCTAGTGTCCTCCCGCTGCTTTCTGCATGTTTAATGTATCAGTCATTCAGGTGGGGAGTGACTGGTATGGCATTGTCTTTTAGAAGCGAAGAACTCTCTGTTTTCCAGCTGCTGCGCCAGGTGTAACTGAAATTGACACGTCTTTCGATACAAGCAGGAAATATGTTATTGGAAGAGACATCTTTTATTCTCCAGAACTTTACATCACACACGATCTCGGCCAAGTGCTCTGATCTGGATCCCTCTGTAAATAAATAAAGGGGAGGAGAGGGGGGCACATGTATGTTTGCAAGTGAGTGTATTAAATAAATAAATCCAAAGATAAATCGATTAACACAGAAAAGTAGAGGTTTGCTGAGGAAACTTGGAAAGAAAAATGAAAAGGTTATGGAGCAAATACAATAGAAACACTAGATTAAATGCAGGGCTATATTCGTGCATACTGCTACTGTATGTAACATACAGCAAATTAAGTTCAAAGTTCACACAGTAGGAAGAAGTGAGATTTGTATAATTCAATATTATCCTGGGATGTGAAGAAAGACCTGCATGAAGAAAGCAGGTGAGGAAAAGCATGAACAGAATATAGGAAATGATGGATTCGGAAGAAATGTTGCAAAGGGTCAAAAGGCAGAAAGAGAGTGTCAAGGAATAATATTAATAATATTCCAGAGAGTTCTCCCTACAAACTCTATATATACATTATATTGTGCTTATGTCAAATTCTACAACTGATTCTTGGAGAAGCAGAATAACTTTTCTTGTTTCATGTGACCATGCACCCTGGTGTGCAGCGGCCCTGCAGCTCCCCTTGTTCTCTGGGCATTGATAGCTTCAGCGCCCTGGGCTCTGGATGCAGCCTGGCAAACACCTGGATCAGGGCCTGGGCTGCTGAGGGGCAGGCAGGTGAAGCAGGCAGGGAATGAGAGGACGCTGGCCCTGGAAGACGGACAATACTTGGATCCACACATTGGTTTTCATCCCAGGATGTTTGAACATAATGTCATTCAGTGACGGCACACTGGCTTCAATTACAGGCACGTCCCTGTTGGAATCTATCAGAGCTCTTCCGGATGTTTCCTGGACCTGATCATCTTGCTTAGATGTGTTCTCTCTGGCCTGGTGAGTGTGAAATTATCTTGGACCAGCTTGATACATTTGAACGCAGGCTGCCACGTTTGAACTTGAGTGCAGTTTGGCTTGGTCCAAGGTCTCAACTCATTGTCATACACATGCACATATACACACACGTTAGATTTCACTTTCTCTCCCGGTCTCCCTCCCTTGCGGCCCTTCATCCCTTTGTTGGAGTATGCATAACCGTTGAGGGAGTGCCAAACTGAGCTGAGCCTGAGATGCTGATACAGTAGAAACCTGCTATATCCCTTTAATGAGTACACACACAGACACACATACACACACGCTCCAACGCACACACATTTTATACTGCTGGCTATTAGGCACCAAGAACAGGAGGAAAACTATTTGAAAGTGAATTTTAGATTTCCGGTCGTGGAGCTTTGCCTGGGAGTGGCAGTCGAGCAGAGGTGCAAGCAGTGCAGACACACACACACCTCGTACACCTCACTGTTTCGGCTCCAGTTGCTCTCGCACACAGCATGGATGATCAAAAGAGGCCAACGGCTGCCGACCATTATGCCAATGACACTTTGAGTAAGAGTCCAGAGAGCACAGCGACATGACAGCCATTAGGGATTGAAAGTGGGACTTTAAAGGAGGGCTGAAGGATAACTGTCAGTGCAGAATCAAAGGCAGAAAGTGAAATCTTCATAATGTATTGCACTGGAAAATTCCTGCTCGGGCTGTCTCTCTCAACCAGCCGCTCAAAAGTATCCCATACACAGCTTTGCCACTCAGCTCCCCTAAAAAACATGAAACAGTCAGGAACAAAGGGCTGATGAGGAGAGTTCAGAGACTGGCACTCTGTAAATGAAAGCGAACAGCGGTGTGGGCCATTGTGCGGGTGGTAGACAGATAGATCATTAAGGACTGGACTGGGTTACAATCAGAGCAGAGGACTACTTGCTGGCAACTCCAGCACTGCATCTCTGTTTCCCCCCTACCTTAGATCCAGCTGACAAATGTGAATGAACCAGTATGGCAGCACAATTACCACTAATGGATCACACTGTGTGACAGTTACAAAGAGGACTCAAACTTTTCTCAAAAGTGCCAGGAGAGGCTTTAGTCACCCTGCGTCCAAAATGGAGCTCTGTGGGTTTTAAATTGCTATAATACTTGAAAATCAATAAACCGAGAACGGACAGATTCTCTGACTTCCAACTTTGATTTGTCCACTCATCGTTAAAATTGACCGAACGGAGGGCAGCTTTGTCTGCGCTGCTTTAGTGCTTCTCACTGGTGAAATCAAGGCCCGCAGCTGGCACTAACATTCTGCTGCTCTCTCAGCTTGGCAGTAAACCACCTCTAATGTGTCTCTCTGTCACATAATCAAGGATTTCACACTCTAAATCTTTGATCTGGGAGAACCCTCTCTGATGGGAGAACCCTCAAACTGCTACCACACACACACACACACACACACGCTCTGTACCCCACACCCCTCTCAGATCTCTGATCTCCCTCCAATTAATGATGTCAAATGAGTGTGTTTACAGGCTCATTAGATTACTGCTGCAGAAGTAGAGCACCGCCCTGCATCACCCAGCACACACACACACACACACTCGTTCACACACACTAAGACTCTCGGTCTTGACACAGCCCTTGGACGGCAGCCTGATGGCAGAGCACCAAAGCACTATAGCCACCACAGCAATAGTGGGTGGATGTGTGGTAACTGAGCCATGGTGGTGCAACTGCGCGCACAAACACACACACACTAAATGCCCAACCCAGCTGGACAAGTTGGAGGCTGTTCAGGGACAGTGAGGCTGCAGCCAAGCAAATCCCCTGAAGAGCTCCAAGAGCCCAGGGACACAAGCCGAGGCTCAGGCCCAGGGACATACTGACAGGTGTGTGAATCTTAGTGGAGTCACAAAAATGGAGAAAACGGGGTGGGTGGATGGACAACTCCTCATGTTTAATTTTCTCTTCATAACAGCTCGTTACCATGCAAAGCAGCATGCAGCCTTTAAAACAGACCTGATGTGCAGAGCTGTGGACACCATGCAGGCTGGGTTCAATACATCTCCACTGCCCCCTACTGGGTTGGAGGTTAGCTCAACCCCCCCAACTGAGAGTGCCACGGGCCCGCACTCTCACCTTGACGCTTGCCGGGGGGCTCGCTCAGGCTCTTGCTTTTCAACCAGTGGTAATTAGAACACTAATGAGAAGAGCGTGAATCAGAGGGTTACACAGAGCCAGGAAGACGGCTTTGACATGCTGCTTCAATTACAGAACAGCCCATCTTTGTAGAGCCAAAAGACGAAAGGAGTAAGAGGATGAGAGAATGAGCAGAGGAGGGGGGGCCGATACGGCCTCTGTAATTCATATTTAATATCTGCATCTGTGTTTCACAGCACCTAGCAGGCCACTGGTGACGTAACCACCTCCTTAATTGGGTAGTAATGATTGTTAATGCATGAATCATGTGCAGCAACATTTCCCATTAGGAAAAAAAGCACAAGTGAATTTACCAAATACATAAACTAGCCCAGAATACAGTGTGAAAAATAACAGCCACACTGCGTGTTGTTGTGAGTGAGTGTTATTTATGGTCGCGGTGGACATATTGTACGAGCCGTGTGAGTTTCGCAGTTTTCTCCTGGAGGAATTCAGCTACAGAAAGCATTTCCTGACAGTGTGTGTGACATGGTGACCTCAGCTAGAGTGACATAACCTGTGGCTAAGAGTGCTGGCTCAGCAAACATCGCTGTAAACAGTCACTCAGAACATCATAGTACTCACACGCCCTGAGGAAAACACTCACTTACACACACACACACACACACACACACACACACATACACACACACCAAGAGGTGACACTGACAGTGACAAATACCTCTTTCAGATTTCACACTCAACTGGTTTACACTTACTGGGGGGAATTACACTAACAGGCGGAAGGTGGCACAAACACACACACACACACACACACACACACACACACACGCTGGGGCTGGTACATTACTATTCTATTGAGGTTTAGCAGCAATACCTTCTCGACCCTCTGGGAATTCGACAAGCTGGAAAATCACTGCATTTTCTTCACACACACACACACAAATCCATGATTCTCCTCCTCTGGTACCTTCCATCTTCCTGTCCCGTCCCTAGAATGTCCCCTTCCAGCTGTGGTAAGAGCCGTCTCAGGTTTGATCATATTAGAGCCATTACTGCTGAGGCTTTTTTTTCGGGGCCTGTATGTTTTAGCACGGGCATCTTTTTTCTATCCTCTGGTCCTCTCTTATCTCGTTACACACTCTTCAGGCTTTGTGGTTAAATTATGTATTAAGGTCAATGTCAAAACACGGAAGATGTGTAATCTGCAGGGAGTTTCCTTTTATTCATTATTACAGTGAAGGCTGAGCACAACTGTCAGCCAGCCACGGTTGTGCTCAGCATGGAAGCTTATGTGCTCAGCGGGGCCCCACCAAGCCTCTTTCCCTCACTCTCCTCTCCCCCTTCTCCAACTCTCCCTTGGCTTCCTCCTCCACACACACCCTCTTCATCCCTCTCCCCCCTTCTCCTCCCTCTTTCTCCTCCTCCCTGACGGACCCCTGATAGATTTACACAGCTTACCCGTCTCACTTTGGGATCTCCCTCTTCTGCAGCGCCAATCTGAGAGCTGTCAAGTGCACCTATATGGCGATGTCATACATCTGAAGGAGAAAAATGTGCACGCCGGAGACCTAGGGGGAGAGAGGAGGTAGAGGAGGGGAGCAGCGAGAGGAGGAGGAGAAGGGAGTGTTGGGGAAGAGGAGGGTGCCATGCCATCCGCTTGTAGTTTGGGGAATTTGTCTAATCTGGAATCATGTCAGGATACAGCAAGGCTACGCGAGGCACTCTGTCTCCCCCTCCCATGTGTATCCATGCTTGTACAGGAATGAATGGAAGAGGAAAAAATAAAACAGAAAGAGAAGCCGAGCGAGAGGTTGTCAATGTCTCATGCTCTTGTTGTAATTAAAGGTAAACTGACGTTAGGTGTTGAAAAGTTATCATTATCATCTCCTTGGATTCTGACGCCCTCCACTGGGATTTGGATCTGGGGGGTTCGCGCCTTCTCTTCTCCTGTCTCGCAACAGCTCAACGCTTGACCCCTTGTTTTCTCAATTGCTGTCAGTCAACGTCAACACTCCTTTTCTGTGTCAGATGCGTACTGACAGCTGTAGCACGGCCAGCTTTGAGGTGTGCCGGACGCCTTTAACCTCGCCAAGCTTATAGATATCTTCCTTTAATGGCTCACGGGGCAGAAAACAGCTTGATAAATCTGGTCCAGCTTTGTTCCAGCCAGCGTAATTATCTTCCGATTAGATTAATTCAGTTAGTCCTGCAACGCTAATAGCATTCCTAGGAGGTGACCACTCCGTCATGTTAACCATTACACAATTATGTGTGCGAGAGAGAATAACTGTTGTTATAAATCAACCCTGCGATGTGCTAAGATCCACACATATGCACACGCAACAAAGGCAACACGTTAGACGGAAACAGGCAGGCTATGTGCATATTTAGGTGTGGATTGGTGGGAGAAGACAATTTAAACAAAAAGCTTAAAAGCAAAGTAAAAAACAGAATAATAGAAAAGGGCACGGACAAAGAAACAAAGCAGACGACCAAGGTTATCACAGATTTCTACCGCTGATGAGGTGAGCGATGGCAAGAGGTCACGATGCTCAACAGCACCCAGACAGGGAAACAAGGAGGCCAAGGTTAGCTTTCTTTTGAACAAACCTACACCCTCTCACAGCGTCCCTCATCTCTCGCTCCCTCTCTCTGCAGCCTCTCTCCTGGCGGTTGCATCTTCCCTCTCTCAACCTCATGTGTTGTACTTAGGAAAATGCCTCCTGACTGGTGGGCCTAATTACTGGCTCTTCACTGACCCACGCCGGGCCGAGGCCTCGTCAGAACACTGATTCAACATGAGCCTCGCACCGGCCAGCACCTCACACTAATGAATACTAATGAATAATTATCACTGGCTGGCTGGCTCGCCGGCCCACCGCAGGGACACATGTTAACACACCAGCTTGAGGAGCTGCAGGAGAAGCGTGGAGGCCGTTGCCCAGAAAACAGGCAACTAAGTCCATGCACAAGAGTACGCAGGAATATGAAAGACTCCCTGAAGGGGTGTAGAGGAAGCACGGAAGCCCTCAAGGTTAAACAAAAGTAACACTGACCCCGGCGAGGACTGTTTTGTTTGTCCCAACCTGTATTAAGTTTAATGTGTATCAGGGCATGTTGTGGCACTTGATATAGGTTAAGCAGACACTCAGAGAATGTGAGCAGTCGCTCGTTTAGTGAGATGATGAAACATGTCAGCTCAAGTGTGGTGTCAATTCTGCTCTGCTTCTTTCAGCTGTACAGTAGAAAAGCTATCTTCAATACAACTGTGAGGGGGCTGGCTATTGGATTTCAACCAAGGGACAAAGTGACAAATAAAAAGGTTGGTAACCTAAGACCTCAAGTCCACAAGGATCATCAAACATCACACAACACCTCTTGTGGAAGAAATGCTGTCAGACATTCATTCAGTCACATTGTTTGACAATATAAAACACTAATAATTAATTTGTTCACATTGTCTGACCCTTCGAAATGGGACAGTCGAGTCGAGCTGCCAGTCACCTTAACATCATGCTACAAAGTGAGGGAGAGCAGCTTGAAGCAACAGGTGGGTCAGCTGAATGAAACTAGTCTGCCAGCTTATTCAAAATGATCCTCTATTGCTTTATGAAAATATGTGAAGCTATAGTTATACATTTTGATCCGATGTGAGAGTTTCTTATAAAGGTTTGCTTTCTCTGTGACTTCAAAATCACTGATACACAAACTTCTTTCTAGAAGTACAAATTCCTTCCACAAGTACTAATTCATTTCTAGAGACACAAGTTCCATCATCACAGATGCAGGTAACACTGGACTATGACAGATAGTCGGCTAACAGACGAGATCTTGCCAGAGTTTTTTTTCCTCGCCAAGTGTCATACCAACATTTCAGTCTACCTCCACACTCAGATGGAACCATTGATATTGTTGTGGCTGATTTGCAACTTGTTGTTGTTTGTACTTATTTTTAGTAAATTATAGTGAATGTGAATGAGCTGGTGTCAGCTAATAACAACTGATTGTCGCTCATTGTAAAGCATTCCCTTCTCTTATGGTTTTATCAATGACGTCATCAACTATTAGTCCGTGTCGACTCGACTTTCATCACGTTGACTTAAAAAAGAATCTTAAGCCTTGCAAGCCCTAGTGCGTGTTTGTGTGTGTACAATATGTGGGCGCAGGAGTGGGCACACGCTGGTTTCCCCCCATGTGAGGAAATGTAAAACTTCTTGGTGTGTTATTTTTCTCCCCACCGTTTGTTCTTTTGATCTGCGTGTACATTATCTCCAGCTCTTTGAATTTCAATTTCACTGTCATGTAAGCTCTTTTCATCACAGCCGACGGTTGCAGCTCTAATAATATTCAACTTTTAGGTCACAGTGGAATGCTAATTAGATTGCTATTTTAATTAATATGTCCCTGCAGGTTTCCATATCAAATCAGCTTTAACACTGTGCCGTGCACTTTGAGCCAATAAATTACAATGAAAACCCCAAAATAAAACCACTTCAAAAAAGGAGGATTTTGAAGGTGTACAGGAGCAGAGCTCGTTTGAACTGTGTTTACATAAATTTCTTATTGTAGTTTAATACACTGCATAATATTAACCACATTGTGGTGTGCTTGAAACTGTCTCAATGTGCCATAATAGATGTTTCTACTTTCGGTTAATAAATCCATACATGAACCTACTCACAGGATAAAAGCATCAACTTAGCCGGTTGTTTTCTGGGGCAGTGCAGAGTTAAATATGTTTTTAACAGAGGCAGATTAGCGAAGCCATTGTGATGTTACAGAGTGTGTGTGTAAGTGCTGCTGCTGCTGGAGGCATTTAGGGACTTTAAAGTGCTTAACTTACCATCAGAGCATCATTTGTCTGTCAGCATTTCATCTTAATTTCATTTGTGGATGTACATGCATGTACATGTCCTCGGTATTACTCATCTAAATGTGTCCAAGCAGTCACATAATAGGACTTAACCAATGATTAAATATAAAATAATGATATTATATTGTATTATGATAATATATATTGTGTGTGTGTGCACGCACGCATGAAAATGTTTGTGGTCTTGGTATTTCTCATGTTATGGGGACCTTAACGTGTTTATACAGTCAAGTAAAGTCTACGTAAACTTAAAACTTGTTTCGAGTTTAGGTTAAGATAAGAAGTAGGTAAGTGATTGGTCATTGGTTGAAGCAAGTCTCCAGGAAATGAATTAATGAATAGGGAGACACGACTTACATTCATAAGTGTATGTGTGTGTGTGTGTGTGTGTGTGTGTGTGTGTGTGTGTGTGTGTGTGTGTGTGTGTGTGTGTGTGTTTGTGTGTATGTGTGTGTGTGGTCTATATATTACTCGTTATGGGAACTTACAGTAAATGTGTTAACATTACTAATCTAAAGTAAGTCTGCAAGAAATCAATGAATGAATGTAAGTCAATGTTAAGTCCTCTGAAGTCATGGAGACATGATTGCTTGCGTGGGCATGTGTGTGTGCGTGTTTGCGTGCACGCCATGGATATATATTCAAATGGTTGTTTCATTAATGTCATCCATTATGTTGAGAGGGAATGAAGAGGCAGTTTCATAATCAAAGGTCATACTGGTGTCCAGTGTTCAAATTGCTTTACTTCTCTTATAAGCAGGCACACACACACACACACACACACACACACACACACACACACACACACACACACACACTGCTGTGTTCAGGTATTTAGTTGATTTATTTGATCTTTAAATAGATTGTGTTATGCTCATATCACACTTGAAATGTGGTGTTAATTTGAATATAATCTTCAGCTTGAATGGTTGAAATCTTTCTTAAAACTAATATTAAAGTTGGACTTTTATCAAATGTTGTTCCCATTGATTACACTCTCAAGAAATCTCCATTATTGTAAACCTCTGTTTGGACCACATCCATAAACCTGGTACTTTGTGCACAACAGAACAGGAGAGCTTTTGCACACTAACAAAAATTGATATTCATGGATGGGGAGGAGGGGGGGGTGGTACTATTTGGATGTTTATTATACTTTAAAATGAAGTGATTCGCATTTCACTGCCTGCGAGGTAATTAATGTGGGGAAATCTTGAATTAAAGATGTAAATCCTGACACTTTGGCAGGGGGGCCGGTAAGGGACAGTGGTCTCCAAGGTCTAGATTATTCTTAGCGTATACCAATTAACACCATGTATCTTCTTTTATGTTCACTTCAATTAAGGGCCTTTACAATTTTTAAGTTCTTTTCTTCTCAGTAGTTAGAGAATGTCAGAGAGGCTGATCAAAGGCATTAGCTGCCGTACGCGCACCATAGGTAATGCTGCTTTGCATAAAGAAATCTGCATATTGCTAAGAAGGTTTTCATTTCGGTTTGCATGAATTACAGAGCCAGAGATTCTCTAGTAGATGGAGGTGGGGAGGTGTGACTGCACACATGTACACAAACATGCCAGGCAAAGCATTCAGCACTGAATCATCAAACTTAGAGGCTCATGAGTTTGGCACCATGGTGACAGTTTCAAGATAAAACAGGAAAACACTGGTTGACTTTGTTGGTTTCCTGTTGATTCCACCCTGTCTGTTTGTTGGTTGGTTGGTTTGTGAGCAAGATTACACAAAAACAACCAAACGAATTTCCATGGGACTTGGTGGAAGGATGACGATCAGGGAGGAACCTATTAAATGTTGATCTGGATCAGGCTTTAATACTGTGAGGCGTTTTTCTACATTTTCATAATTTCACCAGGAAATAATTAACGGATCTTAATGAAAAGCCGAACAGATATCTAAGAGTGTGAGAAACTGTGTTCAGCTTGACTGAATGTAAGGGGATTGTTGGGCCTTGACGGAGGTATGCGCTCTATTGAGTGCTATTCTAGTTGTTTCAGCTCTCGGGATTGTAAAAGGGGCGATCGGGGTTACACAAGGTTTCTGTTACCAGCTGTCACTCACTATTAAGATGCTTAATAACATTACTGAGTGAGCGGAGCAACGTTACCACCCAGTAACTCCAGCTCCTGAAGTAATCACACCTTGATTTATGTGGATGATTATACTACAACAGTGTTTTTTCTCGATCCCCATCTTTTATTAGGCCTGCACATCAGGCTGGGACTAACAGCCTTCTCCTGTAGTCCACTGCTCTCTTTATTTGTTTTTTTTCTGCTTTCTATCCTCATTCTTTCATATCACCTAGATTTTTAGCCGCAGGACCATCTGTCTGTGGATGGTCAAATTAGACATCAGATAAAACACCCTGCACTTAAGAATCTTTCTCATTTTCTTCTTCTTCTTCTTCCGCTCCGTAAATGTGTGAATGCATCACAGATCACCTACATCTAAAAAAAAAAAAAAAGACAGTGTTGAAACTCTCAGATGCAGGGGAAAAAAAGAAAAAAAAACCTTGTTTGTTTGTGATAATCACTGCTGCTTAATCCCATTACACTGTCAGCTACCAATAAATCAATGTGCAAATGAACTGTCCGGCTTTTAGGAGAATAGCCATCCACCGCGTGTCTGTTGCGTTCTATTGATGTTCCACCGACGAGAGTTCTGGAGATATTGAATGCTCTTTAAGCAAAGTGCTGACATCATAATAAAAGGCCACCGCGCACTGGCCGGCTGTGCGGTTTGGAGCTTAAGGCTTAAGAGACGAACGGCCTCTGAAGATGAAAAAGAAAGCCAATTTTCAAAGTCAATACTGAAACCAAGTGCTCTATGTGGTTGCATTTACTACATATAATGAAACTACAAAATGCCTGTTATATAGAACACTGTGGGTATATTAATATGGAAATGGTATCATGCTGTAGTCAGAATAATTACACAATAACTGGAATAATGATAAATAATGTGTTCAGTGTTTTCTTCCACACAAACAAAACCTTTGACTTGTTTTGAAATGTTGAATTGAAGTCTTTCCTGATCTACAAACAAAAAACAGATTTGTGGACTATATATTCAAATTGACATTGCATAGAGTTTATTTTTAAATCTACTCAAATGCACTTTCACCTCAGCGAGTGTGTAGCTGCACCTGACAGTATATTTAATCCCATTGTTCATGACTTCACAAAAAAAGACGAGAGTTGGCAAATTCAAACATCAAAACATTAAGTTGGGTGCTATGTCTGTGTACCTGTGTGTTTTCATAACCTGAGTGTCTCAAAGCATTATTAACAAAAAAAATCTCAGCCTTGCATTTCCAGGGCCAAGAACAAGCAGCATGAATAGGCTGCACTTTAGCTGATACACAGCATACACAGCACAGACAGCCATCTTGTGTTGAAAGTGAGCAGACTCATGAACCCAGTAAAAAGGGGAAACAGCACTTCATCGTCTCCTGCACAGCGTCTTCAGACCATCACTTGCTTTGTAAGGGCCACAAACGAGGAATGTTTTAGTTGGAACAAGAAAATATCACAATAAACTAACAAAGCTTAGATTAAGCACTCAATTATTTCATGTGTGTCATCGTTATGCACATAAATTGGAGGAAAAAAAACTCATGCACCTTTATTCTGAGGAATGAGGCACAGGAGGTAGGCTAATGGTCAGAACTGTGTCTTTTCAGCCCACACACAACACAACGCACCCTGGTTTAGCTTAATAGCTAGCCTGCTGCAAGAGCTTAACCTCTCCCTGGGATGTGAAATAACAAGGCATTGGCTCCTGGAGACTCTGTCCACCTCTTTTTTTACTGGAAACCTTTCTTCACTATTACCTCGTAGCCCCGTTTGCATCACAAACGCAACAAATATAATGTTTCGGTTAATGCATGCAACCCAAATAAACAAAGATTATAAACAAATGTGTGCATATTGGGAACATGAATATGTATTTGCTGAGTGTTCAAACGAAGACACAAAGGGAGGCCCGACCTGTTGTCGGCTCAGCCCCTTTTTTTCCCTGCTGTGAAAACCCTGCTCCCTTAATAATCACACATCATTATGACAATAGATGTTAGGCAAAACACATAAGCCACGTGCAAATCACACAAGGAGACAGAAGCACGAGAAGACAAACACACATAAATACTGTACACGCATGCATACAATCACAGACTGCTACGTGTGCGTGAGAATAACTAATTCTATCCTATTTAAGATCTAAAAAAGAAACAGGACATTTTTCTCCTTTACCCTCTCATTCCCCTTCTGCTGTAAAGGTCTCTGCCCCTGCAGTCACACACACATGCAGGCCTGCCTCCACAGACTTATCATCTAATTGCTTTTCATTGATCCTGTCCGATCAGGTGCCTAATGTTCATCCTTTTCTGACGCTCCCTCTCGAGCACTTCTGCCACTCCTAATCTGAGAAGTGTGCATCCTTTTCAGTGCTTATAAAACGCCCCGGCATAGAAAAAACAATGGGACAGCAGAGGATTGTTTTCACACTGTGTGAAAAGGTTCAATCAAATGACGAGGGGGACATTTTGTGTGTTTATGTGCTAACACGTGCAGGGAACAGGATATCTCCTGGCCTGTTGTCTGCGTCCATGCAGAGCAAATGACATTTTCTGGCGATAAATATGTTTAATGCATCGTGGACAGGTTGAAATGCAAAGAAGCTTCATTACCTAAAGAGAGGAAGACAGTTTGTGAGCTTTGGACCAGAGCGAGCCCAATAATGAGTCTGTTTATTTTGGAGACTAGACAGCGGAGCTCATCGTGTCAGGTGAACCAGACAAAGGATTTGGGACAGAAATTCCCAGCTCAACCTAAAGATTAAATTATGCCAGGATCAGAAGTGAAGGTTGGCAGATGCTGAACTGGACTTCTGAGGGATATTTTATGACTATCAATGGTCTGCATATAACTATTTCTTGCTATTTTTGTAAAACCTTGAACCTGAGCTGCAGCCATGAGCGTGCACGCTGAAACACACACACACAAAATTCACCCGTCTCCGAGGAGCTGTATCCCAGCGCCGGTTTAATATGCAGGCCAGTTCTTGGTGGTATCAGATCAATGGAGAGTTTCAAATCAGACACAGCCGTTGAAACAGACAGAAGAAACCATCTTTGGCTCACATTAAGAGAACTCTTTCTTTCCCCTCAAGATCACAGTTATTCTTTTTTTTTTTTGAAGGAACTATTGAGTAAGACTTGACTGTCTTGTGATGCTTATTAAAAATATTAACCGTAAATGTCAAGAGGGTTTTTTTCTTTTGTTCCAAATCGTGGGATTGGGTTACTTTGAAAGTAATGGCCTAATTACAGCAACTTAAAGTATTATTATACGAACCCATCTCTGCAAAGATCTTAAATTGTAACCTTGACTGATTTGTTTCCCATCACAGTTGCACGGCTGAGGCTCTTACAAGAAAAATAAAATAAAAAATGTGCTTTTAATACTTTTCATTGTACTCAGAGTGGCTCTGAGAATCTGGTACAAAACAGCAAGGCAGTTCAGTCAGCTCACATTTCGTTCCCATTATCTTCTTGATCTACAGATTGTTTTGTTGTGGCTGTAAGGAGGCAGAACATAACTACATAAATTAAAGCTTTTATGACTCTATTCAACAATTTCACAGCTTTTTACGATATACAACTGAATCTTAATCAAGGAGCTGTTATCCTGAAACTGTCCACTGCATGGCCTAAAAACAGCTCACTTACACTCTGGTTTACCTTGTAGTCTGGTGATGCAAAAAAAAAAAAAACAATCCAAGAAGCTCCTGATCCATTTATCTCACTTCATGTTCTCTGTTTCATATATGTGGTATAAGGAGGCAATCATCCGTGCTGTTGCCGACTTCCTTCGAGCCTTTCCTTGCTTTTACCCGTGCATTATTCAGTCTTTTCCTGAAGTAAAAGCCATCCTCTACATGCAGACACGCCAACCACTAACACACCACACTAATGTGATGTAAAAATGAATGATGAAATTCAAGGAAGCCAAATGAAAGAGAGACCGATGTGTGTTTATGTGTGTGTGGAGGCTGTGTGTGTGTATGGGCAACGTTCGCCCTGGTGTAGGCTTGTGTGTGTGTGTTCAAAGGTGAGGCCTTGGGTGATGGAGAATAGGATTCCCTTACCTCCTATACGTACAGAGGAGGATAAAAGTCAGCTGTAATGACCTTGGTATAATGAAGGCCTCACTGATTTCCATGATTTTCTTGCTTTCATGCCACAAATCTGCTATTCCATAGGAGGGGCAAGCAGGAGAGAAAAGGGGAGAGCGTTGTCTGGCCAAACATCAACAGCCGAAAACATTTGCCAACACAAAACCTTGTTCCCATGTTCAAGTCATTATGTAAACGATGATTATCTTGAGGCAAATTAATACATGAAACGCACTTTTCTTAATGGGATGGTAGTTTTTTTAGGTGTCTAATTTACGTGCAATTTCCTTAACTTACAAAGTTATTTAGAAAGTGATGTAATGCTTGTTTCTTTTTATCTTGAAAGCGCAGGCATCGTGTTGTCTGAGGGCTGCTCAGTGCAGCTAATATGGCACAACGAAATGAAAGGCTTCAAAAGAGCTTTTCCACTTGGAGCTGATGTAGCGTTGTGGCCGACCTCCAAATATGATTAGACTGCAGTAAAAACAACAATAGCAAACAATAAACAACTGGTAATTGGTGTCATCCTCTGTTCCGACAAAAATCTCTCTTGATTCGCTATGAATTATGAGCATTAATGTTTCTGTGCACCATGATCCTATGAGGATATCAAAAAGCGTGTGCTCACTCTTGATGGGTCTGTCTCATTAAAGGAGAAATGGAGGCAAACGTGGGGAATTGATACACGGTGGATGCATCTGAATATCTGTGTATGTGTGTGATATAAGATGATTATCCTCAAGTGAATATTGCTTATGTGCCTGTGTGTGCAGGGAGAGGAAGTGGGAAAGGTGTAGCCCTGAAGCATCCCAGGTGAAGTGTGCCCTCTGCAGGCAGCTCTCACACATTCCTCCCTCCTGTGTACTGACTAAAGTGAGGAAAATGTGCAGATTTTGTAAAGCGCATCATTGATAAAGTTAAGATTTCTTCAGATACATCATATACTGTGTCACTTATACACAATATATGAGTCTGTCATATATCTGTGAACATGAAGGTGCTCTCACCACCAGGTTTTCCTGCCTAAGCTCTCCAACTCCATATATGCCACCTCTTTCATTAATATGTGATGAGAGAGAAAATCTCCAAAGACCCCAATAGGCAGAGGCATTGTTTCTCCTTTAAAGTCATCTCAGATGGAAGGAGCAAACTTCAGAGCCTCAGTGAAGTGTCTAATGAAAAAAGTCTCCTCCTCTGCGGCACCATTTCGCACAGCGTATTAAGAATCTAAATGTTGACTGAAGACAGTTTGATTCTCTGTCTGTGATTTTCTCAAGGAATGAAAACAGTGCAGCGTGTTTACAACGTAGCCATGAAAGAGCTATGAGAAGGCTCGTCACTACCCGATGCCATTTCGGGAGGCGGGAAGTGAGGTTCATACCACAGTTCATTTGAAAGCCATATCAAACGGAGGATGTTTAAGACCAAGATCAAAGCAATTTCTGGTCAAAAATATCACAAGACCAGCAACATTCTTGTAAAATTGCTGCTTTATGTTCGCAGCTACTTCAACAATGTCTGGCTATTATTGGAAATCACACAAAGAGGAGAAATATCGACAAATCTCTTCTCTCTGTTAACTTCGGTAGAAGAAGTGTGCGCTGATGCTGAGTTAGACGATGGAAAAAAAAGTTAAAGTGACATCTCAGGGCCACATCTCCGGCTCTGGTACCTCAGGTGCATAAAAGAAAAATGATAATATCGTGTTCATCATTTTTCTTTTTCACTGTTAAGTTGTTTATTGCTCTGAGATGAACAACAAAGCAAAAACAGTCTTAAAAATATTATTTCACAGACATGGAAAGATGTAAAATTGTTTGTTTTGTTTGATATTGTAGAATGTGAAAGCCCTGGTAGATAATACAAAATATTAACTTTGCAGTTTACTGTCAAATACATTCTTATATTCTTTGTCTACTAAGTTTTATTATGCATTATTATGTATAATATTCATATAGTAATAGGGCTCGATATATTAAATAAATACAGTCAGTTATACCTACACATTTTAATGTTTTATTTATAGTAATAAATTAGCGATATAACTTTCTTGTAAAATGTTATTATTATGTATTTTATTGGGGTGAGTTGCTTGAAGGGTTAACATACAGATACATTGCAATGGTATAAATGTACCTCAGACTAATTTTCACTCAAGAAATACTTATTTGATTTATTTGTTTCTCTCTGTCTTTCAACGTGAAGATAAATCAACCAACTTTAAAAAGAAAATCTCACCCCTCAAGATCTTTATAGAAAATCCATTATGCAAAGATTAAAATTAAATTCACGTTACTTCCAAACCCCACTGACTGTTTTCAATCTTCTTTCTTTAAGTATTTTCTTTTGGCTAAAACTCCCAGTATTTTACAGTTTGTGGAAACCTGCAAAGACTATGTGAGTAATTTTAGAATATTCTGAAAAGACAGGATGTTGGTTTGTCTTGTCTGACACAGTGAGCTCAAACACTATTATCATCATTGTGTAAACTTTGAGTCAAATTTAAACAGAAGTTTTGATTATAAAAGTGCTTATTATACGAGAACCAAAATTATAGCTCAGTGTAGCTTTAAGTTTAGCAACACCAGAATCCCCAGGTTCACCAGAGGATATTAAGGCTTGCAAAGAAATCAGAGTTTGCTTGATTGTAAATAAATAATTTGTTAAATGGAAAAGTACCTGCCAGTGTACTAAGTAAACTACCCATCTATATTTAAACACTTTTGTAAATAAACCAAAAGTTCAAGGTAAATTAGGTAGATAAGTAATTCATGTTGCACTTCATCTGATTAAAAAAATGAGATTTTGGAATTTGTGGAAATCAAATTTAATAAGAAACAAAGTTTACAAAGTCAACTAAACTTCCACAATATGAATCCAACTTCAGCCTGAAAACAACCATGGCCTATTGCCTAGTCTACTATGCACATAGAACATGGCACCATCCAAATAATTCTCTATAGCGCACAGCTACAACACAACACTTTCAACTTTATTCACTCCCCTTATTAGAGCAGATTGCTTATCGCCCACTTCACAGAGCACCCATACAACATAGCTGACAGCAGTAAGGGAGAGCTGCACACATGAACTCCTCACTAACACTTTCCTACGCTAACCAGCTGTCCCCCTGTGGTTTCAGCCTCGGCCAAACCTTTGAAATGTCCTTCAAGGCGTGAGAAAACAACATGTACATTGCTTTGGGTAAAAATCCTATTTGTACACTGTAATTACACTTTGAAAAGTTGCAAAGTTTCAAGTTTCAAGACCTTCACTTTTTAACGTTCTCTGTTGTAAAGAACAAAATGGTTTCTCATTACATTCTGCGCCTCGGACGACTTTGAATGTTTCAGACTTGATTTGCCGGCGTTATCAAGGGAAGCAATCAGGAGAACTCAGTCAATAATGTTCACCGCCGTGCAACCGCCATTCATTTACTCTTTACAACAGGGCTACAGGCACTTTTAGGTGCAGTTATTAACGAGACAGCAATTTGGAGCGATAGGTGTCCCTAGTGTCCTTCATGCTGAAAACACAGAGAAAGTGGTCAGGTAAATATTTTTAAATCAGTCTACAACTGTTCGATGTCTTCAGGAAGAATTTTCCCTGTTCGCTACAGAACTATATTTAAAATACCATCCACTGTCACATCGTAGTAATCATGCTATGGAAAACAAACTAAAAATAATCATATAATAATAATAAAAACTTATAGAACTGAAAGAAAATTCTGTTAAATTTTTTTGGAACTATAAAAGTTGTATAGTTGGCATAAGTATAATTACCCTGTATATTTACAGAAATGTATAGTATAGTTCTTTTTCAAAGTAATGTTTGTGCAAGTGAAAATAATTCCAAGTGGAATTGTTAGTATACCATTTACATTGGACCCTGTGATCATGAAATCTGTTTCAGCAATTTTCATGTGACATGTTTACCACTCAGGTGCATCTAAAATGTGATTCCCCTTCTCCTATATATGCATGAAATAAATATTTTGGTGGTTGAAGCCTGCTTGGGTCTGGTATAAAATGCAGAGCTAGAAAGTCCCTTCCTGATGAAAACAATCCACCTCGATTTTGCTCCGAGTGTCAAATATGGTGCCAATTATTTAGACTGACCTTTCCTTGAGTTGCTTGCTTTCTATGCTGGGGATGCAGCGAGGGAGCCTCGACGTCTCGGACCACTCCTCCCCACAGTAATCAATAAATATGTCCAACTCCATACACACCAGGTGCTCAGCCCAGCTGCTTTTAAGAGTGCGGCTATGTGGAGAGAAAGGAGAGTGGAATCAGGCACAGATGTATCATTGTTATTCATGCAAAGACAGTCAGGATCAAGTTCATAAGAGGCTAAATTGAACACACGGGACTGGTTTCCTGGAAATGAGAACTGCAGAGATGACCAGCTTGACTCTGGGTTGTGCATTGCATGAGGAAAATCAATCATGAATTAACGAAAACAATGTAGATGTAATGTAACATGTAATCATATATGCTGAAAGCTGTGTATAAATATAATTGTGTAAAACAAGGTAAGTATGCATCAGCCTCAGCGATCACATTATTTATATCATCCGGACTCCAATTAAATTATTATTTTCATTATTGAGCTGCTGATTAATTCCTCAATTAATGACCATTATAATTTACAACAGGCCAGTGTAATAGTCGTCATTTTATCCATCCAAGTACACCAAATACAACGAGGCAATAGTAACTACACACCGCATGGGGTCATTTCTGTAAAAAGTATTATAGGAGCAATTGTTGCAGATCTAGATTTTACACTGGTGTCTTATGAGAAAATGAAAGATGAAGTTATTGAGACAAGAAGAGGTGAAATATAGAGTATTTAGTAATTAGACATTTAAGTAATACTTTGAGGTTTTATTCAACTCCACCAACCAACATGGATTTCTTACATGTGAAATCAACAAAACACTACAAGAAGGTAATAGTAAATAAACATGATTGGGGTATTTGTGCAAGATAGTACTTTGGTTTACAGAATACTTACTTCACTACTTTTACTGGGGTGTGTACTACATCAGAAGTAGAAGTAATACTGGAGTGGAGAAGTACATTTATACACCGCAGTGGGTAAAGACAGCGGAGCTTCACGGTGACAGGTGTCCGCTGAAGGCGGCTCTTCCCCGGGAGGGGAGGCGCTGCTGCTCCCGGTGTGGTGAACTCTCACCCCCGCGGGAAGTCTCGCGTTAGTACCCCTGCGGTTACCAGGGGAACGTGATCGTGAAAAGTTGGCCGGCGGGCGACATGAGCACCGGGCGAGGAGGCACCGGAGAGGAGACACCGCTTCCCCGCGTCTTTCACCGGTGAACAGTCGGTGTGACACCGCTTCGCTCATGGGGGAAGCGACGTAGAGTCGCATCAACACATCCGGCGTCTTCCTCCATTCACGCCGAGGTCTGTAGCTTCTCTGAGTCAGTCGGCTAACGTTAGCTTGGTAATGCTATCCTAGCTAACACACTGTTGTTGTTGTTGCTGTCTGCTGCTCCACGTCTGTCCACCCCGGGCTTCTCTAAAAGCAGCTTTACCCGGGATTCAGCTCTTTATTCACCGACTTGAAGCTGCTGTGTTCCCGGTAGTGGTGTGATAAGATAGCTAACGTTGAAGGGGTGTTGTGTTAGTTCACTTTTGCCTGTGGGCTAGAGGTATTGATGCTTCGCGCTAAAATTCAATAGCTTCGGTGGGTGAAGTGGTGCGAGTGTTAGTTCATATCATCACTGCATTCATCACCAGCTCCATGCCTGTGCAGAAATACAGGATGAGGCTGAACACGGCTGGAGGATGTGGCCAAAGATTACATCACGATAACAATGTTCATATCAGTGGACACTGATAATCATCACGATACACGTCTCATTACTATTTCATGTTTAAAGTTTAAGAAACTGCTCCTGTGGAGTTAAACTCATCTTTATTTTCCAGAGAATGACAAACTTTTTACAAATCTGAGGTAAATCAATGATGTGTTATACCTCACTCTACTTACGCAATTCATAATCAAGTTGTTTATATTTATTCAACCTTTGTTATATCGCTAGTGATGGAAGTTCTCCTGCAATACTTATTGGTGTATATTGTTGTATTGCTCTGCCCTAAGATCGTGTGCTCTGTCGTCTTATTTTCTACACAGGGGCCGTTATCAGCGAACTCAATAAGTTAAACTCTGCAAGATGCCGTCACCACAAGTCCTCCAGCCGGTCCTCAAAATGAAGGTGGACGAGCTCTTCCTCAACTGGTTGAGTGATCCTGCAACTCAGTCACAACTCAAAGATTATCTTGACCTCATCAAAAGCGGACAAAACATTGATCTGAGCAGCGGGGATGACCAGGACAAAAGGTCCCTGAGCTTCAAGGATAACAACAACGTGGCATCCCAAAGGAACCTGGCAGAGAAGAGGCCCGCTGCCCTCAGCACTCCCTCCAGCCCTCCATCTGCCAGTACCCTGCCCTCTGGCAGTAGCAGTAACACCAGGGTGACAGGACCCAATGGCAGAGTACTACGGAGGTCTGTCAGCACAAAAAAGGTAAATTATCTATTGAAACAGTACATGAGAAGATTGAGCAACATTAAAGTGGTTCTTATCAGATTTTCCCATAGCATGTCGCTGATTGGCTACGCTCTCAAACCTCTTATCCAAACGATTATGAAATAGTTTCACAGGTTTTAACAAGATTTACTGGGTCTTAGGATGGCCTGCCACATGGCTTTCATCTTAGCTTGATGGTAATGACATCCAACACTAGGTGTGGTCTGCTGTTTATGCCTTCTCCCTTGGGCCACCGCAAGTAGCTGTTACTTAAGGGTGTGTTGCACAGTCTATAAGCCTGGAATAAATTCCATAATGAGAAAGCTCAGTTAATACCTGAGTCACCAAAAAGAATGTTAACTTCACTTTAACAGTTTCTGAACATTTGTTTTGTTAGTTTTTTTAGTTTATTGTTAATTAGAAACCACAAGGTAAACCTACATATGTTATTTTGAAACACAGTGTTGCAAAAACAGAAGGAAATGTCAACAGACCTTTTGCATGAAAGATATTTCTACATTTCCCCCTTGGAAAAGCACAGGCGTGTAGAATAAAATAAAAAGCTAATTTCCCTTTTGCTGCTTAAATGTCAGGGTTCTGGTATGGTGCATGCTGGCTCATTGTCACAGCTCAATGGGACACTTGACAAATATAAGTGTCACTACTAATACCTGTGCTTATGCTACTTTGACAAATCAAAGTATCTACTATCTTTGAGAACTGTCGATTATGGTGACGCTAATTATGCTTTTATGGGTTTGTATAGTCAAAAGTTACACCTCGTCAAATACAACATCCAACACTCAAGTTCAAAATTACCAAGTTTATTATTTTTTCTTAAACCCTCAATTTGTGATTTAATGATTGAACACATGGACTTTAATGGGTTTATTCAATCAGAACTGACTGTTCATAGATTTCAATGGTTAGTTTCTTAAACCTGACCCCGCTGTGTCCTCTAGGATCTTTTTTTCTAGGCTGGCCACAAGAGGCTGCTGAGCAGCCTGCAGCATCAGAAGCGTTGGGGGGTCTGTCCACTCTGCACTGTCATAGTGGAGCCTCCATGTCTATAAGCATATGTAGCAATTATTAGTCAAATACTTTCCAAATGTTCAGGCCTCACCCATGAATTAATGTGGTATGAGAGGTGGGAGTGTCTGAACCTAGCCTATTACTGGCACTCTGGTTCCTCCTGTCGGCCTGTGTTTTAGAACTCTTTGTGCTGTGACGGGAGTCTGTGGAGTTGTTGGAATTTTGCTTTGGGCTGTTTAGTAAAAGAAGAAATCAAGCTGCTCGAAACTGGTAAAAGGCTCAACAGGGTCTGAAAATCTGTTGAAGGAGTCCTACTCCATCTGCCTAAGAAAAACAACATGACAGCCGGCAATTGTGGTAGATTGTGTATATTAGTGATTGTGATGACAGTGAGGCAGCCAGACAGCTGGGGGCACATGCTCTGAGAGACTTCCACATGTTGTTGACATGCTAAAGACAGTCATGAGGAGGCGTCCAAGTGGTCAGTGGTGCGACATCTATTCTCTCTCTGTACACCAACACTGTAGAAGTAGACTCAGAACAAGGCATTTGTTTCTTTTAAACTATGAAGATTTTTACATATTGTGTTGTGTATATAACAATGCACTTCCCATATAGGTCGTAGTTGAGGCAAGTAAATATGAACCAGAGCCACACATTTTCAAATGCTACTACTATCAAGAGTCCAAAATTAAAGTCAGTCTACCAATGGACATAATCAGATTTTCATATCCTCTTGTCCACAGCAAACTTCATGATTTACTAAACAATAGTACTTTGAATGTACCACCAGCTTATTGTCTTTCTAACCCCAATTCTTTTAATGGGTCTATAAAGAGGCTGGACAGTTGTGAACTTTTTCATTCTCGCATTCTTGTCTGTTTCCCTCTCCTGACCTTTTCCCCCTAATGCCATTCTCTCACCCCAGATTAATAAAGCAACTGCTGCACAGTTTGTGTACTCTGCTGTGATGTTTCATGGCATGTGCCCTCGCTGTGTCACTCAATATTAAAAGGATTGTGAGGTTGTATAAAGCAATAGTTCTATTTTTAGACAACAGAATGAATTCCTGCATACAGATGCATTCTTCGAAGGATTACTCAAAAATTCAATTTATGTCGCACTGATGCAGCCTGGAACAGCTGGTCTGACTTTGACATCAGACACTGATATAGATAGCCTTGGTTCTCTTGCGTTGGCATTAGATACCCAGAACTCTGCCAGGGAGATGAGATGTGGCAGCACATTCATCCTCTGTGTAATTTACTCTGAAACTGCTACTATTGGATGCTTCCCATTATCAGAATATGTGGTTTCAGATCTGTTATTTACACTTTGTACAGTAATCATCAGCCCACTATAAATGTTTGCTTTTGGGTTCTGCTCTTCCTTCACATTGCGAGAGCAGTTAGGTGACAAACACATGCATGGCCGTATTTATATAGAGCAACAGAAATAAGTTTCCTTTGAGTGTTTACTTTTTCTTCTGTTCTCGATGTCTACATTTAGGATCACCGGTTATTTCTCAAGACGTCTTTTTATAACATGCTTAGTTGGACTCAGTAACATAGAAGCTATTTGAAGCAGGGGTCCAGGGTCACGTTTTCAGTTGCCTGACCTGTCGAAGAGTGTTAAACTGTTTCCCACAAGTGCTTTTATTTTGGAGTCTTGGCAACCTGTCAAATGTATGTTTTCAAAGTTCTAGTTCCGGATAAGACTCAGTTATTTTAGCCTGTTTGAGATAGCATAAAGAAATACAAGGTGTCTGTCAACTGATGCATTTAAAAAATATTTCTTCTACATTTATCTGATTTGTCTGATAAGTGGTCTAATATTTAAACGATTTAATTTCCTTACCCTTGATTAATCGTTTCAAGTCTGGAGTCTATAATGGAATGATGTAAATATTTATATAGCAGTATAAATGCCATATTGTCCAGCTTGCTTATTATAATGCTTAACTATTCAGCAGTAATGAAATTCCATGAAACTAAAAGGTTGTATCACCACATTCTTTTGGTAGATATCTTAAATAAAGTTAAATTTTATATAAATATGTGTATAACAACTAATTGCTGTAAACTATAATCATATAAATACAATACAGACAATAAAGCAATATTAACATTGCAGTCACTTTAAGAATGTAATGGAATTGTTGGGGTGTTGTGTTCTGTAACTCTCTTATCTTTGCGGCTTCTTTCTTTAGCGATCATACCCTTTGCTCCACTAGTGGAGACATGTAGACTACATAGGTTTTTGGTAACTGATAGGCTCTGCTTGTGCATTATCACTATTATGCAAGCTAGCTGATCTGCGCACATCATGTTCTACTTGTAGTCCTTCCCTGAGCCCACCACGTTGTCAGTCAGGCCTATTTTTGGCCCACGTTCACATGTATCCCAAAATCCCCCCGTCAGACATCCGATTGTGGTGGATTCAGTTGGTGCTTTTTGGGATTTCACAGCAGCATTGGTTCTGTACCCTTGTCATGAATCGGTTGTAGCTCTACCCCCACGGTTGTGATAGGCTGAGTCACCTCTGTGTGGCCGTACTGTGGCACACGTCATTGGTTCGATCAAGTTAGTTAAACACACATGAAGCCAAACATAGTAAATGTGGGACACCATGTATGCCTGTATCGACTGGTTGGCAGAGGGGCCCTCAGGGGAATTTTGTTCAGGTTTCCCACCCTTCTCTTATGTATTACTCTCTCCTGTTGCAGATCTGCTATGCTTGTTGACACTTGAATATCACAGTTTTGAATCAAAAGTGCTGAACGCCACATCTGTTGAAGCTCAACTCAAAATACAACCTCAACAAATAGTCATCTGACTGCAGGAAAGCCAAACATCCAGACACATCAGTGGTCACTAACTTCATACAGTGTGTTCAGTAATCTCATCCCTTATGTAATGAGCGGAACATGACCGGACACATGTTTCTGTACAAATCAGATTTAGCACTTCACAGATTAGACATACTGTGAGGTCAGTCTGAGTTCTTGTTTTTTTTCCTTTTTGTCACAGTGACCCGTTACAGTGTGGATGTAGGACTTCAGCAGCCTGTGTGACTGACACATGCTTAGTGGTGTTTGCAGGACAATCTGCCTGCAGTGGTTATAAGATGATTTGGTCAGTAAGGCTTGCTGGACTTTCTCCATTTGGGTTATTTAAAAGGCATTCACAATGATGGAGGCATTAAGCTTTCTGGTTGTATGTCTGCTCTTTTCTCTTAATTAAGGATAGACTCCTTCAACTTTAGAAGTCAAGGTGACAGTGACCTTACATTCATCCCATTCTGAGGATGTTTGTCTCTGGAACCTTGAGGGAAAGTCATTACACACGGTCACTTTGTGCTCATATAACTAATTTTTGAGAGGAGAACTCATGAGCTACTTATGATAAAATACACACAATGAATTAGCGTTCACTTATAATTAAGGGTTGTCTGTGAAAGCCAGGCACTTCATACACTTGTGTGTGTGGTATCTTTATTACCGGCTGCTGTTCCTACCACATGTACTCTAGTGAGAAAAACAACAGAGCTGTTTCCACATATGTAAAACAAATCATTATTCCTGCTGCGTTGCGATGCCTCTGTTTGTGGAACAGACTCCAGATTTTTTTTGCTCCAACACAGATGACAAAATAACGGACAGAACAGTGTTCCATGTGAGTTGACAGTTTCATGTGATCTACCAGGTTTTATTTTGGTCTTGGCACAAACAGCTTATCAAGCCTGTGCAGTGTCCTGTGTGGATGATAACAGGAACTGGGTTTGAGCAGAAACCAGTGGAAAACTGTGAACTTTGTGATCCTGTCAACTAAAAATACGATGGGTGTGCTTTCAAGAGTACAATAACATATACAAATATATGTTTATATACATAGTCTAATAATGCAGACATATGTGTGCCATTTTTATTTGATTAACATTTCCATCAGTAGGCACTATAACATGTACATGTGCTGGGCTTTCCCTGTGTACGGTCACTGTTGTGAAGGCAACCCAGAGCTGTTAAATCAGCTCAATTCTGGAGAATTGATGTAATTGCTATCACTGTGAGACAGCAGCAGCAACCGGAAGCAAATGTTTGTTTGAGAACTAAAGATACACTCTTGTTCCTCCAGAGCTAGTTTCTTGGCTTGCCCCAAACAGCGCTCGCTAGTGCTTTTAATAGGCGCAGACTGGTTCGGTCATCATTCTTTGAATTTGACATGTGCCCCCCCACCTCCTCCTCATCTCCTCCCACTGCCCATCAACTATAATAAGATAAGGAATGGCTGGCAGCCCAAGCTTGCAAAGGGAAGGCAAAACAAAGACCACCATAAGATAGGATGCAGAATTTTTGAATATATGTTTGTGCTTACCTCCGCCAAGGGGGTTATGTTTTCACCCCTGTCCATTTATTTGATGGTTTGTTTGTTTTTAAGCAAGATAACAGAAAAAAACTGAGCAGATTTCCACAAATCTTGGTGGAAGGATGCAGTATGGGTCAGAGAAGAACCCATTAAATTTGGTGTGGATCCAGGGTTTTTTTTTCATTGTCTTCAACAGCTCAAGAAAGATAGTTTTTCTCAACATTTTCCCAGGAAATAATTCACGGATCTTGATGGATAAAAATCTGGCACATTTAGGGAATTGATGAGTGTGAATCTATGAGTGTGTGCAATACAGTCTAGCTTGATTGAGTTTAAGGGGACGGTTGAGACCTGGTAGAGGTATGTGCTCCGCTGAGATGTCCATATCAAACCTTGGTTTATTTGTATTTATTTGCACATGACTCATTAAGTTAAGTTAGTCTTCTTCCTGTTGTTGTGAAACTCCCAGTTAGATTTAGTAGCAGATTTAGTAAAGTAACATGTGGCATTCATTATATTCCATCACTTCATTGTCCAAGAGACTGGATGTCCAATTTTAGGGCTCACAGCACAATCAAACATTCTCTGAAGTGTTCTGTAGTGTGGGAGCTTTTTAGAAAGGAAGCCAGTGAACATGAGCACCGTGTCATTGTGGTATTGAGGTGCATCCTTCACTTGGCCCCTGTGGCTGCTGCAAGCTGCAACAACAGGTCTGTCTCTTTGCATAACCTTCCATGAGCACAGAGGAATGCAAACTGGAAAGGGCAGATCCATTGCACACACCCCTCCCATCCTACACTTACACTAAGTGAGTCCCACACACATCCAGTCCGTCACTTCTTATCTCTTCAGCAACTTTGGGGCAAGGGCTCCCTGACCCTGTGCAGTGTGTGTGTGGTGTGTAGAGACCGAGACAGGGCAGCAGTCAGAGCTGAGATTGTGCGACCCGATCTGGAATGAGAGAGAGAGTCACAGTTGCAGCTGCTCTCTTGCATTAAGAGGCTCTCACTCTGACAGAGGACAATCACAGGGACACAGGGACAGAGGACTTCCACGGCTGCCGCTGCCTTATGCCCTCAGTGTTGACTACAACTGAGTGATTTCCACAGTGAAGAGGATAACTGGATTGAGTATTATTGTGCTTGTTTATATGTGTTCCCCGTCCTGTCTGGCGCGAGGATGAGGATGAAGGAGCTGTCTTTGCGTCAGGACCCTGACCTGAGGAAGGAGTTGGCTCTGCTGGCACGTGGCTGTGACTTTGTTCTGCCATCTCGCTTCAAGAAGAGGCTCAGAGCTTTCCAACAAGGACAGGCAGGTGTTTGTTTGAGTGTACCCCCCACTGAACAGGCTTTGCCGGCCTGTCAGCCAGTGGGCAGGTCTATTAATGTGGACTGGTATGTGTGGGCTTAATATCTTGGTGTTCAGATTGTATTGTAATACAAATCTACTATAATTCCGGCCACATATCCCTTATTGTTTACAATTATTCATTACAAAGTGGAGGATTATGTATTTTGAAGATGTGAGGACAAATGAGCAGTTGCATCACTTTCTCCAGACATATTTACACACAACTGTGAATTGCAACAGTTGTGCAATCATGTCTGCTCAGTGAATTACTTACAAACAGACATGAGATGTGAGCCTTGGTTATAATGATGGTGTGATGTTTCATCCCGTGTGGTATGTTGTGCTCATATCCTTCACTGTCCTCTTTCAGGACATCATTGTCAACGTGCAAAATGTCATGTGGCTTACCAGTTGTGCTCAAGAGCTCTGCTAGTGGTTAGCATGACGAGAGAGAGAGGGGGGGAGAGGGAGGGAGAGAGGGAGGAAGAGAGGGAGGACAGTGCCGGCAACAGGAGATGTTTATGTCCTTTTATAGCCATGACTGACACCAACACACAGGACAGAGAAGAACAGGATCAGCGGCATTTATTAAAAATGAGCAGATTACCTCTGAGAGAACACTGTAAAACATTTTCACTCCATACTGCTGCAAATACATGCAGAAAGGACACAGATAAATAAATTCCAATAATGTCCCTGGCCCTCCATATTTTTTTTTTAGGTTTTTAAAAGTTTTGTTGTCACAAACCCAATGTTTATATCTAGAATCTTTCAACTATGGTCAGAGGTGTGAACAATGAGTAGAATGTGTCAGGCTAAAATAAACAGCAAGTCGGTATTTCGGTCTCTTATCAGGGCGCTGTGTGGGTGTGTTTATTTGAGTATTAAAAGCCACAGAGAATGATCCTGATGTGTAAATAGTCTCTAAATATGAGATGACTTTTGAGTCAAGTGTGCTCTCCTCAAGCTGTTTTAAATAACTGGCTAATATGTGCAACATAACACAATTGGATCCTGAGGCATTCTTGCTTTTTATATGTGGCTGTGGAAATATCGTGACGGTCCTCAGCAAGCCACACACTGTAGATTTCGTCAATTCCCATGATCGTGTCTTGGTATGTCAGCTGTGCTTGGTTGGTGTGGTAAATCATGCTGGTTAGGAATTAGATTTAACATGACACGGAGGCCTGGGAACAATGTTACACAATGTTGTTGTTGTCAGATGTATAAAGAAAGACTGGTTTCCACTATCATGACTAGACTTTATAGCTTTATAACACTAATAACTGCAAAGGCTTCACATACAGAGCTTTTGTTTTAAGGTTGTAAATAAATACACAGGTGTGTCCAGGCTCATATATTTGATGGTTTCTGTTTTAAATGTATTAAAGAGGTGTAGCACTATTGAATAACATCTATTGGAGCTGGTTAGAAATGAATTGGTAAGGAGATACAAGGAAATTGAACGCAGCATTGTGGCTAATATTAACTTCAAACTAACGGACCTATAACCCCTACTGTACAGTTCAAACACACACACACACACACACACACACACACACACACACACACACACACACACACACACACACACACACACACACATCACATGCCAGCTCCACACCTTTTGCTGCTTATTGTATCTGCTCAGCTGCATACTTTGAGTTCCTTTTTTATGCGTATGCATTTATTGTAGCTCTCCCCTAGGAATATAATCAAATATGACTTCTAGTAATAGAGTTAGTTTGACCTATTGGCCTTTTTTTCCAGCAGACATTTGGCACAACATGCATACAGTATAATATTGCTATTGGCATGTCTTTCCTGCTTTGTCAAGTCAAAATATCTGCAGTGATAAGAGGTTTGTTTCCAGATAAATGGGGAAGTATTAAAAAGTTGTTCTTACATGAAATTAAATCTAATTGGGCTGAAACTAAAGATAGTTTTCATTACCAATTCCTCTGCCAATCATCTTCTTAATTAATCATTTGGTCCATATGTTGTTGGCAAATATTAAAAACCACTCACATTGGTTGTAATTTCCAGAAGTACCTCAAATACTTGATAACCTTCACATGTCACAAAGAACAGCAGTAAATCATCACATCTGAGAAGCCGGAGCCACAAAATGTTTTGCATTTTAGCTTGAAAAATGATAAATTTAACTTACTTTGCAACTGATAAATATAAGGTGGTTTGAAACATTATTGACAAAAGAGTATTATTTGAATGTGTTGGTAAGAGAACAAATTTTGTAGTAGAGATCACATATTGTGCTATTAAAAACAAGTTGTAAATAAGTAAATCCAATTTCTGAATGTTGAAATGCTTTATTTCTTATGTAGAAATAGAGTAATAGCTCTGTCAGTGGATTAACACATGTAGATCTTATTCATGATTGATTTTCTCCGCCATGTCTACTTTATCTTGTTATATACATCCCTCAGATTAGACATAATTTGAACAGATGCTACTAACAAGTTGCTAACAATACTAGGTCAATCGAGGCTTTCAGCAACTATTTATCAGGCCAAACATTCAGCACCTGTTAATGTCAGTTTACGCATCTTAATTGAAATCTGTTACAGCCTTACAACCCTGCAGAGAGTAATGTGTATCACAGGCGTATCTATTACAGATAAATGGATACCATTGCCGAGTAGTCACAACTCTTCCCTTTGGGTTGATGAGAGGTGTGGTTACACGAGTGCCAGCAGTGCAGAGTTTGTGCTAAGACAAGCCTCAGCACATGGACTACTTGAACCGAGAAGTGTTTGCAAGCATTATTGGCTAACAGTTTATTTCTGTGTTTCTCACAGGCCCAGGTGAGGACGGAGGAGCCCGTCACCACAGCGCTCAGTGAAAGCATTCCAAAGTTTTACTTCCCACTAGGCCGGCCCCAGGCCAACCTCAACATCGACAGCCTCATTTCCAAAATTGAGAAAATATTTTCCCAATTCCCAAATGAAAGGGCCACCATTGAGGACATGGGGCAGGTTGCCAAGGTGAGAATGTGATTTGTAGCACGGCGGTTGAGCTGCCACCCAGCTAATTATTTTCATTTTTGCCATTTAGCTCCTGACTTTACAAATGTTTACAGATTTTTTTTTTTTTTTTTAAACCCCATGGAAAATATTATCTTCATCTCCTCGGGGAATGTGAGCAATGGCCTGAGGGGAACCTGAGTAAAGAGAGAAATGACAACTAGATTTCCTCGGAAGTCTGCAAGTGATGCAGCACTGCTTTCGAAACCAAACTGAGTCATGTGTCATTGTGATGTTCTTTCATGCATGAAATGTCACATATGTAAAATTAAAGTGCTATATATTTTTCTCATCCATGGTTTTCCTTTATGTCCACACCACACACAACCCCATCCCTCCCTCCTCGTCTCCTCAGGCCTGTGAGTGCCCTGTCTACTGGAAAGTGCCATTGTTCAACTCGGCTGGAGGCGACAGGACGGGCTTCGTGTCGGTTCACAAATTCGTGGCCATGTGGAGAAAGTAAGACAATAGCTCCTCTTATTCTCACCCGACTACTGGTTCAGTCACTCACAGCCAAATGGCTCACACTGTCTCCTCTGGACAATGATGACGACTCGCGAGGGATCACAGATGCTGCATGCAGCTATCTGCTATTATCACATTTTCCTTTTCATTTAACAGAAATCATTGATCACAAAGCCCTTGTACAACACTCAAAGGGGACAGTCTCTTTGCATATACAGTATATAAATGAAAACAACCATTAAGTGTCTTTCTGTTTGAAGAGAATACCATTGGTGTTTTGTAATGGTGGCTGCTCGCTGTCTGCTGAACACGATTGCATGCTGTAAGCATGGTCTTGTATTAATGTATGAGCCTCCAGAGAACTGCACAGACCTGGCCTTTGACTTGAGCTCATGACTGAGCCCTTCTCAGATGAGAGGCCACACCACACGCCTGCGTTATTTTTCCGCCGCCACCATAACTCTCCACGCTTATAATCACCAAGCAGCTATTCAGAATTCTAATTTCAGAATGTATTATACCTGCGTTTGCACTATTATGTGGAACTATTCAAAACCTGTGTTGCCAAAAGAATGATAAAAAGCATAGAGAGAACATGGGAGTGAAGGGGGGGAGTAACCTTGCAACCATCTGTTCTCTCTTTTCTTCTCCAGAATTCTGCAGACCTGTCACAATGACGCTTCTAAATTCGTGCACCTCTTGGCCAAGCCTGGCTGTAATTACCTGGAACAAGACGACTTTATTCCATTCCTGCAGGTACGGGCTGCAGCACACCCAGGGAGAGGGTTGAACTTGGCACTGTGGTATGGCAAAAATTGCATTGGGTTGAGTGGTGTGAACTGGACATTTAATGTGGTTGAGGACTAATTTAGGGATATTACTGTAAGCCAGTAATATGGTGGTGGAGATTCTCCACAAGAGGAGATTCCACTGGTGAAGGATTCAAACTCAGCCAAAATTAACCAAGTGAAGATGGAGGTGAAAATGTATCTGATGTAATCTGGGTTCCTGTAGTGTCTTAAAAAGTTTAAAATGGATTATTATGAATTTTAGGCTTTAAAAAGACTTAAATACAGTAAAATATTTTTTTTTTTTTTTGATGGTGTGCATAGTTTCTTATAGCTCAGTGTGGTGTAGTTATTTCTCAATAATGCTAGATTAGCACAATGTTATAAAACTACAAACAAGATCATTGTGGAACAGGTAACAGACAGCTTGGTCAAAAAGACTGTGGATACATGCTCTCTCTGCCTGTACATTAAGATAATGTAGTCTATAAGTTACTTCACCTTAACTTTTAACTATAGGTTTGTCTCTGTAATTCTGAGACTCGGATATTTCTTCGTATCTGTCGCACTTGACATGGGGCTTATATTTCATTCATTACGGTTTGAGAGAGTTGTTGAAACCTGCAGAAAGCCTGGTAACAGATCGAGATAATCACAGAAAAAATCTTTCAAATCTTTCCCTGAGAATCATGTAATTGACTGTTTGGCCGGTCTCACCATGTGGACCTGCTGTGCTGGCTGTTTGTGTTCTCACTCCACCTGACAAGCTGTTGCTGTTCCGTGCTGGCCCCACCCTACACCTGATTCATTTTCATGCTGGCAGGAGCATGTGGGCTGTGCTGAACAGCCGTTAGCATACCAGCAGAGATGCCTTGTGGCACTCGCAGTTTAATTTGTATGGTTCGGCACAGCGAATCGCCTTTGACTGTTTTGATGAATGAAAGGCGGATTGCAGTGGAGTAGATTTGACTGTCCCCGCCTGTTTCCTGTGCCCCGTGATTTATGTGTTTCTCTATGATTTAATTTCTCACAGTAAGAGTCAAAGAGGCACGACGGCTGCCCTGAAATAAGGCCTTTTAATTTCATTGCCGCCTTCGCATTTATGTCAACAATTCTTTCCTCCGGCAGAAGAGAAGGGGGTAGAATAAAGAAACGACAGGGTTTGATGGCAGGAATATAGCTACAGTGCATTTGAAATGCTGCACACCCCCCTGTGACTTTATGGCATGAGGAAGGAGGGAAGGTTAAGAGCAGTCACCAGCAAACGTCTTTTAACTGGCCTTCCCACCACTTTCCTGTAAAATCAGAAAGACTGAAGCTCATCCTAAAAATGGTTGACCCAGTGAATTCTGACTTCAAAGAAACATTTGAATTTGTGGTTTCTCTGAACAAGGTCTGGAGCCTTTTCTTTACGTAGCACGATTTATAAAGCATATGGGTATGACAGAGTGATGTCGATTGACATTAACGACTTCTGATGTTTGCTTTTAAATTCCCTCTCTGAATGTCATGTGTTCTGCTTCGTGAAAAAAGAAAGACAGATGTGGTTTTCCATGTAACTCATCTGTAATTGTAAATGCAGAATTCAGCTGAACATATGTATTTGTAATTGTAGATCAGCATGTGACAGAGTTGTTATTTTTGCATTCGTGTCCATTAGTTTTGTGAGATATGTTTTGGAATTGAAGCAGATGTGCAGCAGAAATAAAAGGGAGCTAACTTTACTTTATATTTCCAGGATGTGGTGAACACGCATGCAGGCCTGGCCTTTCTAAAGGAGGCACCGGACTTTCACTCACGATACATTACCACGGTATGCTGCCATACTAAAAACACTGCAGCTAGTGAACCAGGAAAACTAGACTGCAATGAATTAGATTTGGTATTTCGGTGTGTTTTCCAATTGCACATGAAAAACACTGTCAACTGTTTTTCAGGTGATTCAGAGGATATTTTACAATGTGAACCGGTCATGGACTGGAAAAATAACAAGTCATGAGCTCAGGAAAAGTAACTTTCTTCAGGTAAATTACTTTTCCCATTTTTTTCTATTTGTTCTAAAAATGCATTTTTAAGTATTTTATTAAAGATGTCTGTAGGTTCTTAATACATATGTCCTTTAATATTGTTTTCGAATTGCAATAAGTATAGGTGCTTTAAGCCTTTTAAAATTTATATCTATGCTAAACCTTGTTTTTTTGTCTAAAATATGAATTAAAGCTTGTTTATATCATTTCAGTCAGATGAACAAACTGTTAAACTGTTTAGCCACATTATCAAACCACTTTATTTGGAGGTAAAACTAAAAGACTAAATTTATCACAGCGTTAGTATGATACAATAAGCAAGAGTAGAGTGGAAGTCATCTTTTTTAATCATTTTAATTTCATATAATGAAGACATTTTTTTCTCACTGTGCCAGAATGTGATGTTGCTGGAGCAGGAAGAAGACGTGAACCAGCTGACAGAGTTTTTCTCCTATGAACATTTCTACGTTATCTACTGCAAATTCTGGGAGTTAGACTCAGACCATGACCTCTACATAGACCAGAAGGACATGGCACGACACAACGACCAAGGTGCATGAACACACCTGACTTTCACCAAGATGTTAACACCTGACTGGAATCAAATATTTACAAATAGGATTTTAGAAATGTTTCTGTGGTTGTAAGTAAGAGGTCAAGATCACTGTGACCTCACAAAAAAACCCTTTTCCCCATGAAAATGCTTTATATTAAGAACACATCTGCAGAATTCTTTCAAATTTGGCTCAAACAATCGGTTGGTTTAAACGATTAGATCAACGTGGTCTACGGTCACGGTGACGTCACAAGAACCTCACAAAGAAGCAGAATGTGTACTGAACTTAGTCAGAACACAAGAAAGTAATTTTCCTTTAACCTTTTGGAACAGTCTATAGTTTCAAACTATATTTAACAATAAAAACAATTAGTAAGTGGTATTTTGGTTCAGGTTTACTGCTCATGTGAAAACACACTCAGGAAAAATACTTGATGCTTCTTCCCCTCACACTTCACAACACATGCTCTCGGTTGACGGCCTGCGAGTGAGGCAGGGGAAATGAGACACAAGATCAATGAGGGAACAGCATATAGTATAGTCTGCTCCAGTGACGCCATGTCTGGAACAATTTCTACAACTATATGGTCAAAATTATGAGTGGAGGATTTATAGTATTGTCAAGGTTGAAAAAAAAAAAAAAAGAGCTGCACTATAGAGTCTGGATTTACTGTCTGAGGGAATGGACTACATGTGTTGTGAAAAAATTGTACATAACTGAGAGCGCTGTTGTCTAAAGAGAGAAATGATTATGTTTTTCCTTCTTGATTGTAACTTATCTTTTTGCTCTTTTTTCAGCCATCTCGCAAAAGATGATTGAGAGAATATTCTCAGGAACAGTAACAAGGCAAGTCAGAAATATCTTGAATTTAAATGATGCTCATTAAAAGTAGCAAACTTTTTTTAAGCATTTTCTGTTCCATTGCTGGTTTTTAATACAAATCATGGGTTTTATTCCATCAGGGACAGACGAGTGCATAAGGAGGGCAGGCTGAGTTATGCCGATTTCGTCTGGTTCCTCATCTCCGAGGAAGACAAGAAGACTGACACCAGGTATGAGGAGACACTCTGCATCCAAAATCACTCCTTTTATTATAAAGTGCTTTACGTATGCAGGCCAACGTTTTATTTTAGTGTCAAAATTCTTAGTGTGAAAGATATTCTACATAGAACAACATTTTTCATACAATTTAAACTTTCCTTTTGCTGCACTTGTGGAAATTACACACAGGTGACACTAAAACTGTAGGTGGTGAAATACAACGACCACAATCCATGAATATCCAGAAGATGTAATTTACTGCTCGCTATAGAGTCAACTATCAGGTCTCTACAGGCTGTTTTTAATGTGGATATTTTAACCGGGTACTGTAGGAAAAGCACAGATGTAAAAAATCAAATCAACGATGACTGAATTTTATTTTGCTGCTGCAGTTTGAGGTTCTTATGTGTAGTCACTCACTGTCAAACTGTCATTGCGTACAGGGACGTTTGAATCATTAATGTTATTACTAACACCTGTGCTTTTCCTACAATTACAAGTCCGAACGTCGGCCGTGAAACCGACTTTTTCTCCACCAATTACGTCCTCTGTCGCTTTATAGCTTTTATGTCTAACACGCACCACTGCCTGCTGCTCTTTTATCTGCGTCCAGTATAGAGTACTGGTTCCGCTGCATGGACCTGGACGGGGACGGGGTGCTCAGCATGTACGAGCTGGAGTACTTCTACGAGGAGCAGTGTCAGAAGCTGGAGGCCATGGCGATTGAGCCCCTTCCCTTCGAGGACTGCCTCTGCCAAATGCTCGACCTTGTCAAGCCTGAGGTCGAAGGTTGGAGCCTTTTTACATTTATACACACTCTCAGATGTTCACGCACCGAGTCAGGCAGCTTCCACTTTTCCTGCCGTGACATTGACAGACACACGTTGAACATTTTCAGTCCAGGTCAGTGACCATTAGTTGAGGGAACAGTTATACATAGAGGAGACACTGACTGACTGGTCTGGACTGACTCTTGCCAGCTGCTCGTGTCGTCCACACTGTCAACAAATTCCCCTCAGAACTTAGCTTTACCAAAAGGCCATGAAGAAGACACTTGTCAGTGTTAAGGCTGTGCATGTTTAGTATTGATAGCCGCAGCAGGAATGTGACCCTAAGTTGACCCGGTGGTTGAGCGGCGGTGGTGCAGCTGTGTAATATAACATGTAATATGAGATGTAACAACTTCTTCACCGTGCGTTTGAGGCTGATGTTTCCCTCGATGGTTACGTCACTGCCAAGCAAAACAACCCTCACATTCACAACCGATTTTAGAGTCTGTTCAAATTTCACATTTAATTAGATGAGATTCGGGGCCGTATGAAATTTGAAGATGTTACATTTGATGACAAGGAGCGAGACATAATATGCAGATCAGAAGAGTCTGCTGGCGTTTTCATAAACAAACTAGAGAGGGTCTAAAATGCCACCGTCGGGGGAGGCAGAACTTTATTCTCTCATCAAGCACTAGTGTCTTTTCTGCTCTTTCAAAAGTAGAAACTAATGTTTGGCTGCTACAAAGATATCACTTCATTTCAGACGTCGCAGAGCAAGTTATCTGGTGGGTTTAGAGAGGAGAGTGTACGTCAGTATTCAAAACACTTCCTGTAAACAGCTTCACACATCAGAAAAGTTTTCAAATTTTCTGTTTCACATCTCTCATTTCAATACATTTGAGTATTGTGAACCTTTTAACAAAATAAACAATTTCTAATAACTTGATATCTTGTCACAGATGATTTAGTTAATTGGAAAAATGACTGACAGATAAATTAATAATTAAACAATCGTGAATCATGAAAGCGACCATTGGTTTCAGCTCTAGCTTCAAATACTGTCACTATATTGCTTCGTAGTTTGATGAGATTGGCCCACTCCCCCGCCAACCTGACAAATATATGGATGCCATAAATTATCTGTCTGTGTGTATGTGTGTTTGGGAAGCTGTCTAAAGTGACTACCTTTACTCTGCCCAGGTAAGATCACGCTGCGGGACCTTAAGAGGTGCAAGTTGTCCCACATCTTCTACGACACTTTCTTCAACATCGAGAAATACCTGGACCACGAGCAGAGGGATCCTTTCTCTGCTATAAGGGTAAGGAAGGTTAAACTCCGATAGGACGTCACCAGATGTGAAATAGATTTGTGAAGCTGATGATGTCATTTGTCGTGTGTTTAAGGAGGTGGAAACAGACGGACAGGAGGTTTCAGACTGGGAGAAATACGCTGCAGAGGAGTACGACATCCTGGTGGCGGAGGAGGCAGCCAACGATCAGTGCAACGATGTGTAAGTCTGCTCGGATACAGCTGCTGCTACAAACCAGGGCACAATTTAATGTGACTGAATAAAGGTGTCATTTTCTTTACTCGTCACTTTTCATGCACCTTCTTCTGTCTGCATTCTACAGTGTAAATTCACATTTTTCTAAAACAGTATTTTTCAGGTGTAATTACAAGCAGCAGAAGTTATTTCATGCCCCACTTTATTGTATTAATTTCTGCAAATTTCTTTAAATACAACAATTCAGGTTTTTGTAGGAAAATATATCTTACCTCATGAAATATTATTTCATGTTATTTAATATACAAGAAAATATTCATGTGACCACAGAAGCACAGTGTTTTTACAGGCCCTGGTTATAGCGTTAGCTAGTTTGGCCGGTCTCGTTTCTAAGACTGAGGGTCCGGTAGTGCCGCCCCTGTGAGTAGTGAGGGTCGGTGATAGATGAGGCTGTTGACAGGTCTGTTGTGTGGTGATTATAGGAGCACCACCAACTTCTAAAGGCAGGCTGCTAACCAGAGCAGGTAAGACTCAGAGTAACCTGCAGCGGTGTTCTCCACCTCTCTCCCTTTTCTCCGGGACGAGTTTTATCCTAACCCCCCCTCCCCCCCAGTCTGAGCTGCACTGTTGACAGAAGAGAGTCCGCTCAGTATCGTGTGCACGGGAGTCTGTTTCTGACCTGGACCACTTCTGTTTTTATCCTCCCTGCTCCACTACTGCACCATCTGTGTCCATGCCTTCATGTGGTGCTCCTCCGTCCTCTCTCCGAACACTGGTCTGTTGAAAGGGATAGTTTGACATTTTAGGAACTACACATAATTCATCACCCTCCTTCTCACCAAGAATCAGATTAGAGAAAAAAAGAAGCTACCAAAGAGTAAAAGATCCACCTCGTCCAGGTTCATCTTTTATTACTAAGTGTGTATTTCAGTTTTCTTGGTTTAGCAATTTGTAAACTGTCCATTCCACATAAGCATGGTATCTTAAAAAACAGGAAGAGAAGAACGTGTGATACGTAAGAAATACAAATAGGCAATACAGTGTATATAAGTACATAATGTACACAGTGTCTGTCCACGTTTTGCCTTTATTCCATTTTATTTTTGCCTTTTTCATTTAAAATCTATGAATGAACATAAATCGCTGAAAATATTATTTATCCAGATTTAAAATTTTAAATGGGTCACAGGTTAAAGTGACAGTAATTCATGGGTTTTAATTTGGACAAAACCATTTCCAGTCAATCTGCTAAGCTAAGCTAACTAGCTACTGATTGTAGCGTCACATTCTTCTCGTCTAACTTTCTGCAATAGAGCAAATAAGCAAATTTTCCAAATGTCCAACTATTCCTTAAACATATTTTTCCTTTAATACATTCAGCAGAGTCAAGAGAACTATTGAATGTGTTTTAATGATCCTATCGGAGTTAAATTCATATTGAGTCTTAAAACAACCTCGATGTCTCTGTATGCACATCGAGAAGGTTTTTATTTGCTGTAATTATTCCTTCAGTTCATACCGACTGGTCCACTGTGAGGAGAAATGAGGGACAGGCAGTATTCTGTCGTTCATGTGAAGTAAATCTGAGTTGGACAAATCAAGTGGGTATTTTGTTTCCGTTCGTTATGTCTCCACAGAGCGATTCTTCTCACAGGGCTGCAGAGAGACAGTAACTCAAAGAAGGATTTATTTTTATTAAAATGACTCAGACTCTCTTTTGATTTGTGCTGCTCGTACAGTTAAAGCTTCACGTGAACTTCACATCAACTTTGGCACAGATTTCAGCACAGAATGAGCTCTGTGGATTTAATCCCTGTTACTTACACTGAGAACAAAAAGAGAAAGGGATTTTTAGCGGTCAGTATGAACAGAGAGAATGATTACAGCGAGTAAAGCCTGCCGCAGTGTTCAGATGAGACTCTTGTTTTATTCAGTTTGATGCGTCTGGCTGATCGTCTTCTCCGTGTGTGTGTGTTTGTGTGTTCAGGTACGATAACCCTCTGAGCCCTTTGGGGCAGCACATCTCCACTGAGCTGGGTCTGACAAAGAGACACTTCTTCGAGATTCCCAGTCCGCACTGCAACCTGGACCTGGACGAGTACGAGTACGACGACGACCTGGAATGACCGCGGAGGGTTTTCTCTCATCCTGCTGAAGCGGCGCCAGCTTCCAGGAGTGGATCTCAAACAGCAGCGTTCAGGCCCAGAGATGTGCAGGTTACACTCACTCTGCTTACAAAGACACAAGTTAGAAAACAGAGGACACAGTCGGAGCACTGGTGGAGGTCAGATCTGCTGCAGGAACCGACACACGGGATTGAGAGGATGTGAAGTTCCTCATAATACTGAACCAGAATTTTTAATATTCTCACCTGTTATTAAAAAAACACCACAGTTGGTTTCATGATGCGACGAGCGGCACGGTTTGGACGTTTGATGCCTCCTCATGTTTTAAAGGAGACACATGATGCTTTTTCAGTTTTTTAATCTCCTCTGGCGTGTTAAGCTGCTTTCAGACTTCCAGTAAAAACTCCAGATGATGTCCCAGCTCATGTGGGAATACAGCAGGAGATTATTAGATTCAGAACAAGTAATGTCTTTAACACGTGACGGACGCAAAACTGAAAAAAAACTAAAAGAATACAAATATCTCAGGATGAAAAAGAGTTCGAAAAAGACGGAAAGATTTGGCGACATGTGCTGACGCTGGTGTCCATATGCTGTCAACGACGATCTCCGCAAAGGAATTAACAAAGTTCATCCTGCCTCCCGCAACTCACTCAAAATCTTTTTTCTACGTTGTTGGGAAAAGTGTGTGACCACAGAATCTCCTGCTGCAATCCTCATATGTGAAAATCCAATTCTGGAGAAAGTTCAGCACCTGTAAAGTTTAAATCTCTTCGGTCCTCTGTAAAGAGAGCTCCTCTGCCCCACCGCTCCTGAAACACGTCGTCAGTAGTGAATGTTAAATGGTTTGTATTTACATCGAGTTTTCTAGTCTTGATCACCACTCAAAGTGCTTTACAGTACAGTTTATTACCATTCACACACACACACACACACACGCGGGTAGGGAAGACTGGAATCAAACCGCCGACCTTCTGTTTAGAGGTGGACCGCTCTCCCCCAACACCTGATACTTCCAGGACACTGTGATGTCAATGGAGAGTATGAGGATGTGTTTTCTGAACGTTAGAGCATGTAAACATTAATCCAAATTCAAATCATGAACCTGAGTATGAGCAGAAAACGTCTCCTTTAAAACAGGACAAGTTGCATGTGAACTTGTTTCTTACCTGTAATCTTTGGAGCTACTTCACCGTCTTTACTCACCGGAGCGTCAATCATAACTAATTATCATCTGCAGTCATCGGCTAATTTTACATTCCAGTGATCATAACTGAATGTTTTCTATGAGGCTGTTAATTCATTCACGGTTCGTTTGAGGTGAACGAGCCGCCACCGAGCCCGCTTCACACACACACACACACACACACACACACACACACACACACACACACACACACACACACACACACACACACACACACTCTGTATGTTGTACAGCTCTGTATCTATTATGACTTACTGTATGTGTGAGATGGGGTTTTAAATTATTATAGATGGATTTATAAATAGCTGTAAATATGTATTTGGTGCTTGCTGTGTTGTAAATGATTTGGACGAATGTTTCAGACCGATTCTTTTTTTCTATGTTTTAAAGTACTGAGTTTGTACTTTGACAGAACAAAAGGAACCAATTTTAAAATGTTTTGTTTTTCTTTAAATTAATAATAAAGTCTGGTTAATGGAAGAGTTAAGAAAGTAGAGTCTGAAGTTTCATTCACGTAGTAAAAAGTGTTTGTTATGTTCACTGTTACATTTCCAGAAGATTCTGTCACCAAACAGAATCTGTTGTGTTGTGTGAAGATGGTAACAGAGAGTAATGAAATGCTTTCAAACATTTCTCCCTTTGTAAAATGTCTGTTTATTTAAGTTACTTTACAGCAATACATAGGTAGTTAGGTACCTTGAACCCAGCGTTTCCTATAAGGAGCAATAATAAAGTGACAGGTAGTAACAGCATGATTCAGATAATAAACAAAGACAAACCATGGACCTGAGTTTGATCCAAATGAAGTAAAATATGGATCACTTAATGTCACCAGTTAATTTGAAACACAAGATGTAAAGCAATAAAAAAAAAGTTGCTTCTCAAGACAAAATGTTAAATTCAACATAATTTAAAAAAGTAAAGCTGGAGTTTTTCTGTGTGTTAATTTCAATAAATACCATAAATATCAAAAGACTAAAACCAACAATGTTTTAACTCCTCTCACCACGTTCCCACTTTCCTCCCAACAGACACGAACACGTTCACACCCGCTGGATTCTCAACCTTCATCCCTATATTGCACATTTAAAAAAAAAAAAGCCTTTTCTCTACGGAGGATAAGAAAAGTTCATCTTATCTTATAACACATGATTTTTTTAAAAGAGCAACTTGTTCTCTATAACAGCTCAGCACTTACATTCTTAACAAATGTTACTTAAACATGATTCAATTATCCAGGGCCTACTTTCAGGGGCGGAGTATCTGTAAAGCTTGGTGAGTGGTCGATAAGACTAGAAACTCTCTCCAGCAGTAGATTCCATTTAGCAATTCATTGTTGGTTGTGGTCTGTTTTGGGGATTTGAAGACAGAATATCACATTTATCCTTAAAGCTCGTTTCCTCTTAAAAAAACATAATGTACGAGACGTTTGAGAAGCTTTGGATGCTGGCAGGTCTGGACACCTGAACACAGAAGACAAAAAAAAGTTTTGATGTTCCCTAACCTCCTCGTAGTTAAAGTTCGATCTCCACCGTGTCGTCATCCGCCTCGTTGCTCGAGCTGAGGACGAACCCCTCTGTGTTCGGTCTTGGTGCAGGAGGCTCCACGTCGGTGGTTTTCTCCTGATGACTGAGGAGTTTACAATCGTTAATGTGAGTGAGACGTGGAGGATTTTATTTTTGTTCAGATATAAATCAGAATGTGAGGAATCATCGTCAGCCTCACCTTGGACTGAATTTTGATCTGAGACCTTTGCTAACTTTGGAGTCGACAGGGCTGAACGCACAGGGAGACTTACCTCCTGAAAAATATAAAGACACGCGTGACGTAGCTCGTAACGATGTGATATAACTCTGTTCTGTCTGGTGCGTTACCTTCTAGCTTCTGTTTGGAGAAAGGAGAGCGACTGGGCGGGCAGGGCTTCCTGTCGGAGCTGACATAGGACACGGCATCCTCCCCTTCAGCTACAGCCAATAGAGAAGCACGGTAGTAGACGAGCGGCTGCCAGCACTCGTCTCTGAGGTTTATGAAAAGCTCTGCTGTGTGTTTCTGCAGGTACAAGAACCTGCACAGACGCACACAGTCGTCAGAAAACGCTGACACGTGTTTCTGAGATTTTCAATGCATTGTTTCGAAGCGTGTGTGCAGCACTTACACCGTCTTCTTGTCTGGTTTGAGCAGTTTGCTGGAGAACTCGCTGAGGATGGTCAGGTACGAGAGGAGCGGCGGCGTCGGTGTCTCTGGGGTCTGGTTGAACTCCTGGAACACAAACTCGATCCCCGTCCTGAATCAATTTAAGTTAAAAACGTTGAGGCACAAAAACCTGCAAACACTGAATCCAGACCGTGAGAACCTGCGCTCACCTGTGCATCATGACGACGCACTCACGGAACTTGAAGGGGTCCCCGAAGGTGAGGGCGAAGCGTCTGGCCAGCTCCTTGATGCTGGTGAAGGTCTGGACTCCTGGTTGAGCCCTGCCTCCGCTCTCCTGCTCCTTTTTAAGTCGCACGAACAGCTGAGGAGCGCAGGAAGAAAAACCAACACATCAGCGTGTTTCTGCTTGTGAGTGCCTGATGATTATTTGGATGCATGTGAAGAGACTTTACCTGTTGCAAACACAGGACCAGAGTGCGAGAGCTCTCGATCTTATCCGTCTGTCTGGCCTTGTACATGGTCTCCTTGATGATGTCTCCAAAGTCGTTATAATACTGAAATGTGGAAAAACACCAGAACTCTCAATGTTAAGTGAAAACATTCTAGATCTGCCCCCTGATTCATATCTGCACCAACATTTCATGATTCTTTCCTCAGACTTCCTGCATCATTCCACCAGGTTTCATCTGTGTGGTAGTTTTTTGCGTAATACTAATAACTACCAGACAGACTTAACTCTGAGTTTATGAAAACCAACAAGACATCCTGATAAAACTGGTTATTACATTTCTATGTTTACTCAAGTTGTGAGAGGATAAATCATTTCCTGCCACCATCTTTGTTTGGATTAGAAAAAGAGGTGCAACCTGGGAAACAGAAAGACGATAAGTGTTTCTTTAGTGTGTGTTGAGTGCGTTTATTGTTTGGATCCAGCAGACAAACTTCAGAGGTGCTGAGTCTGATGCCGACTGTTTCCCCAAACTGTTGCACTATCCCTTTAAGGAGTTGTCCTCTACCTTTGTGTAATACATGAAGACCTCAGCCGCCGTGCTCATCTCCAGCACCCCGTGCACTATCAGTTTGCAGAAGGCCGCCAGGAGATTTCTCCGTCTGTGAAGGTCCTCCAGCCTCTCCACCTCGGAGCCTTCGCTGACTGACGGAGCCAGACGGGAGGGGAAGTGTGCGGTTGGATGTGAAGTGGTGGAGAGCGAGTGGAGGGGGGGGGGGGTGAAGTAAGAGGAGTGATTAATCATGAGAAATCATATAACAGAAAGGAAAAGAACAAAGCACAAGAGGGAAAGAGTGTTTCAGTTGGTTTCGGGACAATGGCTTTAACAGGTGGAAATCAAAGATAACATAAGAGCAGAGTTATGGTTGTGACACCATGTGGCTTCAATCTTTCGCAGGGCTAATAAAACAGACGCGGAGGTGAGCCAGAGTTAATGGAATTTTCTCACGGAAAAAGATTGCCCTGATTTTATGATTTAACTCAGTGCCCTTGCCCTTCGAGTGATCTCTGATCCAGCAACTAATCGAAAACACTGTCTATACAACAAAACTGTTACCAGGCAGATCCAATAAAACAACGACTTTTTATTACATGTTCAAAAACCAATAATCCTGGATTGTATTTGGTTGAACATTTAAGAAATTCCCACCAGGACGTTTATTGACTTCTCCGGACTCTCCCGTATTTGGATGCAATATGTTTCTGAAAGTCGAAGCCGTCATGAGAGTTAATAAAGAAATGTTTTCGTTACAGTCGAGACGCCGATGAATTCATAGGTTTACCTGCAGGACTTCACAAAGAGAACACCCCGTATGTTTCCAACATGTCAATCTTGTTTTTCTCACTTCAGATCACACAGGAGCAAACTGTCCTCATCAATTTACAAGCCGCATCACTTTGCATAACAAAGTCGAACATCCTTTCATACAAATTAGTCGGCCCTGTTTCAGTCTGAAGGTATTAACAGGGTTTCCTTTGTAATTGAGGGTCAATTGTCAGGTCAGGTTGCAAATCAGGCCCCATTTGCAGTCGGCAGGCGGCTCTGCAGTGAGTTATTAAGCTGAACGTGTGGCCGTGCATTTAATATCTGCATGTTGTTACCACGCTCTGAGCCGAGGCGTCGCTCCGAGCAGCGGAGCGACGCTGGGGCAGAGAGAGAGTGCCATCTACTGGGCATGTACAGCCACTTGTTTTCTCCAGGGCGTCCTCAAACGCGTCGGTCAAACGCACAAATATGAAGCAGAAACTTTTATCTGAGAAGTTTACAGAGTTTGTCTTTGTGAAAATAAAATTCTCAGCTTTGTAGAAGTCCTGAAACTTTAATGTTTCAACATGTACAACCAGAATGGCACACAGTCGAGCCGAGGCCCGACTGTCCCCTCATCAAACTACTATTAAATTCACTCAATCTGTCTTTTTATTGGGATGTGCGCTAAATTCCATATAGATATCATCAACCTGATTCTAGATCCATGAAAGATTCTCTGTGAAAATGTTAATAAAAATGCTCTGGCAAGAAATTCAATTCAATACCATGGTTTAAGTAAATAAAGTAATTTATGGTTCTATATTTTGGACCAAGTTTTCTTAAACTTAACTTATAATTTTCTAAATTTCATAAAAATTAGCTGGTATTTTTAAATAAATTACTGTTATATTTCCTTTAAAACCCATGTTATGTGGACCCCCCCCCCCCCCAAAAAAAAATTTATTAGTTCTTCTCTATAGTAGATCTACATCTAAAGTATCTATAATGAATGGTAGTTCAAAGCAAAATTAAGAATTTGGAATAATGGATATTTATGTTAATTTATAAACTTCATTTAAATGATCTATTAAATAATTTAAGTTGTTACAAGTTTGAAACTAAAATAAACAATAGTATAAAGTTCTTACAAACTGCAGGACCTTACATTTTCTCAATTTCCTTTATTATTATAACCACATTTCTTTCTTGGGAAATAATTTCAAAAATCTGTAAAATAACGTGTTACTGCTGCATCTTCTCTTTTTCAGTCAAAATATTTTTCATTTCAGAAGTTAAACTAGTAAAACCCATCACATTTGTAAAAGCTACTGATTGAACCAAACTACTGAAGAGGAAATGATCCTCATTTGTTGTGAGCACAGAGATGAATGTGGAAACATCCCTCCTGCACAGTGAAGGTGAAGGAAACAGACTGACCTCTGCTCTGACTGTCACAGTCTGGACCAAGGAAGACGTGCATGCATACAAAGGTCGACAGCGCCCTCTGCAGTTTGGGACTGGGCGTGTGGAGCAGCGGACCGAAGGAGGTGGGATCCCACACATGAATCTGGTAGGAATGAGCCAACAGGACATCGCACACACCCAGAAAAGCCTAAAAACAGAAAGAGAGTCGTTGGAAAAGTCAAAAATAAAAGAGTAAAGAGCCAAAACCGACACTTGCTGTCTGCTGCCCACCTGATGTCTGACGCTGTGGTCGGAGTGAGAGAGACAGTGATGACTCCGCTCACAGAACAGACGCAGCTGGAGCCTCTGGGCCACAGCGTTCTCCTGAAATACACACACACACACACACACACACACATGTTGGTGTTCAAGGTTTAACCCTAACCCTGGCCTCACTAGAAATCTAATATCACTTAAAAACTCGAAAGAAATGTTGAGAATAATATCAAACTAAATCAGACTTTATATGGAAAATAAAGTCGTAATGTCGAAAAAAACAAACGTGGAAGAGTTGGAAAAACTGAAAGAACTGGTTACGGACAAATGCACCAATATGAATAGTTACATCAACACTCCCAGGATCTGAATATTCATTTTAGGAATAAAAATATAACATCAACATTTGATATCTTTACATTTAACTAACGACGGCTAAGAGCTTATGAAATGAGATGTGACTCACTCTGGACGTCAGAGTTTCACTGCTCATGTTGAGAGACCAGATCATGAAGAAACACAGACACTGCAGGACGTCCAGCAGCACCTTCAGACACCAGGGACGACAAAAGACAATATACAATTAATATTAACTTGAGTGAGGACAGATAAATAAATCCAGACAGGTTCAATTCCTCTGGTGATTCAGTGATGGTACCTCAGGCGGAGCTCCTCCCACTGACAGGAGAGGAGAGAGCAGCTGGAACAGACTCCAGCGAGAGAGGTCGTGACAGCTACAGCGACACGGAGAGAAACAGATACAGCGCGTTAATATGCTCATCACTCTCAGACCAGGATTCGTTTCAGGATATCACAGGCTCACACTCAATCTCAGATCTTACTTGTGGAAAGCTCTGAGTTTCCTGAGTGTGGATAAAATGTCTCCGGTTTTCTCCTCATCAGCAGAGAAGCAGTCGCCCTGAACCAGACAAACAGGAACTAATGAGTTGTTTTCATCCACCATCATCTGGGATCATGAACACGTTAAACATGTCGGGAGGATTTGAGGCCTCAGTGAAATGATCACCTGCAGTGAGTCCTCCAGCAGAACGGTCAGTTTGTCCACCCAGGTCTGGACCAGAGAGTCTCTAGCGTCCCGCGCCACAGAGCACCAGGTCGTCTCCTCTCCACACAGACTCAGGTACGTCCGAGCCGCTGCCTCCACAACAGCGGGGTCAGAGTGGAGGTCTAACACGGCTCCCATCTCTGCCACCAGGCTGGAAACCGCCTGAGCTCGAGAACAGCAACAGTTGGTTTCATAAATCTGCAGACTGAGACGTTCGGAGACATTTTTCATTGTATTGTTTGTGTTAAAGTCCAGAATGCAGCAGACCTGTGTGTTTCCAGCGTCGGGACACAGGATGAAGAACTGAGGAATCCTCATCAGGGAGGCAACGACGTCTGAGCGACTTGAAAACTGCACAAACGACATCACACAGCTGAGATGATAGTGAAACGTACAGAGAGAAGAATGTTCTCATCATTTAACTGTGTGAGGAGTAAAAACCTTGCTCAGTAACTTTGGAAGGACAGTGAGGAGATGTTCGGTGAGTTTGGTACAGTCATCGATCTGAATCTTCTTTTCTCTGGTGCTCATTGCCTGGAATTTAAAAACACACACAAGTACATTTCACAAGTTAAATTTAATTCAGATTCGTTTCAAATTTGAAATATCTTTTCCTCACTGACCTTCTTCGCTCCGCTCCTACCGGCCAGGGCGGGTCCCTCTGAGGCCTGACGCACCGACGCCACCAGGATCTCTATGAGCAGAGCTTGTTCTGCCAGTGTTAGACCTAACACACACGCACACGCACACACACACACACACACACACACACACACACACACACACAGACGCTTTAAATGAAGCCAACAGAGGCTGTGACAAACTACACCATCATATAGGTGATAAACAATAATAACCAATTAACTAATTGAAGAGAGTCCAGGCCCCACGTCCACTTGAAAATATTAAATTTGAATTAAAACTGATCACTTTAACCTGTACAGTATAGTATACACACAACCACACACACTGACAGACACACTTCTTCTCACCTGGACTGTGTGCGGACGGCTCCTGCAGCAGTATGGACGTGAGTGCAGCCCAGTCCTTCAGCAGAGCTCCGCCACAGTCCCACAGACTGTCCACCAGGTACACTACGTGTTTGTGCAGCTGCAAACACACACACACACACACGCACGCACGCACGCACGCACACACACACACACACACAGACACACACACAGACACACACACAGACACGCGCACACACACACGCGCACACACACACAATTTAGTTCATGGTGCATAAAAAAACACACCATGATATGAAAACTAACTGAAACCCTCAAAGAGCCGACAGACTTCACCTCAGACTCCTGGTGAAACTGCAGCAGAGACTTCAGTCTGGCAGAAGTTTGGAGTTTATGCGCCTCCTCCTCCTCCTCATCAACTTCATCCTGAGAATCAGATGTACGAGCTCCAGAGCTGAGAAGCCTGAGAGCGACGGACGATATCCAGGTAAACATGAATTAACCGTTTTTTTGTTTGTTTAGTTTTTTGATATTCTGTAAACTCACCTCAAGTAGAGCAGCTCCCCTGCGGCGGCTGCTAGCGGTCGCTGTGAGGAGTAAACGAACTGGAGCAGCTGCTTGTAGTCGTCTGGACTCAGCACATCATCACATGTTCTGCAAAATCACTACTAGTTATGGAAATAGCGGGAAAACATGAAGGATGAATGGAAAATAAAGGATCAGAACAACAAACATGTTGGTGACTGACTTGGAGATGAGAAGCAGCAGCTTCATGGTCTGCACGGACACTTCATTGTCCTTATCCAGCGTCATGGAGATCATCCGCTCCTAAAACACACACAGTAAACACAGGAGCATATTTATGTTTGACCCTCATTCATCAAGGTTTCTGATCCATGGACTGAATATAGACATGAACATGTAACTTGTGCTCTTTAAGCTTTGTAGCCTATTCTGGTTTTTAATTTTGTATGGACATGCATTGAATGAAAAGAGGCAGATGTTTTAGTTGGACTAATAAAGGATTATCTTATTGTGGCGGCGGGGTGTGGTTAGGGCGCCAGCTGCTGGACGACAGGGAGGAGTGGCTCAGCTGCACAGAATCAGGTAATCAGTCAGTCAATGAGAGCATGCTGGTAACCCGGTGCTGGTCTTGCAGTAGGCTGGGTTCTTGAAGCTGGAGCAGATGCCAGTACCTGTGGGTCCGGAGAGCCAAGTGTATGTATTCGCCTGAAAAGGCTTTAAACCCAATAAAAGGACTGTGAAACACCATTCTCTCCTCCCGTCTTCTGTTCCTACAGCGGCGCCTGAACAGGGACAGAGAGGATGGAAGGACAGTGCTGGGACTGAACCTCCAGCACCTCATAGCGATGCAGGAGACAGCACCAGACACAGGCCCTCGCCGATAATGCAGCGTTTCAGCGTGAGGACCGGGCTCTCCTGTGGGAGCTGATGCTACCCCCAGGACGAGCCAGGAACAAGCTCCAGCCGGCCGCTGCCGGTGGCCCTCCAGAGAATGACCCGGGAGGACGACACGGAGGTGTCGTGGGTGAAGGTGAGGTGTGTGTATGGGGATGTTCACGAATACCCAGTAGTGACTGCTAATTTCATGTAAGGGGAAAAAACATAGTCGAGGCTGGGGTGAGGTTCCGTCTCACGCACCCCCTGATTTTCAGCACAGGTTGTCCGGGGTTCTGGGGGCAGGCGAGAGCGGCGGTGGGGGTGCGTTCACATGCGGTAGGGAGATGTGGGTTGTGTGCTGTGTTCACCGGGGAAACGGAGCGCGACACTGTCGAGGGGATGGTGGGAGTAGAGGAGGTTCTGGTCTTGTTTTATCCCCCCCCCCCCACTGATGCCACTTTAAGCAGGTTCAGTTACCTTGAAGCGGCTGGTGAACAGGTCAAGTCTGGGGAGAAGCAGAGGATCTCCAAACAAACCCTGCAAACTTAACACACACTTGAGACGCACATCTGGAATCTAAAAGAAAGAAAGAAAGACGATGACATCAGCACATTAGGTTTATAAACACAGAGAATAGCTTGTTTTCTAACATTTTTGAATCATTATATTGGACCAGATTAAAAACTATTGTTTGGATCACACTATTTTGCATCGTGCACTTTGTCTTTGCGGTTATTTACTTTGTCGTACATCATCCAGCCCATGTATTTGAGGTAGGTGTCGTTGAGGAATGTGGAACTGTAGAGCTTCATCCACACACCCAACTCTTCCACACAGATGGAGCGAATTTCCGGAAGCACATCGCTGCACAGAAACACACACACACCGACAGACACGCTGACTCAATAGTGACAATGATGCACATTAAACGTTCAGCTATGACCAGCATCAGTCAGTAAAGTTAATTTACCGATATCTCTTGAGAAAAACACCTTTAAAGACGACGTCCATCATGCTCTCTATCTCCACCCTCTTCCCCTGCAGCTGGACGAGCAAGGGGAAGAAGAGAGGGGGACGTGTTCACACAGAGCAAAGTTTAAAACCTTCTGTCTTCACAGTCAGGCACAAGGTGACATGTCTCACCTCTGTGATCTTCTTCTGGATTCTCTCCAGCTGTGGCGTGAGCTTCTGTCGCGTGGTCTTCGTCTTCTGCACCTTGTACAGTTTCTGACTGTTTTCAATCCCGACACTCAGGCTCAGAGCCACGCCCACCAGAGCGCTCAACAGCTTCACCGCTTATTAGAGAAAACGAGAAAAAATGTGTTTATTCAATACCTGTGTGTGTGAGTCTGATGTGTTTTCGGACCCTCACCTGCGAGCGTACAGGTGTGTCTGAAGGCTCGTATGTAAGAGTTCGACAGCTCTGTGAGCAGCGAGATCAGCGTGTTCATCAGGTAACTGTCGAAGATGATGCTGTGCTGACACTGAGCCACCAGCACCGACACAAAGTCACAGAACTCGGAGTGGAACCAGCGACCGTACGGACCCGACTGAATGAGGGGATACTCCACACTGTCCTACAGCAGAGAGGGGGAGGAACACGGAGAGGAAACTACTTTGTAAGTTAGAGAGGAGATAAAGTGCAGGAAGGAGTTGTGTTGTACTGACTGTGTCCATGGGCCACGTGACGGTGAGGATCCACGGAAAGGCCAGAAACTTTTTATACTGCAGACTTGCCACCTGAAACACACACACACACACACACACACACACACACACACACACACACACACACACACACACACACACACAGTGTCAGATCAGAGTGTGTGACGGTTTCAAGACGTCGTTGAGGCAGATTTAAGACGTCGCACCTCGTCCAGCTCCTCCACCATCTTGCTCAACACATCACGGTCCTCTTTGCTCTGACACATCTCTGCAGTGACCACACCTGATGAAGACAGAAGGGAAACAGACATGAATCTGTGGGTTCTGCGTGCGTGCGTGCGTGCGTGCGTGCGTGCGTGCGTGCGTGTGTGTGTGTGTATGTGTGTGCTCACCTTTGCATCCACAGCACTGGATGAAGAAGCTGATGAGATCGAGGAGAGACGAGTCTCTGTCCGTCACATAAGCCTCAATCCAGTCGTCTATCACCGCCTGTTTCACAGTGAGTCACAGAGACTTTATGCTAATATCTTGAGATAATAATCAGTTTTGTTCTCGCTGGTTTCTTCAGGTGTTTTTAAGTAAAGACACTTTCTGTTTTTATAACTGTGAATTTTGTTTGCATGCAACTGCCTGTGAAATTTCAATGTGTTATGCCGTTAACACATTGAAATTGCTGTTAGATTCTGTTTGTGCTGTCTGTACTCAGCAGCTGTTAACACTTCCTCGTTGGCTACTGAGGAAAGTTATCTTACCCGCATGGCACTCCTGCCCATGGTGATGACCTCGAACAGGGTGACGTTCTCCACGTGTCTCCGTTTGCCGCGGCTGCCTCTCGCTCTGCCGACGCTGCTGCAGCCAGCTTTGGCTGTTTTGCGTTTGACATTCTCTGAGCCCGTGTGAGCTCTTTTCCTTCTTCTCTGAAAATGCAACAAGTGAGAAAGAAATGCAGAAAAATCTCACATGGGAGAAGCTAAAATCAAACATTTTCCATTTTGGCTTTGAAATCTAAATCTAAATTTGGTCTACAACGATGCAGATCATCGTAATTGCATCATGGGATTGTGTGTGTGTGTTTTACTTAATGTGCACCTCCCTCCTCTGTCAATATAACTGCTCTTCTACTGCTGCTCTTCTTACAACAGTTAGCGAGCTGAAGAATCTGTCGTCAAAAACATGTACCACGTTCTTTTGTTGGTTCTCGTTTCCCGACTCGTCCTCAGCACCAGAGGAGTTTGCCTCATCATGCGATTTCTTACTGGGAATCACAAAAAAACATGAAAGTAGATGACGTTAGAAAGAAACTATATTATTCAGGGACACACTGTCAGGAAATGAGTAAATTTGTCCATATTTTGTGTTGTAGATGCTCACGTCTGCTCTGACGACCTGGACGCAGCTGCAGCTGTGGACTCAGGGATCATCTCACTCCTCAGATCTTTGCACAGGACTCAGGTGTGTGTGTGTGTGTGTGTGTGGTTCTCTGCATCTGGGAATAAAACATGATCAGTGTCTGAGAGTTATGATTAAAAGAAAAAGATTGTATGATTACAATAATGGATACTTAATCAGTATCAAGCCATTTATGTGTCATAAGGTTTGGATAACAACATATTAAGAATCATTGCAGCACAGTTTCTGTTTTTAATATATAGCTGATATAATTTCCTACTTTAAACATTGACAGACTTTTTCATTATGTTACAAACTGTTGTAAAGTTGTAAACACTTTTATTTTGTTGATGTTCTCGGTTACACGTGACATCTACTGCACTTCTGTCCGTCCTGGGAGAGGGATCCTCACACTTGGCTTTCTGAGGTTTTTTATATTTTGGGTAGTTTTACTCTTGTTGAGGGTTAAGAACAGAGGATGTCACACCTCGTTAAACCCTTTGAGGCAAATTGTGATTTGTGAATATGGGCTATACAAATAAAATGTAATTGATTGATTGAGTTTACAGACAAACAAAGGTAAACTTCAAATCTTGACATTTGTAGAAATGACAAATATTTGATATTTTCACTTAAACAGAATAACTACAACAATTATTTGATTATGGAAATATTTGATTAATCGTTGCATCAACATGACGTGGTTCTGTCTGCGTCTAATCATAAGAAGAGTAAGATAATAGGGTTAGGGTTATGATTACACTGTCAGATTATAATGAGACTGTTGTTGAGTGACAGGCGGTTCACATGATGTGTTACACGCCCCCGCCGCTGGGAGGAGCTGCTTGTTGCTCGAGGACACTTCGGCAGAGAAGAAGCTGGTTCTCATCGTGACTAACGAAACAACAACACTGAGCAAACACATCAAACTCCTGCTTGTTCCGCTGACACGTGTTTTGACGCACAAGGGAAATGTCAGCGGTCATTTCCTGAACTCGTCCTCAGGTTGACTCTGAATATGAACTCTCAGGTCGCTGGGTCTCAAACTGACCTCTTTCACATGCTGTCGTCCTCCTGCCTCCTTCACCGGAGCCTTGTCTTCAACCCTGGAACATGTCAGCCTGAAACACTTCAACTCGCTCCATGAAATCCTCCTCCTCAGCCCCGCAGCTCTCACAGTCAAGCGGCCGGACAGCCTAACCGCTGCTGATTGGCCGGGACGTCAGAGGGAGCGAGTGTGATTGGGTGTTCAGACGCGTCACTCACCGGTAAGTCCCGCCTGCGGTTTTTTTTTTGTTTTTTTTAATTGTGCGCACCAGACAGCAGGAAACATCTGTAGGAGACATCTCTAGGACGCATCTGTAGGAGACATATGTAGGTAACATTTCAAGGAAACATCTGTAGGAGACATCTGTAGAAAACTTCTGTGGGAGACATCTCTAGGACACATCTGTGGGAGACATCTCTAGGACACATCTGTGGGAGACATATGTAGGTAACATTTCAAGGAAACATCTGTAGGAGACATCTCTAGGACACACCGTGGGAGACATATGTAGGTACATTTCAAGGAAACATCTGTAGGAGACATCTCTAGGACACATCTGTAGGGGACATCTCTAGGACACATCTGTGGGAGACATATGTAGGTAACATTTCAAGGAAACATCTGTAGGAGACATCTCTAGGACGCATTTGTAGGAGACATCTCTAGGACACGTCTGTAGGACACATCTGTGGAAGACATATGTAGGTAACATTTCAAGAAAACATCTGTAGGAGACATCTCTAGGACGCATTTGTAGGAGACATCTGTAGGACACTTCTGTAGAAAACTTCTGTAGGAGACAACTCTAGGACACATCTGTAGGAAACATCGGTAGGACACATGTGTGGGAGACATCAGTAACATCTGTACGTGAGGAAGTGGAAGAGAAACAATAACACTAACAACGTGTTGTTTCCTCAGTAGAGTAGAAACATGTCAGACCCTGGGTTTGAATCATAGCCTGGGTTATTTAGGCTCGTAACCGTTCCTACGAGCATTTTAAGTCTCTCACAGTCTGAGGAAGCTGGAGTATCACAGGTACATAGAGACGACCCATCCGGCTGTCAGGTTCAAACCCAGAACCCACTGCACCACCGTGCCATGATGAAAATAACCCAGAAATAATATGATCATGTCCCACAACAGACAAACACACTTTTCTATTGCATTTAATACGTTTTATTTCACTTTAGGTTAAAAAATGACAACAGTAGTTTTTATTAACAGTAGTGCAAGGAGGGATTCCTCAAGCTTACATTCATTTCCAAACAGCTGACTCTCCACATGTTAACACACGAGTCACATTCAGGCAGGAAATATAAAAACCTAGACGATTTATAAATGAAGTCGGCTTTCCAATCCTGCCATCATTTAGCTGAACACACTCATGTAGCACCTCTTCACAGTCGAAACATCATCAGTTCATTCAGAGCCAGGAGACTCCTGGAGAGACGCTGCACCAGAACGTCAGGGCTCGTAGATTCAGGGGCCCACGGTGAGTCAGGACAGGAGCTGGGACACGAAGCTCACGGCCTGGTGGAGGTCGTCCGTCAACTCCTCCGGGAGCGACAGCACCACAGACGTTAAGCTCTGAGTTATTTCTAATATCCTGCGAAGAGAACAATACGTGGTCGTAATCAGACTCCTGCATTAATCACCAGCATCCTGTCCAGCAGCCAAACGTTTGCTTTGTGACCCACCAGTTGATGTAGTGAGCAGCCAGCTGAGGCTCGTGCCTGGAGCCTTCGTCATTCACCAGAGACTGTTTCATCTGTTTGAAGTTAGCCTCAATATCTTTCTTTATTTCAGAGAAGACCTGAATTCCCCTGAAAGAGCTGATGACTTGCTGCGGAAACAAAAAAAATAGACGGTTTGGAAATCACACAGCAGCTTTTGGTAAAGTGGAAGCATAAAGGAAAAGAGAAGATGAATCGATCTCCTCACATATATGACCGAGAGCTGGTGGGCGATGTATTTATGACTTCCGAGGTGTCGGATATCTTCTTCCAGCTGCTGACTCAGCACCAAGAGCTGGTTCAGTTTGGCGATGTGGTAGAAGTAATCTGCAACAGAAGCATCAGCCGACATGAATTCTACCATTTTGATCATGTAGCTAACACGGATAGAGCCAATGACGGATTACAGATTATATTATGTTTGTTTTAGTTTGTTTGAATGTTTTGTAATCTGCAGATTAGATCACATGATGTTGTACATTCTGTTAAATCTGTATCAATTCATATTTTTCTATATTTTTTATATTCTTTACACTTAAGTATTACATGTTACTTATTACTAACTGATGCCTATTTTGACTCTGTCAAATGTCCCCATTGACTATTAACGGATTATCTTATCTTATTTTACTCATCTGAGCCGTCCTTCTTGTAAATGTCCAGAAATTAAAAAATAACTAATGTGGGTGGCAGGTTTGTGCCAACAGTCATGATAGTCCATCCATGCATATTGACATGGACATGTTGAGCATGAAAAGATGACTTATTTCTTTATCAAGAGCTCTTGTTGGATGCCTGATTTTCTGTTGTTGCTGCAGGATGGAGATGTATCTCCTCTCTCACCGTCCATCGGCGGCCTCTCCAACATTTCCACGGGGCTGCCTTGAATGAGGAACACCTCTACACGAGGAAACATGGCTGACAGACCCACCATGTCCAGGTAGTCCTGAGGTAACAGAGGGGAATAATTATACATTACCCAAATCCTTGTTGGTAATGATTTATTTGTCATTTCCTTATAATTTACTCAATAATTTCAATATAGGAATTGTATTGTTTGCTCATAATTACAGAGGAAACAGGAAGTTTTGTAACAATGACTCACAACAATTAGTCTGAGTAAAGAATGAATGTGGTCAGATGTGATACCTCCAGCTGTGGCATAGGCTTTGGTAGATGTTCAAGGCACTGCAGCATCTGGTCAAGGATCTCAGATCCTTTAAGAGTAAAGCACAAAAACTGTCAGAAGTTAAAATACAGGAGCTGCAGCCATGTTTAAATCAACTCTGTGACTCTTTGTACCTTGAGCCTGGAAAGTGTCTGATTCCTCTGGACTGCAGCCTTGTCCCAACTGCTCCTGGAACTGTGACACACACACTGTGAACCACAGGATACAGAATGACGTCTGTACTGAATCATGTGAAATGATGATGACACAAGCTGGACCTGAAATCATATGTATGTATGTAACTGATACACAGTATATACTGAAGGAGAAATTGGCAATGATTCCTAAGTTGTCGATATCAAACCCTAATGACAAAGAAATGCAACTGAGCCTTGATATTTTAACACTTCAACTATAAACTTAACCTACTATAACAAAAAGAAACCACAAATATAACTGAATATATATGAATTAAATTGAGAAAATAAAAGGTTGAACTGTAAAATGAACATGAACCCTGATACCGATCTGTCTGTGAGCGGCTCCTATAAAAAAATACTATTTATCTGATGATGATGATAATAATAATAATACAAATCCTAGAACTGTATTGATAATCCAGCCACTATGATAATATTGTTTTAGTCACAGGCCTTTCTCCAGATGAGACGTCACCAAGCATGTCATGTGACCACCCGAAAAAATGTCTTTGTCTGAAAAAGTGCCCAAAATTATACACACCTGGGGAGTAAAATAATAAAAAGGTTTGTGGAACTGGAAAGATTCATAGCATCCATTTTTTCATAGATAAATCAGTCTGGCTCTAGTATTAGTTACTTCCTCCATATCTGTTTATTTGCTTTGGTTCATGGAGAAGCACTGGATAAAATATTATTTTGTTTACTTTCACAGTTACATGGAAATTGGTGCAAACTGAGGAGACAGTGGATCAGGTGGGTGTAAGCTCTGCAGTGTTGGTGCTGATGCGTTCATTGTCAGGTTACTCTATACCTGCTGCATCTGTGCCCTGATGAGGAGGTCCAGCTGCCCACAGAGACACAGCATCTCCAGGCCCACCTGCTCCGGACCCAGCTGCACGGGCATCAGGGGTCTCCTCACCTGTAGCTCCACTGGGCACAAAGCAAACTCCACATCAGCACCTTCTGCAGGACCTGACTGACACACGCTCACTTTCTATTAATACACACAGAGCACACCCTGCATGAGACAAAATGCATGTGTCATATCTCCTGCAGGTCCAGGTTGGGCTGGTGGATGGGGGGCTGAAGGGGAGTGGTCAGTGGGTCTGCAGGGGCGCACACCCTCCATGGGGGAATCGAACAGGAGACATTTCAAAGTAAAATCAGATATAATGAGTGTGTCTTACCTTTGAAAGCTTCGTGGTAAACACAGGGCTGACACAGCGGCTCCGATGTGCGCGCTGCCATGTCTGACTGGAGCAGATGAGGATCACAGCTCTTCACCTGAAGCTGATCCGCGGAGAAAAAGCCATATGAAGCCCGGGGAGCGCAGGGTGAACGCCCGTGGTGGAGGCTAAGTTAAAGAAAGTCTGACTTATTCATCGAGATGCATCTGATCGGATCTGTCTTTGTCCGTGTGGTGCGTTCAAGTGTCGGGCTGCAAAAGGGAGGTGATGGTTCCTCATCCGTGATTTGTCGTCTCCATGCGGGAGGTGGTGATGAGCGGATCCGGTGCTGAAGCAGGAGGATCCATGGAGGAAGATAACAGCACACACACACTCAGACACACTCAGACAGACACAATGCCCACGCCCTTAGCAACAACAGTCGAGCACACACAGACACACACACGATGATGTCATGTCTCTGGGATGAGCTGCAGCATCACTGTGGGATGCACCTCAAAGCAGAAGGTGTTTTCCAGTCATTTACTCTGAATTGAGTGTCATTATGCTCATGCATTTTTATTTTAAACTTCTTCATATTCTGCAAAAATCCTGTGCTCTACTTTCCAATTCGTTTATTTCCAGGACTGATCAATCATCAATTACTCCTATTACTTTATATATAAAAACCCATTTACCTCCACATTCTGTATTATTTGTTAAATCCACACCACATGATAAAGACTGAGCTTTAGTGGTGCGAGGTGTGTTACCTTCAGACAGAGCCGGGAATCTCCTCGTTTTCAGTCCTTTGTCAAGTTAAACTATGCTAAAATAACTGGATGCTGGATTAATATGTTGTACTTGTCTGACAAAGAACCCCAAAGACATTCAGTGTGCAATCACACTAAGAGAACTAGAACAGAGTCCCATTAAATTCAATGAAGCTGAACCAAATATATAGATATCAGTCCTCTAAATGTCAATATCAAGATCCATCAATTCTTCCCTGGGAAATCACTGAAAACTAAAACATATATATATATATATTCTGTAATGTTAAAGAAAATAATTTTAAAATCCAGACATAAATTGAATTGGTTCATCCTACTCTTCGAAAGGTTTTACTATAAAAGATTGTACTGTACATGACAGTACTACCCAATTAATTTTCAATCGACTCTTCACGTGATTATTCTGGCATCATTTCACAATTCTTAAGAATTAAGATCGGTTTAAGTATGATGCAGTTATTATTGAAATTTGTTATAAATTAAACTGCAACAACCTGTAATAACATATAGAGGCAAAATGTCATGTCAATGCATCAATAATAAATTTAGGTACAAAAAATTTTTTTTAAATCTAAGTGAGAAGGTCACTAACAAATTTGTATGGGAAATTGTCTTCAACAGCATGGTGACATTTCATAATAAATCCAAGTATAAGTGTCATTACACAATAAATCCAAGTTTTACTTTAATTTTAAACAGAGACACTGAATGATTTTGAGTCTGCGTCGGTGGAGCAGCTGAAATGAAAGTGCTGAGAAGAGTCAGAGTGTTGAAAGCAGTTGGAAGGCAGAGGTACAATAATCATGAAATAATGTTATGTAACACTCATAATGGGCTTATTGTGCATGAGAAGTTTTACTTTTGATTTTATTCCATCTAACTTTTTGGGAAATACTTTTGCTTAAGCAGAATATGAATGTATTTGCATGTTTTTATCGTGTATGTTTATTTTGCCTGAATAAATGTTCGAATTATTTTAGTACTTCTGCCAGTGGAAGATCCTCGAAGCACAAACCAGCTGTGGGCTTGGTTTATTAAATAGCAAAGTCAGACAAGAAGTCTCAAATGTTTCAATTGAGACTCACAATGCATCTTAATAAAATACAACTGGCGTAAAAAGTTTGTCACAGTTTTACAGTATCCAAAGGGAGAGTTTGAAATAAAAATCCAGAGGTCTCAACAGTGTAAAGGCAAGAAAGCATTTAAATAGTGTGCTGAGGAATATATCTGATACTACAATAATATCAGTATAGCGTAGTAAAAAAAGAAAAACTGAAGACAGGCTCTAGCAAAATCCTAACTCACCTGATTTGTTTCAACACTCAAATATACAATAATGTACATGTTTTCGTAAACAACAATAATTTCAATAGATAATCTTGTTTACAAGTGCACCTGGAGGAAAAAAATAACATTTATATCCCTTTGCAGGACCCTCTTCCTCTTCTGAGATCCACCTGAACAGCAAATCTTGTTTCTAAGCTTCTCTCAGGAATAAAGAAGTCCAGTCCAGTGGCTGAAGCAGAGAGGACACATGCTGGGGTTTGTGATGTGTTGGGACAATAATTGTTACTCTGAGCTGTTTCATCTTCAGCTCAGGGATTGACCCCCCACGTGGTCTCAAAGGGACTCCAGTTGAGTTGCAGTGCAGTTTCTGAGGTTGTTGTTACTACTGACGAGTGCCAGGCGGCAGCGTGAGGTTGGCCATCAGCTCGTGAACAGAAGCGAATATTGTACACTCACCTGAAAGAAAAGACAGTAAGTGTGAGGAAAGAAAAATAATTAAAAAATAAAATACAATGTGATATGACTTCTGCTCTACACATTCAGTGTCCATTATCTGCACGTCTCGCCTCTCATCTCACCCTGTCTAGCCGGGTGCAGCTCATTGAACCTCTTCAGGATACTAGAGACCATGAGTGCAGCAGCCCCAGAGGAGCTGTGCTGTCTGGGGATGTCAGCCTGCTGAGTGAGGCCTGTGGCCATGTCGTACACAATGGGAACAATAATGGTCACTGGCTCCTGAGACACTGGGATACGCTGGGTCAGCTGCAACTGTGAGCCACAACAGACATGAGGTAAGGTTGGTTAATGCATTTCAGATGACGCTTCACAGGTAGAAGTGTATAAACTCTGTCCTGATTTTGGAGAGCTAGTTGCTGAGACTTACAAAGAAGAGCATCTTGGACTTGAGCACCACAGCAATGGTCCCTGGTGGAGCGATGGGAGGAGCACTGGGAGGGATGGTGAGACAGAACTGGACGTTCCACTTCAGCTGAGCGGCCTGGTCGGGGTACTGAGGAAAGAGACACAAGGTAAAATACTTCAAACTGTAGTAAACAGTACAGTTCAACAACAAAAGTCAGACATCGTTTCATCCATATATTTTCATCATATTCATATATTTACATTTTTAATTATAAAATTCACAAAATATATATATTTTGTGAATTATATATATATATAATTGGGTGCTCGTTTATTTATTTAGTAAATAAATAAACAAGCACCTAATCTTAATATAGTTATAGTATAAAAAACTGCTGCCCACCAATTCAAGCTTCATGATGCGCACACAGTCCCGCAGGATGTTAGTCGGGGCCCCCAGCAGCTTTGTGAAGGCATTCAGAGTGTTGTATTTAAAGGGAGGACCAGCAACCTAAAAAGATGACAACAGAGAAAGAAAAGAATGAAAAAATTAAAAGTGTGAGACAATGACTGTCATACAAATGTAAAGGAGTAGATTTTATCATTATTTTAAAATCAAAAGCAAAGGGGACCAGATATCACTGAGAGCTTAACAGACATAACTTTAACATAACCTTTTCATATTATGCAAGAATATACTTAATTTAAGAATTTACTGAATTGGACCTTTACGTTCATGCTGCTTTCACATACCCGTGTCTCAAAGAACTTCTCCAGCACCTGAAGCTCCTCCTGGGACCAGGGACCTGTGTTTTCTGGAGTGACTTTGAGCTGCAGTGTTTGGTAGTTCTTTGGGTTGAGAGCAACCCGGCACTTGAGCACATCCGTCTTGAACATGATCACTCCAGGCTCATTGGAGTTCACAATGGACAACTGGAGGAGAATTGAAAGAGTAGAAGTGAGAAGAGAGTCGAACAGATAAAGAAATATATAGAGCAACAAACAATCCTCAAATGGCGACGCTCACGTTGGCTTCCTGCTGGATAATCCTCTGCAGGTGTCGTCTCATGATCACTGAACCCAGGAAGCGCTCCAGCGGTGAGCAGAGGTAGCTCCCTGCCAGGCCTGGCACCAGGCAGGGCGTGGGTGAGGGTAGCAGAAGCACATGCAAGGCATTGTGGGTGAGAATGGTAGGAATGGAGGCAGCCCAGGGGCGCTGAGGTAGCTTGCGGGGTGGAGGCATACTGGTAGGCATGACTTGTGAACCTAAAAAAAAGATTGACATAATAATGAGTAAACAGCATGTTGTGGGTAGTATGTGAACTGGTTAAAGTTTTTAAAAATATGACGCAACACTGAGAAAGTAGAACTTACTGGTCGCAGCACGTGGAGAATGAGGATCAGGGATTGGCGAGTGCAGCGACGGGTTACCAGGAGACATTCCATGGATCCTTGCTCCAGGAGAGGGCCCTGAGACCTGGGGGGAACCTGGCCACTGACCCCTATGGCTGGGAGAAACCATGGCATATGGAGAGCTGGGGTCCAGAGCGCCTAGGTTCAACCAGAGATAGCCATCAGCGATACAGTCAGACAAATACACCACTGTGTGCCCACTGTATGCCCGCAACCTACAGGCTATTTGTGATATGTTTGCAGCCTAGTGTCTTATTAAGATCAGCCCATTCCAGCCCTTGCCCAGAAGACCAACATTTCCACCGGGCCAGCATTAAAGGACACCTTCCTGCTTACCGTGGGGACTCGCAAAGCTGGTCTGGCTCATGGCTATGCCCAGGGAAGATGGAGACGGGGTGGGCCCAAAAGGAGAGGGTGCCCTCAGAGCCCCACTAGGGGAGCCAGAGGCATGGATGTTCCCTGCATACACACACATGCACACACCAAAGGGCTCGTCAGACTCAGAGGTTGACAAGTTCTCCTCACACACACACACGCTAACACACACGCTAACGCACACACACGCTAGAGCTGGGCGGAAGGGCCGTAGTCTCTGGCTGGCAGGCTGAGATGGCGAGGAATGGAAGGAGCAGGACTGAATGCATGCTTTGTTTCCTCTCGGCTGCACAGTGAGTGCATGTTGCATGAAGAACACAACAGATCTCATGGTTTCACCAAAACTTAAAATGGGCACACATGGTTGCGCTTCCTCATTCTCTCTGACATACACACAACAAAAGCTCCAGTCAACAGAAAGGTTGGTGACAGTAATGTGAAATATACCAAAACAATGGTTTGTTGGTCATAACGCTCTATGGCAGCATGAGAAGCCAAGATGACACAAACACAATGTCACGCGTTCTTTCTCACACACTCACTCACACACACACAAACATCAAGTACCATTACCTGGTGACTGTGTGGGCATCATGGATGGTGAAGGAGTTACGTTAGCATGGTAATTTGGTGGCGGTGACGTGAGAGGAGGATAAACACCTCCTGCACCCCCTCTCATCGTCTGTGGCTGCTGCTGCTGAGCTTGCAGCTGGTTCATTAGACTGTCCATCACGTCCGCACCGACCGGCGAGGGCGGGTTATCGTCTTCGTTGACGGAGCGTCTGCGAGCATCCTGATTGCTGTCTACAAACATGTTCAGGAATGTCTACAAAAAGGGAAAGAGTGGAAGGACGGTGGTTGATGTAAAACACTACAACTAATACACATCAAACTGAATATCTTCATTAGATTTACTGTTGGGATCTAATTGTAGTCTTTAATAAGAAAGAGAATAGATAGAGAGACTATATCTCTGAGCTTGTTATACCTTGAGTCCTGGAGCTGGGTAGAAGCCCTCTACAATCTTAGTGTTGTCAAAGAGACTGTAGGCTCCATCTCTGATTGCCACCACTCCGCGGCTGCGGCAGTAGATGTCGATGCAGTACATGTTTCGGAACGCCAGGCGGATGTGTGTGGGTGACTGGGGTAGAATGGAGAAGCACTGGTAGGCAGTGTTGGTGCGCTGGGTCAGGCCCAGCATGGGCACTGTTGGTAGCTTGTTGATTGCATTCAGAGGGGCCAGCGTGTCAGAAAGTACCTGAGGAGGACAATCAAATAGAAATATGGTCAGAAAGTTACACAGGAAAAAGTACAGATACACAATTTTTGGAAGCAGCGTGAAGAGAGAAGAAAAGAATGTGAAACTTGTGAAAATGAGTTGATCCAGATCTAACAAATTCTTGCTTCTGCACCTGCAGCAGCTGCATCACATTGGGGCTCTTGTTGAACATCTCCTGTAGCTGATGGAGGATGATATTGTGGCAGTTTGAGCAGCCAGAGTTGGGTCCCACGGTGCCCAGGGCAAGGTGGAAACGTTGGCTGCTGGAGTTCCACTGGATGGTGACAGAGCTGCCTTTGGTGGTGCCATAACACAGCACCAGCTTACGGTAGTTATACAGCCGCACCTCTGAAAACAGGCTCAGGTAAGATGGCATCTCTGGAAGAAGGCAGTCACAACATGCAGCTGCATTAGATGTGTTTCTTAAGCCAAGAACTAAGTCAGCACTAGTGACACACGGCCTGGGATTACACATGGAGTATTGCAAACTGAAAAATTAAACATGATCAATATGACAATGTTTGTTTTAAACAACAGTAACATACTGGACGGTTTCAGATGAACTGACTGATACAAGGACAACACAGTCATTGATTTGAATGTAAGTGTAATCTGCTTTTCAGATGAGCAAGCTTATACCTGGCAGGGCCCGAGCAAAGTTGAGAACACACTGGTAGAGCTGACTGATGGCATTCCAGTCATTCAGGAACATCTCTACAACCTTCCGTCCACCCACCGGCTCCGACAGAGGGTTTTCATAGGTCAGATATATGTGCCGTGTTGACGCTAAAGGGGGAACAGATGGGTTCAATTAGAGGAGGATGCAGACTTCCTTTATTAACATTAAGCCATATGTTATGAAAAACTCTCATGACTCATCTATTAAAATCAATGCAGGGTGATTACTATTGGATCTTAAACATACATGTACTTTTTATTATTTAGCTTGTAATCTGACACATGTTCTTAGGACACTTAGGGTAAATTAATTAAGGTAAAAGAATTGTGTGTAGGTGTTGTATACCTTGCTCCTTGCTGTGTGTGCTGTTGAGAGGACAGTTTGCCAGCATCAGTTCAGCCACCCAGGTGCGGTTGTTCCTGCCCTGCAGTCGGAAGGTGCAGTCCAGTAGGGAACGCTCTAAAGCTCTCCTGGTCTCCTCTCCTACTCCTTTACATGGAGGAATCCTGCAGAATAAAACCAACATTGTATAGTCACAATGATTGCGACAAAGTTTATCATACTTGAATGAAATGAAAGTGGCTGTGAGTATTACTTTAGCAGACGTATTGCATGACTGCTGCTGTCTCCCTCCACTTGGACACCCTGGTTTGGAATTTCCATGTTGGACAGCTAATCAAACACAGACAGACAGAGACATGCAGAATTACCCAGAAAACACATGACTGTGATTGCCATACTTGATGGGTTTAAAGCGGGACATGTTTACAGATCGGCCTGAATGATTTGCACTGTGAGTTACCTCTGTTCTGAGGCCAATAAAAGGCATGTTGGTGTCGCACATCGCTACCAGGTGAGCCAGCTCCTTGTTGAAGGCACACATTTCACCGGACCGCTTCGGCTTTTTTGGCTCTGGGTCCCCCTGATCACATGATGTCTACAGAGCAACAAGAGATGAAAAACAAACATTGAAAGGGCACACGGTTTTGCATATCCAGCAGGACAGATATATTTATAGAGGGTTGATGCATTGCTATAGGAATGTGTCCTACTCATACACACTGAGATACACCAGAGCTGGAGCATTTTGTAATAATATTAGGCAGAAATATTAACCTTTGAATGTAATAATTGTAAAATATGTCTTTGTCATACATAGCATTATTATTCACTTTTACCATCCACATTTTCTTAACTGGTCAAAACTGTCTTAAATGAACAGCTAAACAAACACCATACAGATTAAAAAACAACAACAAAACATTAATTATGATGAAAAACCATTTGTATGACTACCTTTCTCTTAGTCCCAGGTCGGGCCACTTTCCCTGCTGAAGCGTCCTGGACAAGGTGTTCTAGGTTGGGCTTGAAATGCTGCAGTAGTTGAGCGCACATGGGTCCATCCTCTCCTTCCAATTGAGAAACAGAAAGGAAGGAGTACTTGTACTGCAAGGCTGTGGGACTACTAGGCACTTCAAGCATTTCCACCACCTACAAAGAAGAGACAGGTAGTAGGAAACAAGATGGTGAATGAGAGAGTGACATAATAATCTTTGTTGTGCAATTTCCTTCAAGTTATTTTAGTTCAGCTTTTTTCAGTAATATATTTGGTTATGAACTCACAATGTAGTACTGCGGAAGACGTGTGAGCTTTATGAAGAGTTTGTGTTTGGACAAGTTCCCAACAGGGTGAGAGGCGGAGTTGGAGAGGTGGAGGACATCAGTACACACAGTCGGAAGGTGCTTCACAGACTGTCGACAGCGCTGCTCTCCCAACCAGAACCTGGCCAGAGCAAGGAAGAGTAATTAAAGTCAAACTGTAAAAAGTCCAGGGTTCATAGATTATACTAATGCACACAGTACTGCCAGTGCTGCCCTGGCAATTCATCTCAACAGCTATCTTGCCACCTGCTTAGCCAAGTGTTGCTTCTCACGGCTCCTGCTACTGACTGCAGTTAGTTCGTTTGATGAGTTATAATCTGGTGTCAGACTGTGGCTCCTACTTTTGACAGTTTGCTCTCAACCACTGCTGTTTTCCAAACTGCTACCACTTTCACCAGCTAAGAACGTTAACAGTGAATATATAATATTCTGTGTGGGAAAGTGAACTTACTTCAGCTGTTGCAGCCAAGAAATGATGCGCTTCATGTCGTCGTTGATGGTCTTTTCAATGTCATCCAGCATGGACTGATCTTTAGAGAGAGCACAGTTTTATGAGCTGAGCAAGCAAAACAGTCGCAGTTGCATTAGTGGCGGTTGAATCATAAGACTAGAAAACATTCTAACTAATCACCAGCTAAATTGATTAATTCCTTTACAGTAAAGCAAAAACAAACTCCTCTGACTTAATATTTGCACCTACTTACCAAGTCCATACAACATGGGCTGGAACATGCCAGAGTGTAGGTCTACAAAGATGTGTAAGCACTCTGAACGACCACAGGGCTCCAGTATTGGAATTACGAGTGTGGGTAAAGCAGTCTCGATGAATGCTGAAAGAAACACACACTTGTAAGCATCTATAATACAGCAGATGGTTCAAACCCATATTTGAAGTCCATTAACCAACTTAACCAAAATTGACCTTTTTTTCCATTGTTTCACTAATTGGCACATGGTTGCAGCTGTTGAAATAATGTTTCCATGGTTTTGCTAAAATACCTAAAAATATGTTTAATAGTGAGATGAGAAGGTTAATACATACAGTTGTCACTGGGATTGCTGGCCTTTAGAATGGCCTTCAGTTCCTGTAGCTTCTGATTAGAGCGCGCATGCACACTGTCAATCAAGAGTTTCTCCACAGACAGATGGTCAATCTAGAGAATGAGTGAAAGAAAACCAACGTCATTCAAAAGATGAGCTGTTTGAATAATAAGCCAAACTGACTTTTACATTAATGTCCACTTCACCTTCATAGCTCTCTCCATTAACTTGGGGTCACAGGCAGGGAGAGGAGGTTCATGAGAGATTTGCAATGGCTTAGATCCATCTGACTCGTCGATTCTGATGGTGACTTTATGTACTGATGCCGTGCCTGTTTTCCTACCCAGAACCTGTTGGCTGAAGAAAGAAAACGAAGGGTTACTACCAGTCACTCTATACATTCTGGTACGTTTTTTGAAAACATTGTATCAGTGCAAGCATAAGTATTCAAAAGACAAGTATAAAACTGAACATATGTGTACACGTCTATTAATGTGCTGCAATTTGTGTCTTACTTCCAGACGGTGAGTGTGAGGTATTTTGCGGGCATATATCTCTCCTCCTGCACAAGGTCTCCCCATCGCTCTCTGATCAGCATCAGAGTCTGAGAGTGAAGCACCTCTAGCTGCAGTGACAGACAGAAGGAGTCTGGAAACAGTGTGGTTAAAGAAAACAGCGTCCAGGTGAACAGAGATAAAAGTAGACACATCTTCCCATTAATATTCACAACACACTCACACACATATCCTTGAGACACATACACTTTCTTGGTAAAAGGGCTAATTGTGCCCCACACAGACCGCTCTTTGACACATTACACTGCACTGCTAGCATTGGTGGGGGAAAGGCAGAGCCGAGCGCTGATTAGCATTGTGATTAGCGGGGATGTGCTCAGCTTGCATGCTTGATTAGGGCCTTTGATGTTAGCATGAACGCTAACAAGCTGTTGTTTGTCTATATATTTTACCACAGACTGATGAGTGCAAGGCCTCTGACTGTCTGATCAGAACAAATCTGCTACTTTCTTCTTATATGGATGGATTACAACAGTGTGAAGAGTGGTTATCACTGCCTGACAGTCTTCTAACAAATGTTAGGTGATATGATGGTACATTTGCATAGAAAATGTGATTTTGCTGCAGCGAGGACACATGAAAAACATAAATGTCTAAGTAAAATATCAACAGGTGTTCTCATCTCCACAAGGACTTCATTACATCTCACATAACCTAGCTGTGTGACAGGCTCAGTGAAAAAATTGTAGGATATAATTATAAAAAAGAAGGTTAAGAAGGATGCAATTCTGCAGCTGTGTTTCTTATTGAAATGCTGCACTCGTCTGCTTGACCAGTCAATACTCTGGTATATGCTCTGATACACACACACACCCCTACGCTACTGCAGTAGTTCGCAGACTGGGACAAAAGCCAAATGGTTGCAGGCAAGACATACACAAAATTCATGTGTATGTATCCAGACAAAGAAAGGATACGCAAGCAGTTGTACATGTCCTGCAGCGGTTTTTCATCAGCACAAAGACGGGCCTGGACCAACTCATGGATGAAGTTCACCTGCAAACTGTGGACCAGGGCTCGGCCATCTGTCAATATGGACGGGGAGAGGGAATAAATGGAGCGTGGCATTGAGGTGACAGACAAACCAATTGAGTGAAAGAAAAAATGTCAGAAATGAAGTTTACTTTCTATTTGCTTGTCTATGGTACTCACTGTGAATGTGTGGCTTACCTCCAGTTTCTTTGTCCTCCACTAGAATCTCCAGCTTCAGCAGCCTCCAGGGAATATCTGGGTCGTCTCCCATCACGGTCAAAGTAGCTTCAAACTCTCCTTCCACACGAAACTTAACACGCCCATTAGCTACACAAATAAAGACACAATCATAATCATAAGATCTCCTCCTTTCCAGTGCACTTATAATAATGGCTAGTGGTCAAAATATACCATTGACAGGTCACATAAGTTGCTTACCGACTGTGAGGTTTGCTAGCTGTGGTGGTAAGTCTGTGGTGACAAGGCGGTGTCGGAGAATCTGATTAAGCTGGTTCAGAGTGGTCTGTTTCTCAACTTTAGTAATGGGGTCTGGAGGAATGATCTTATCCTACACAAATGAACACAAATATAGAACTCAGGTGTGAATTTTGATCTCCCAACATCTTTTCCTGAATGACTCTTTATCAAGAATCATAGAATTTAAACAAACTTACTCGTATGCATGTGGGCAAGCGTGGGTATGACCCTGTGGTGAGCACATCGATGGCAAAAGGGATAGCGAAGCTGGGCAATCGTGCATGAACCAGTGCATCTCTGGCCAGTGATGCCAGCCTATCAGCTGTGTCCACAAACAAGATGGTCTGCTGATCCAGAAAGCTGGAGATCATCTGTTACCAATATGGGAGAAAAGTAAGTATATTTGCAATGTGCTCTGTCTCTCTTGTAAACACAACATATTGGCAAAACTCATCTTTCCTGAAGATGTGATGAATGAAGAATAAATAAAAACAACATACCGCACACTTCTCAACTTTCCCTGCATTGCTCGCCCACTTCACCAGGGAAAGTAGACGCACAAATAACTGCCTGGTTCGACTGGCGAACTGCACAATCTCAATTTTCCTAAAAACCACCATGACAAAACAAACATAAACAGAAGCTTGTCAGAATGAGTGACAACAGGAGTGAGCATTTAAGGACTTTCAGGATCAGATTTGAAGACACATACCTCTCCATGTCAGTTTTTCTGGGAAGTCTGTGAAAAACAGAAAGTGTAAACAACTGAGTTACTGCCATTATCCTCAAAGTAGATGATTAACCCAACATATTACTAATCTGAATAAACATCCATGTAATGAGTCTGAATAGATTGTTAGTCAGTTTGCAGCAGGGAGAAAAACTAGCTTTGGATTTTGTAGAGCAGACAAATGCAATGAATCTGGTGTCGCACATATAAACAACCCAACAAAACCACTTAACCTGGGACTTAAGACCATTAGCTACCTCTGACTTTAGGAGCTAGGATGTGTTGTTTACCTGTGCACCCCCTCACATCACATTAGCTACTTGTGCTATCTGCTGTGAAAACACCACCCATGTGAACGGGCTCTTCTAACTTCACGACCACCCCCACAAATAAGCACTTTTGTCCCGTCACGGTTTGTTTTGGTGTCGGGATCATTAGCATCCTCCGGGCTCACTGACGTTAGCTCATTAGCCCGCCAGCTACCCTAGTTAGCCCAGAGGCCTAGGATGCTAACATGCTACTTACAGCTCCGCCAGCAGGGTGATTTCATGGTAGGTCCTCTGGAGGAGGAACTCGATCAGCAGGCTCAGTCGGATGCCGTGCGTGGCCGGGGTCCCGGGTGGCGGCGGCTGCGGACCCGACACCACCGGACCTCCGAGCGGGACGAGCTGCCCGTCTGACCCGATCTGCACCGGAGCCATTTTACAATGACGCTACAGACGAGTTAGCTACGGAGGCGCACGCCCAGCGCTGCAGCGGGGGGGGGAAACCTGTCGGGCTGTGGTGGATTCACTCCGGGCGAAAAAACGTTTTCTTCGAGGCCTCACAACATTTTGTGTGTTCCTCGGCAGGGGCTCGGTTTCGCGGCGCAGCAGAAAAGTCAACGCATACAACGAAGGAGGTGAATCATAACGGACAAGACTCAACGCCGCTCGGCCGCCATCTTTGCTGTCGAGGGCGATTACCATAGATCCGGTGGGAGAGAAAACCCGGACCGGAGCCCTGAGGGGCGAGGAGCTTTAACATCAGGCTGAGGAGGGTTAGTGAAATATTTGTTAAATGTCATCTCAGGTTTGTTATCACAGTCAAATGTGTTCACTGGCTTAGTTTATGTCAGTCTGCTACTTTTTTTAAATTATTATCTATATATTTATTTAAATGTTACTCAAAGAAATTACCCCTATGAGTGTATATGTGGTGTAGTAGAACCGTATTGTAGTAGGCCTTATCTCCCTCTCTCTCATTTTCATAATAAAAATCCAATACGTGAGGGTTATAATGTTCAGTTGTTGTTGATTAAAGTGTATGGTAATTGTAGGGGATTTAATATTTGTGGCGCTTGCATCATAGAGAGGTTTTATTGTTTCTTTAAATTAGATCAAAACATTGCCACCACCCCCATGCTGTCAGTGGTTATAAATTAAATTGTACCCTTTCAAGCCCTAATTCATAAATACCATCTTTTTTTGTATAGAAAATACTTAACCACCTGTCCACATCCTCAACTGAAACCAAACATTTTAAGTTAGTTTGTATTTACTGTAATGCTGTATAGTATTTTGAATAAATAGTTAGTCTCTACTGAGCAACTTAACAAGTGAATGATGAGTCCCTTTATTTTAACCACTTGGTTGATGCTTATCCAAAGCCATTTACTGTACACAGATAGTCACCTGAAGCCTTACCCTACATAGGTACAAATACCACATGTCCTTAGCATAACCCGTTGGCTGAACTACCACTGGGGCAAAGCAGCCAACTGCCCTGGTCCTCAAACTCTATTTAAAACCTCAAAGTTCCAAAGTCCTCAAAACCCCAAGCTCACTGTGTGGCGACTGGTAATTTGACTATCATAACTGTAAGTGATATGGGAAGGCGCACAATATCAGCTGACATGTCAAGGGCCACAGTGTAAAAGCCTTATATCTAAATGTAGGAGCAAGACCACCATTATTACAGCTAATCATTTAATATACTGGGTTCAATTTAACACAGAGCAGATTTGGGACTATGAAATATTCCAGGTCTAATGTATACAATGTACAAAGAGAGAGTTGAGCACGGGGCCTTCCCTGCAACCCCCAAACAGATTAGGTAAGGATAGGTTCAACATTTTCGCGTCTGTCTTTAAACCATATTTTTGTACAAATTTGGCTTGCTGTCAATTCAAGATTTAATGTTCTGTGTCTTGTGTGAATAGCAGTCTTAATTTCAATTATTGATTATTGATATTGATTTATATGTTACAGAGCAGGGTCTGATTATGACACACCAACATTCAGTCCTACTGCTTGTTTGAACATGAACCTAAGGCGTGTGTCATCAAGCAGTTGGTAACTCGATACTGCAAAATGCTGTGAAACATATGCATGTCTACCTAAGATTGGAATACTCCATATGGTTGTACGATTATTGCTTATTCCAAGTCTGATCTTATTTCACATATAGTGCTTTCTTCAGACTATTGTCCTAATCTGGTTAATATTGGAATATTGTTGTTCGTGTAAACATGTCTAGTGTAAATGATGGGGCAGGAAATCTGGAAATTTAAGACTAATATAAGGCTTTGCTGGTCTGTTACTGAACAAACTATTTATTTCTTCTATACAATTTTGTTGTGTAAAACTTTGTACATTTTATACAATTTTAAATCCCCCAAAAGTTTCGATTTAGTTAAAATTAAGATACAAAAAAATTGTGTCGGGAGGGTAAACCTACCTGTGGGATCATAATATGAAATATAATTTTTTTACCAATTGTATTATTATTTGAGGGGATGTCGCAACCCATGAGGTCAGAATACCTTACCTATCTTTATTTTATAAAATTTGCTACAGTAAAATGTTTTACATGAGGTTCAATATAGTTGATCCTTCCTTACAAGTACTACAATTTGAAATCATTTTGTAAATACTTATGTACTTATTGTGTTTTTAATATCTATATAAAATATAGCCCATGTATTTTATGACCACCCCGGGCGACAGGGGGCGATATAACCAGGTGCGTCAGGTCGCTCAAGTCTTTTCTCCTCCTGGATTTAACCAAACTACGGATGTGGACGGTCCGCTGGAGCCGGAGTCACTTATCGGAATTCAGGGGTTTAATCCTTTTCCATTCAGCGGCCGTTGTGTTTTCACAACTGCGCTCGGTCGCGGTGCAAACGAGCTCAGCGACAAACGCAGCGCGCCGGAGTTCAACACAGTCGCGTGTCCCGCTTTTACTGAGCCGCATCTGTGTCCGACTGCGCTTCCGCCATGTTGAACCGAGTCAAGTTGTGAGTGACTGCTGGGACCGAAGTGACAAGCCCTAGAAATCGGACTAGACAGAGTTAGGGGGGCTGTTACCGCGCCGGTGACGCAGGAAAAACACCCAGAAGCAGAGGGAAAAACCGTAGGAATTAGACCTTTCTGGTAACAGCTTTGTGTCCTGCGAAACTGTCACCGATACGGGCCACGTTTATGTAATATACGACGACACCATCGTTGAAGGCTGGACGGAGCCCGTGGATAGAGGGGGAAGTCATATCAAATTCCTGGTGAGTTGTTAGCTAACTAGCTCGGTGCGCTGCCTGCTGATTGTTAACTGGCTACCGCTAGCGTCAGCTGGTGCTGGATGCAAGGTAACATAACTGCGTCTGGGTTCCTTGTGAAATTCAGCCGTTGGTGGGTTTTTCTCCGTTGGCTGTTGTTCACCGGGTCTTGGACAATGTCAGTGCTACTAAACTGCATTTCGCGATATTAGCAGTACGTGCGGTTTCATTAGCTCACCCTTGCTACATTCCCTGAAGCCAAGCTAGCGCTAGCTACCCGCAGATTGTCCTCGGCACTGTCTACAGACAGAGGAGGAACATTTCCTTTTAACCTGGTATGTTTACAAGTTATTGAAATTTACTTGCCCCTCTGCAACCATTTTTAATATTTCACTAATATTCGCTTTGCCTAATATACATTCCTGTTAACATTTTGTTTCCACCGGGCTTCCGATATTTTATTTTCAGTTTGTTTGAGCTAAGTTATAAGTTAGCGTTAGTCGATGCAGGTTGGAACACTCTGTTACATTTCAGGAAATAGACGACTCCCCTGTCACTTACATATTGATGGTTATCTAAGACGGCTAGCTGCGTTAACTTATCCCGAACGTTGTGATGACAGCTAAACGATGTGAAGCTTAACAGCGGACTGTTGGTTTTATAGAGGAGAAAACTAATTAGTGGTCGAGTCACATCAACCAGCCGCTTGTCAAAATAGAAACGTTAGCTCAATGTACCTTCGGCTGCTCAGCCGCACGTAAGCTAGCGGCTACATAACGACCACTGTTTATCTGGATTGCTTCTCGTTAGCACGGTCGATGCTCAGCCTGGTTGGGCAACAATAACGTCTGGAGAAGGGATGTTAAATCGATCACGACCTTAAGCATCATCCGATTTCTGTGTGTGCTTAAATTCACCAGTTGTGTAGCTAAGCTTTTCTGGACAAGTATAATGTCAGGCCCGACCGAATAATGAGGCCTCAGCGTAGCGGGCTGTGGACGAGGCCTTCACCGCTGTCTGGGCGGATCGCCTTGTAGGCTAACTGAACGTTAGTTGCCGCAGCTAGCTAGCTGCAGGCGTTAACTAACCAAACCAGCTGTTAACGGCGGCAAAGGTGCTGTGTGTTGTGAACCATACATGTCATGGTGTACTGTCCGTGCACCTGCACTGCCTGAAAACTGAGGCTGATCCACGGCTAACACACATTACATTTAATGACCGTTCCCACCGTCTATACAATGGTTTTTAAATAACACTGACGTTAACGTTTCAAAGCCGGTTCAGTTTTAGAGGCCGCAGTTGTACGTTTGTCCTACTGGCATCTGCAGTTAGCATGTAGCTCTTTACACTGATAAGACATAACATGTTTTTGTGCGTAGTGAAAGTAATCCACCCTTTCCTGCTTTAGCAGTCAGTTAGCCACTGAGTGCTTTTACTGATTGTAGCTCCATATACATGATGTGACATTTTGTTCCCTGCGAGGCAAAGACTCTCTCCATACCATGTTTATAATGACTGTAATGTACTGTCTGAAGTAATGGCTGCAACCTTCATTGAACATGTCTCTCTTGGCACCTGTGAAATGGAAAATAATGTGGTTTCACTACAGTAAACCCAAACTTAAAGTTTTAATCATTTATCTAATCTTTGTTCTCATTAGAAATGAATAGAAGCTCACTAAATCTACTTATTGTCACCAAAAATCAAATCAGCTTATTCAGAACACTCTGTGTTAACTTACTGTTAGACACATGCTTGCAAGACATCTTGGCTTTAGTATTAATAATCATTATTATTCTCCAAAAGGACAGATCAGCAGCAGCATTTGTTCTTTATATTTATATTCAAGTTGAGCTTTGTCTTATGTATATCTCAGACTTTTGAAAATCTGCATCCAGCAAGTCTTTCAGTTCTTCTCTTATTACCAGTCAGTTGTTGATCAGGTAAACTCTTGATGATTTGGGGCAGAAGACATAGTGCAAAGTAGGAGGAATTGAGATTAGATAGAGTTTTGAAAGTGAATAACATTTTTAATTGTGATTTTCAACTTCACTGAAGCTTCCATTTAGTTAAATAGTATAGAGTATGTCTCAATTTTTGTAGATAACTTTTTATTTATTTTGTATTTGTCAACATCATGTCACTTTCCCTTTATAATGATCTACAAGTATTGTCTTCAATTTTCACTGTTGCTCTGGTGTCAATGCCAGTCTATACTAAATGCATTACTCTCCCACCTTGAACTAAAAAATTTCAGAAACAGCACCGACTCTAAAAACCTATGTGCTAATTTTGATGACAGGAAGACTGAAAGTTGTGGTGTTGTTACCTTGACAATATAATCGGATCGGCAAGCAACATAGTGTGACATTTGCATTTATCTAATTGGTGGCTTTCAGCACATCACATGATTTGTAACAGTTGTGGTTTTAACATGTCCATTGGTGAGCTCTGGCGAGTGTAGAAAACAGGAACAAATTAACAACCTATCATTGACTATTTCATAATAGTTTTAAAGATTGGCTTTTCCGTTGCTGATATGAAGAAATGTCTGCTAATGTATTGGCCCCTAAAGTCACAGCACTTCATCCATACGTCTATTATTGTACTATAATCCTATGTAATTGCAGCATTAACAGACTCCATTAGTTTTATTTTTACACCTTTTTGGATGCTGAAAAATGTATATACTCTATGGACCTAGGGTGTGAAGCTTTGAGATTGAAATGCAGCATATGGTTCTTTAAAAACAGTTTGTTTATGTTAAAGATTTGAGATTGATGAGGCAGTAAAGGCAAGTTGTATCATATTTCATTGTCATACAGACATTTAAAGGGCAGCTTCTGGGTTTTCTTCATTATCCCCATTGGTTGTGATTACATTACACCTTCCAAGTTATTTGGGGAAGGCAAGACATCACCAAAAGGAAGTTAGAAAAGGGGAGGACAACCAGACAATCATGCATCCTTAGTTTTTGTTATGTTTTATTTTGCAGTTTTGAACTTTGAGAGACTAACCTTGGGCGACAGAGTCAGACATTTTTACATTAGAAATTGAAATGGGGGGTGTGTCATAGAGCCACTGAGGCAGAGCTGTCACATTGAACAATATATATAACTTGCTTGACAACAGATAACTGATTCAAGTTATTCTATTTTAGTACTGGTAATTATTATTATTATAATGGTGATGAATTTGGGATATTTCAGTGAATCAGGTGCCTGTTAGAATCAAAGTATATGCATTATTAATATCTAAGTTAATATACTAATCTGAGAAAATGATACAAATATGTGCAGAGCAGTGTTTTCACTTCACACTCCCTCATTATACAACCTTCTTCATAAGGTTGTATGCACACATCTAAACTCAGACAAATTTGAGATTGCGCAGGATTGAGGTGGGATTTAAAATTAATTCAGGTTAGCAGTATCATGTGGCTTCTAGTTCATAATGCTGTATTACTGTTGTGGGTCTGTGTTAGCATAAAGCAACATAATTTTAGCCTTACAAATGTAAACAAAATACTGATGATATTCTGAAGCACCTTATCCAGTATTGCATCTGCTTTAACAAAACTTATTTGGGACAAAGGACGCAACAAGTTTGGAGCCACTTTGTTATTGTAATGTGAGAGAGACTGGTATTGCCACCAGCTGCTGCAGTCTTGACACCAGGTCGGTTAATGTACTTTGTATCTGAAAGAAATGCAGAAATGTCTGTTAAGCTGTTGTCACATTTGAACTCTGGACAATGTCCAGTGTTGCCCTTTAACACATGCAGAGATCTGATACTGTTGGGTTTAGGCAAGGGGTCACGTCAGTGTAGAGCAGGCAGGAGGGAGCATAAAAGCACAAAAAAGCCTACTCGCTCTCTGTGAATACTCAGGTCATATACCTACTCTACTCACACACTGGTTTACACTGACTTAGCACTAGGGAGATTAGGTTATATCAGTCTTAATGTCCATCCGACAGACATTTGCGTTTTCTCATGCAGCTCCTTCATGTCATGTGTAGAAATGTTCAGGGTTACACGACAGGTGTGAAAGAAGCTTTAGTAATACTAATAATTTGTCCTTTGAATGCAATTGTGGGAGACTTATCTAGAATATAAATGTAAAATGTTTCATTTGCTGATTGTGTCAGGTGTAATTAAGATGTAATGAGGCAGGAAATAAAGTTTTGATTGGTACTAGATATTCTGAATCTAATTACAATGAAATCTGTGATCCTGATCAGCCCTTCAAAGTCTGTTTGCAGCATCCTAATTTATAACACTACACAATTTTAGTTAGGTAGCTATGTAACAGGCTCAGCCCAAGTCAGCATGAGTTGAATGGCTATATCTGCCATACAAGCTCATAGCACATAACTCATCATCTGTTAACATATTTTGCTTTTATATTACAAGTCACCTTAACTGCCAGTGGATAAATTCTGACCTTTGTCCCTTTTCCCATCTCCAGGTTATGCAATGGTCTCAGCGGCACATCCAGATCTCCAGGTGCTTGTGTCCCTCTCTCGTGTGTTCGGGCTCTCTTCCCTCTGCTCTACAGCTAAGGTGGCTGTGATTTCCCTCCTGGCCAGCGCTCCCTAAGAGGCCAAGATTGCCAAGATCTGCCCTGTGGCGAGCATGACTGCCACCACGCGTGGCTCTCCGGTGGGGGGCAACGACAGTCAGGGCCAGGGCCAGGCACCTGACGCTCAAAGCCAACCCCCACTGCCACAGAACCAGGTCTGCATCATCTTTCCAGCTCAAACTCTTAACCTAGCCACCATTTTTTTTGGCCTCATCTTTGAAATGTTTTGATCTTGACTTACTATTGCTAATGTCTTCATCTAAATCTGTCTTCTTGCATTTCTTTTAAATCGCCATGCATTACACTTCATATATATGACTGGTTATTAATTATTATATTATTATTATTTTCTCAAACATTTTCAGTTTTTTAACAGCTATATATCTCATACCTAACCGCACACAGGTGCCCAAGGGGATGAAAAGGGAGGGGAGGAGGGAGCGGAAAAGGGGGAGAAAGAGAGTGAAGGAGAGCCATCAATGAACAGAGCCTCTTGAGTGATGGATAAAGGATATGTGTGTGTGTGTGTGTGTGTGTGTGTGTGTGTGTGTGTGTGTGTGTGTGTGTGTGTGTGTCTTTGTGCATGTGCATTTGCAGTCCTGTGTTGGTTAGAGATGAGCCGTGGTAAGACGTGAGAGGCAAGCTGCCTATGTAGGTCAGCCAAGCAGAAGGAGTCTTTACCACACACCCCCACATTTCATATTTCTCAGTTGTGCATCTCTTTTCACTATCTGTATCCCTGTTTTACTCTCCCACTACCACTGATGTTCATGGTGAGAGCAGCAATAAAGAAAGGAATGGTCACATCAGTGCTTAAATACACATTCATAACTGCAACTTGTGTGCTTTCAGACACTCTTACATCCAAATTTCTATTTGACAGCTGTAACAGAGATACACCCACATACTAACACATTTATTCTTCCTAAATAACCACATCAATCTTTCCTTTTTTCCTCTCTTGGTCTGAATATCCACTACTAAGATGAGAATTTAAATGGCTTTGTTTATGTGCCTGTCAGGAGAGACACCTGCTTCTTTATACCTGCATGCGTGTTCAGTTATCGACTAGAACAATAGAAACTCTACACCCATACAAAAGGAAGCCTTGCATTTTCACTGGCCCATGTCACTATAGATTGTTTGTTTAATTGTGTTTTTAATATTTTATGTATATAAACACAATCATCAATGTGTATGAGTCATTCTTTTGATGATATAAAGAGGCTGTCTGATGCATTGAGATCAAGCCCATTCGGGCTCTTTTTCAATTTGTTTTTGGTGGATCGGTATCAGATACATTAAGCTAACACTATGTGATCATTTGTTTATTTGCTCTTGGTACACCCATGATCAAAATGCCCCTCTGTGCGCCATTAAAACTTACAATCACACAATCTGGATAGTAAATGACCTGAGGAGCACGCAGATTAAATTAACAGCAGACTGGATTGTAATGAGTGTGTGTGTGTGTTTATAATGAGCATTAAAGCTTAAGTGGGGCCTGTAGCTGCACGATAAACTTATAGTCTTATTTGTGAATTGATTAAAGATAATTGCTTTCAAAGTAATTAGTAAATATCTACTTTTTTTACTTCACATTGTACATATAATTATTTTACATTTTAGTTACGACAACATGCTGTGCACAGGATTCACAAAAGTGGCAGATTTTGTTTATATGATACATCCACAGAGATCAATATATATTCTCGAATTTGTCTTTGATTGTTTTTTTTTCTTTTAGACATCATCTCCTAACTCATCTAATGAGAACTCTCCAGTGAGCCCACCAGATGAGCAGGGTCAGGAGGATGGGCCCCCTCAGCTGGAAGAGGAGGAGCCTGCTTTCCCTCACACTGACCTAGCAAAGCTGGATGACATGATCAACAGGTATTTTACTCACATGCTGACACAAATAAATGATGTTAGGCATCACAAATTCTGGAATTCGACCCGATAATTAGTTCGGACAATCAGCACGCAGTATTCAGATAACATGGGTGTGACGACGCTGCATGGCTGCAGTTGTCCTGTCTAAAAGGGAATCTCTCCCTGGCTCTAATAAATTTCTAAAGATGAAGAATAATTTTCTTTAAATGAAAGTCTGTGATGTTATCATCTTCAGGAAAGCATGTGCAACAGAGACAGCCCGACAGGTATAGAGTGTAAAAAAAAATTGGGTGTTTATTTTGAAACTTGCAGTGAAAAGTTAGACTGGCAGGTTAAAGGAAACATTGATTACATCATATACTGTATTATATAACATGATGTTGAATGCATTTGTCTTGTTGGACAATTGCATTTTTCAGTTTTTAATGATGTACCCCAATTGCTGTTATTTTCAACTCGGTGTGAACTCAAAGTTTGTCAAATTGTGAATTGAGTGTGGAGTTCAGGAATCATTTTGACTAATATTGTTAGTGTAGGTCAAGATGTTTAAGGATTTACAGATGTTCTGGTTCCTTCAGAGATGTTAATAGTGAAAGGTAATTCACAGTTTGGTATATTTGAGGTTGATCACCTGTGATGTAGCATTTTTATTTCACGGGTGAAAAAAATAACAAACGTGAAAAACAGTTTCCCCACATAACTATTATTAGTATTATTTCTGTGATTCAGGTTGCTCAGCAGTACTCAGTTCTAAACATTTCGATGCCTGTTACTAACTCTGAGAAATGAATCGCATAACTTACTAATTAACCTACATTATGGGGCAGGCTTCTCCTCCCAAAGTGCATGTAGGCCAGGTCTATACCTCATTTTCATTTCTATTTCCAGCCAATAAACACATCTGTCTTTGAAATATTTTGTCTTTATTGTTTTGTCTTGATCTTGTTATTAGTATGAGAAGAGCTTGAGTGGTGTATCAATTTAAATTATTTTAATATTTGTTACCATTTCCTTTCATTCTTTTTTTTTTTTTCTTCCAGGCCTCGTTGGGTTGTTCCAGTTTTGCCAAAAGGAGAGTTAGAGGTCCTTTTGGAAGCTGCTATAGACCTGAGTAAAAAAGGTAGGACTGTGCTGAATGATCTTTTGTGTCTGAGAATTTGTCAGTCATATTCTACAGGCAGTGCTTTTTTAAGGCTAATATCTTGTCAATCATCACAAATTTAATTGAAAGTGTTGAGAATCGGGCCCCAACTAACAATTTTAATTGATTTGCTGATTGGTTTATCAATTTTCTTTGTTTATCATGGCTCAAAGAGTACCCCTCCTGTTTAAAATCACAGGAATACATTTGTCGGCTGAAACCTTTATATCAAGTTAGTTTTTGTTTATTTAGTGTTAAAATGGTATTGTGGTTTGTTTTGACAAAGTTTACTTCTCTTACCCAGTTATGTTTTCACACCCCTGCCATAGACTTGGCTGCTAGCCTTGTTTAGCATACAAACCTGCTCTGTCTGATGACACTTCTTGCATGCACTTGAACAGAACTAACAAAGAAATGGCCTAAGACCACTAGACTGAGGTACAGAAGAAATTTTGCCAACACTACACTCGATTAACTGGACACTAGTCTGACTGCGGCCTGTATAATCAAGTATATAAGAATGGCAAAGACTGAAAATCTAACTATGGCTGAAGCAGCTGTCACAGAGCTCTAGGGCTGTTGCCAGTTTCCTCTCTGCGCATCCATGTAATATGAGGATTATTATCTACACTGGTTCTTTTGACATTCTACAAAGGAATAGGGACCCTGAGATTTTGAAAACACAAAAACAGCCATTGGAGAAACCGAGCAACTGTCAGTCACAACATAAATTCATCACAGGCCACATTCCAACTGTGAGTGAATGATTAGAATCTTTTAACAAACTCCTTGGCCTAAATACATGGCTGACAGCTGCATCTAGATGGGATGCATCTTAATTGACAATTTCATTATCTTTTGGATTTTTAAAGTCTGCTTTAAAAAATTACAGTGCATCCAGGCTATCTGGTGCCATCCTACGTCATGCTCTTGGGATGCCATACTCTAACCAGAATGTCTCAATCAAATGGATTAACTTTTAAACAGCGTTAACCACAGGCAACATCACTCAGGTGTCCCATACTGCTTCCTTAAAAACATTAAACATTTGTCCCACATAATACAATACAATCTGGCCCTGAAGAAGAGTCAGTGCTCATCTTGAATATATGGCACTAGCCACTAAACGTTAAGCCAAAAATCTACCATCGTAAAATCATCACAAGGATTAAAGGTTTTCTGTCTCAGCAAGCCACTGAAAAACTTGATCATGTGTTTATTTTTATGTAGTTCTACGCCTCTGTAAAGCACTTTGAATTGTGTCTGAATGATACTGCATAAATAAGCTTGCTTTGCATTTTGGCTTCTTTCTTCAGGCTGAATGTTTTACTGAAGAATGTCTTTCATTTCACGTTGTCGCACATTTTAACAGAATGCTTAATAAGGGATGTATTTCGTTGCAGGACTGGATGTAAAGTGTGAGGCATGTCAGAGGTTTTTCCGAGATGGTTTGACCATCTCTTTCACAAAGATCCTGACAGACGAGGCAGTCAGCGGCTGGAAATTTGAGATTCATGTGAGTCCTCATTTTTGCTCTGTATTTTGGTCCATGGCGCAAAAGTTTCTTTAAGCCAAGGCACCCGGCAATGGTCCACCCTGCTGGGCTTTTGAGGAAGCATACAACAACAGATTAGATAACTAAGCTTGCAGATGTTACACACAGAAAATCTATATTTTAAAGGTAAGGCTGATAAAGGATAACCGTCTATGGAATTTGGACTGATTTCTGTTCCAACAGAGCACAACTTCGACTCAATATTAGTTAAAATGCAAACAGTCAAAGTTGTAATGAATGGTCAACATAAATCTATATTTTTGTGGGGTGGCATGGGTCAGCATAGTTATCTTAGCTTTATTTATCATTTAACATATCTCATCTTACTGGATGCATATTGTTCAGATTGGGGTCTTGCCTATGAATTAAATTTTCTGCTTATTTTATGTGGAGCTAAGAGAAGCTGGCAAAGGCAGCCGTGAGCAATGATCTTTTTGTTAGAAGTCACTGAGGTTAGTCTGTTGTGCCTTATTAGCAAGATTGATCTCTGGAAGCGTTTCATTATAAGCCAGTGAGACAGACAAAGAAGTTAAGGAGCAAAATGTTGATTTTTCTCCAGTCACCTTCACTTTAAGTCATGATGATTAGGTTTTTGTCAGCGCATTGTACAGGGTTGTTTAACCATAGGTGATCTGATTTATTCTCATCAATGATTCAAATGCTAAGGAAGAAAAAGCCTCTCTAGATTTTTACGATGAGCCAGTCCCATATTGATTACACATATCTGGTTGCTTCAGATCTGCAAACCAGCCGAGGCATGGAGGAGGAGCAGCTGGAGCAGTTGTAATGTTACTGTGTAGAGTCTTAAATTGGTTTCGCCGGAAAAAAGTTCACACCATTGTTTTAACACAAAATCATGGTCCACAATCTGTACTATGACCTTTTTTAAAAAAAATCAATTTTAACATGTACTATTTCAAATATTCAATAGCAAGTACTATTGGCATATTTCACCAAGATTTCAGATGTTAATCAAGGCCCCAAAATGAGACTTGACAGGTCATCTATTTTACTAGTTTTAGTTTGTGGCAGCATCTCTATCTAGGCTTGCTTGACTGCAGGGCAGAAGCCATGAATAATAAAGTAAACAAAATAAAAAGCACATATTTGTAAGCATTTACTAAAAGGTTAATTCAGATTACATTTAAGTTGTGAATTCTTATTTGGTTACAGCTCTTGTGTATGTCATGAAATATGACTCAGAAAACTTTGTTTCTTTCACACATTGGGTCTGTACAATCAACTAAACAGCTGCAGAAGAGTTTTTTTGGCTAATGTGCTAATATTTGCATACTTTACATTCTCTTGGCTTGATAGTTGGAGTTTTCTATATTGAAACATTACAGCCACGTTTTAAGTTCCACAGCTCTTTAGGCTGGTGTTGACTTAGTGTACTTCAATTTGTTTGAATCTTATAAAGAAACAATTGTTCTGCAAATCTTTTTAACTAGCAAGAGGAGTTGGTACATGTGCTATATAATGTACACTGCACAATGTATGTTGGATGTTTTGCAATTCAGTGCAAGTGAGATGATGTTCAGTTCTTTTTAAACTTCTTACCTGAATATGTCAAAATATACTTGGGCCACACAAACATTGGCTGTGTGTAAAACATATGTGCCTTCAGATCAAACTGCAAAGTTGTTTTGACAAGTTTTCATCAGCAAGTGCATTTTCCAACCGGACTTGTGGTTCTTAATTGCTATCTCTCTGTCTCTCGATGTCTAACAGTCAATATGTGACTTTTCTCCCACCTGAAAACCTTCCTTTGCAGAGGTGTATTATAAATAACACACACCGATTGGTGGAGTTGTGTGTGGCCAAGCTCTCTCAGGACTGGTTTCCTCTACTGGAGCTTCTGGCCATGGCCGCCAACCCTCACTGCAAGTTCCACATCTATAATGGCACACGGCCCTCTGAGACCGTCCCTGCTGGAGCACAGCTGGCTGACGATGAGCTCTTTGCCCGACCACCAGACCCACGATCTCCCAAGGTGAATCGCTGTGATGAATGCCAAAACTAAGAATTTAATTTTGACTCCTGAACTTTTTTCTCCCCAAAAAAACAGAAAAGTTTTTCTCCTGAATTTTTTTTTTTCCAAATTAATCAAGCGATAACGTGAAAAAGTTCAGGAATGCATGTTATTACTTGGAGAAAAAAGTTCAGGAGTGCACATTATTACTTGATTAATTTGATATAATATTCAAGTGTGTGGAAAATAATCTTTATAAGAAGAATCAGAAGAAAAAACTGAAGTTTTCTTCCTCTGGATCACAGTCAGCCTGTCTCTCTTCCTTGTTGGCGAAATCCATAGAGAAGTATTTTAGTTTAACCTTTGGGGCCCTGTGAGATTAAGACAGTCCCTGTGTGGAATAGACAGAAAATGAAAAATAACAGTCTATAAGATGCATGCATATTGTATAAAAGAGGGGGTGTATACTGTAGAGAATAGGAATGTTACAGTGAAAGAGTGATGAATGTAGTGTGGGCATGGGGTCAGTATGAACAGTACTGCAGCACTGCTCACTGTCTGCCTCTGCTGGCAGGGGGCCCAGGTCTACTTAGGGTCTCACTGTTAGCAGCTTTTGCTGTGTTTGTCTTTTCTTTTCTTTTTTTTCAAAATAAGGTTGACATCCAATCAGTCACTCTTAAACATTTGACTACATTACAAACTTTTCATTAGCTTTACATCATTTATTGGCTAAAGCAGGCTTTTTTTAATGTCTCCCTGCTCCCCTTTTAATCTATCTCTTCCTCAAGGCATGGACTTGATAATTTATTGTTTTATTTAAAATTAATCTCTCTCTCTCTTGTTTCCTGTTCACAGGGCTGGTTGGTGGACTTAATAAACAAATTTGGCACGTTAAACGGGTTTCAAATGTTGCACGATCGCTTCATGAGCGGCCAAGCACTGAACGTCCAGATCATCGCTGCACTTATCAAGTGAGAATGAAAATGATGTGTCAGTGTGCTCTTTGTCTAGTGGTCACGTACAAGTTTCTTCAACCAATTTTCTCTTCTTTTTCATTGCAGGCCTTTTGGCCAGTGTTACGAGTTCCTTACATTGCACACGGTAAAGAAGTACTTCCTTCCAGTCATCGAGATGGTTCCTCAGTTTCTAGAGAATCTCACAGATGAGGAGCTGAAGAAAGAGGCCAAGAATGAAGCCAAAAACGACGCACTGTCCATGATAATCAAGTCTCTGAAGAATCTGGCTTCACGCGTACCAGGGCAAGAGGAGACCGTGAAGAATTTAGAGATTTTTAGGTTAAAAATGATTCTTAGGTAAGTAAACAAAAAGATCATGTCTTTATCTTAATTCTTAGCATCCGATCAAGGTTTTCCTTCAAATTGCTGCACAGTTATCATTCTGACTTGAACAAACTCTCATTTATCACCAGGTTATTGCAAATTTCTTCTTTTAATGGCAAAATGAATGCACTAAATGAAGTTAACAAGGTGATCTCCAGTGTGTCCTACTACACTCATCGGCATAACCCTGAGGAGGAGGAATGGCTGACTGCAGAGCGCATGGCGGTAAACTCACCACAGCTCTTGACTTTTGTATTTGGCATCTTAACAACCTCTCTTTTCCTAAAAATCTATTTCTCCTTTTTCGCTTCACACTACATCAGGAGTGGATCCAGCAGAACCACATCCTGTCCATTGTGCTCAGGGACAGTTTGCACCAGCCGCAGTATGTCGAGAAACTGGAGAAGATCCTTCGCTTCGTTATCAAAGAGAAAGCCCTTACAATGCAGGATCTGGATAATATCTGGGCTGCACAGGTACACTGCTGTGAACAACAGTTTAAGTGTTATTCTAATGATGAATTGATCAGCCTATAGAGTAGCAAATGCGAACAACCATTCAGAATGTTGTAAGATGTAATATTTTGACCTGACAAAGATGTTGTTTTCCCCCAGCTATGTATTTATTTAATGTTAATTTGTAAATTCACACTTATTGTTCTATGGTCTGAGTATACTGAGTAAACAGGCTAAATTTGATAAAGCCTTTAATAGAATAGAATACACAATGACAAATAGAGATTTGCAGGAGAAGATGAGATTTAAATTCTAAATGGGATCTGGTTGAATAAAGGGCTCAATTTCCTGTAACTGAAACACAACTGCATATCGTAAGTTTCTAACAAAACTCCTGCTGCTAATCACCATTTGTCCGCAACTGCAGCATAACCCTGATGCTGCTGAGATGTCACAAGTATATTAGATGTATTTCATTAACCCAGCATGGTTGTTGCCTGTGCATCTGCAGGCTGGTAAGCATGAGGCTATTGTGAAGAATGTCCATGACCTCCTGGCCAAGCTGGCTTGGGACTTCTCACCTGAGCAACTCGATCACCTCTTTGACTGTTTCAAGGTGAGGCAGAGTTGCAGTTATCAGTCACAGATTATAAAGACTTTTTGTACACAGTTTACTGAATCTCTGAACTCTGGTTTAATGGCATTGCAGTTTTTGACATCACTACAGCGTTCTGCTGTAGCCTGTATTTTGACCTCTGGACTTGGTTCCTGGTCTTTTGCAGGCAAGCTGGACCAATGCCAGCAAGAAGCAGCGTGAAAAGCTGCTGGAACTTATCCGGCGCTTGGCTGAGGATGATAAGGATGGTGTGATGGCCCACAAGGTCCTCAACCTGCTGTGGAACCTGGCACACAGCGATGATGTGCCTGTAGACATCATGGACCAGGCTCTTAGTGCTCACATCAAGATATTGGATTACAGTTGCTCACAGGTACATGTGGGGGTGATGTTGGTGAATGTGTTTAAAAGCATGCAAAATAACAGAGAGCTTATTTAACTCCAATTACTGATGTTTACTTTTCACTTACAGGACAGAGACACGCAGAAAATCCAATGGATAGATCGCTTCATAGAGGAACTACGGACCAACGATAAATGGGTGATCCCTGCCCTAAAGCAAATCAGAGAAATCTGTAGCCTCTTTGGTGAAGCTCCTCAAAACCTTAGGTAAGCTCATGATAGAAATCAATTTTATACTGCAGAAACATACAAGAGGTTTTTCTCATGTTGGCAAGTATGAAGCATTTATTTTAATATTATTATATTATTATTTGAAGTTGTTTTGCTCAGAATGTTTAGTATTTATTTCGTACATAATGCATGTTAAACACATGATAAAGACAAGAAGACTCTTCATGTTTTAACTTTCTGACATTCCTCACATTTTATTACATTTGCACCTGAGGCATGCCAACTTTTGTCCCTTTATGTCCAGCACAGTAGGTTATGTAAGAAGTTAAGTGTCATCAACACATCAGCAAATTATCCCAGTAAACGATTTAACCATCAGTGCTAACAACAGGGCCTAGCAGCACACTAAACATTTACTACATTTCCTCTCACTGAATTAAACTTTGCTCTTAACTACTAGACTTGATTGTTTTGGTATGTTCTCACAGAATCCCCCACTAAGTGTGGCCTTGAGACCTCTTAAACCAAACATTATAGATGGTTAGCCACACTTTTATTATTAGTTATGATTGTTGGCACAAGGGATGTTTATATTTCATTTGAGTACATTGAAAGGAGCTGAAAGGTGCAGATACATTGTTTGCTTTGTTTCAAAGCAAACAATGTTGTAAATAGTTGAAAGAAGGTGCTGGAGAATGTTGAGCTTCGATCCTTTACAATCAGAGTAGTTATTTTTCTCGACAGGTTGCTAGCTCTTAAGCAATAGTTAAATAAATATTAGAAGTTACAGATTGTGTTGACATTTTTTACTTCAAGTTATTTTTCACAGCAGACATTTTCATCAGAGCAAGAGAACTTGTTAGCTGATTTATTTTTGAGATCATTTTGTGCAACATAAAATTGTTTTGATTTAAAGTAGTGTTTTTCCTTATAGTCACTGTAGAAAATATGTAGCACACATGCCTGTTGTTTTTCAGAAAGAAAATGCCAATTAACATACAAACGAACTTAGTGGGGTAAGTTGAGTGCTAATTCCAGGGTTCTACCTATTTCTGTGTTACGTCAAGTCTAACTTTCTCTTTGACATGTTAATAATGAACACTATACAAAATGTAAAACCTTTGCCATGAATCTGCCTAAGCAATTCTTTCTTGGGTTTCATCTCAAATTACTCCTTCCTCAGTCAAGCCTCCTTTTTTTAAATCTTGTACATTTCAAGCAAGAGACACAAGAAGGCAATATTTTACTTATCCATCACACTAGATGACACTAGATCAAAAAAGGCAAAATTGTATTAACAACTGTGTAACAGAACATATCAATTGCCTCAGATAATGATAATCATTCGTAATTATGTATATTCATATTCACATGTTATTTCAGTAAAATTAGAAAATGTTTTGACATTCATTTAATTTTAATAATATACACACACACATGCATGCATTTCAGGTTAGATAAAAAAAAACAATGTGTGGTTACATCTCATAAATAACAATTTCTCAGTACTGAATACAAGTCATAGTACATACACATAAAAGTCCTTTAATCAGTTCAGTTACACAAGTAAGTGAAAGGTCTTTTGAGATGGAGCCCCATTTTTCCTGATGCCAGCTCCTTTCAGCTCAAATCATTCAATGCAAGTCAGTATCAGGGGTATTTCATGCCTTCGACCCACTTATTCAAACATGCATTTAGATTTTGGACATCAGAAATTAGTCTCAAATGTTGTAAGCAGTTGCATTGTTCAGCACTGTGTAGCCACAACTAATTAGTTAATTGGGCTCATAATATGATCAACTTTTTTTTCTTTGGTTGAATTGTCTTCGGCAACCCGAAACAATTTTTTCATGTTTCAGATTCCCATGTGGCTTTTTATAATATGATAGTTCAAAATTAAATCAGTGTTATTTTCCTCTTGTTTGGTTTTCAAATCCAAGAACATAATTTCATGGTGGAAACAAGGCAGGAAATGTCCTTCATTGATATGACTTCTTCTGCTGGTTCTATGACCCATATATACACACACAAAACAGAGAGCTGCTTTCTTTATGTCCCTGAAACAAATTAGAAATCAGTCATGTCAAGTTTTCTCAAGCAGAAATTGTTACCAAATGCATTTGATGTCAGCTTTTATTCACATTCTGTTTTTTATTCTTTTGCTTCCTGACTTTTTGTCTGTTTTTGTCACCCTTACCTCCACCACTGCTCCTCTCTCTTCAGTCAAACCCAGAGAAGTCCTCATGTGTTCTACCGACATGACCTGATCAACCAGCTGCAGCACAACCACGCTCTGGTGACCTTGGTGGCTGAGAATCTCTCAGCCTACATGGAGACCATGAGGCAGTTCTCCAAAGGTACTTTGTCAGAACCAGAAATGGCTCCATGAGTTAGTCTGATGTTTAATTTCCCACACATACAGAATTTGAATCAGGGGTGTGTACTATATGCAGTATGACTGGTCATGTATGTGCTTTTACAGAAGAGCAAGCTGAGTTTGACCCCCAGACTGTCAGGCCAGGAAGCCGCTACAGCCATGTCCAGGAAGTACAGGAGCGGCTCAACTTCCTGAGGTACAACTTAAACCATCTCACCCTTGAATGGATCTAATCACCAAGGGTGTATAGTTTCCTGAAATCTATTCTCACAAGTGGGAATAGAAGAAATCTAATGTAAAACTTGCCTTAAAATTGCTGCAGTTTATGTACATGTGGGGAAAGAATTACTGCTCAGATCAGCTATAATAAATTGCTGATGTATTGCATCTAGATCCACCCAGTTACTATCATACCCATTCAAAAACAAACTCTTAAGAGTAATGATAAGAAAATCAGCTTGGTATATTCAGGCACACAGTATCCCCAGACCTTTTCATCCAGTAAGTTGCTTCATTGAATCACCATGTTCAAGTAAATTTGTGGATAATTAGGGAGGAGCAGGTGGTACCCAGTAACTTTAGCCCAGCAGCAGTTCTGACGCAAGTCTGGAACCAACTCTGTGACCTTCACAAGTATGTTTTCTTTAATGTTCAGGCTGATATTGATTTTCTTTCTTGTTCATATTTTGTCAGGTTCTTGCTAAAGGATGGCCAGTTGTGGCTCTGTGCCCCTCAGGCCAAGCAGATCTGGAAGTGTTTGGCTGAGAATGCAGTGTTTCTTTGTGACCGTGAGGCCTGCTTCAAATGGTACTGTTCGATTTGATCTCTTCTCGCCTTTCGCAGAAATAAATTCTCTTTCCTTTGTTCATCAGCAGACATGTTTGGTCTTAATGCTATGTTACTTTTCTGCCACCCAATAGGTACTCCAAGCTGATGGGTGATGAGCCAGACCTGGACCCGGACATCAATAAGGACTTCTTTGAGAACAACGTCCTGCAGTTGGACCCGTCTCTGCTGACGGAGAATGGCATGAAGTGCTTTGAGAGGTTCTTCAAGGCCGTCAACTGCAGGGAGGGCAAGCTGGTTGCAAAGCGCAGGGCCTACATGATGGATGACCTGGAACTAATAGGCTTGGACTACCTCTGGAGGGTGAGTAGATTGGCTGCAACAGGCACCCAAATACAACGTTTTTGTGTATCCGTGAGGGAGGCAGATTTAGAGCCTATTTTCTTTCCTTTTCCAAAAACTAATTATTTCAAAGACTGGAAATGGGATCCACATTTTGTACCCCAAGGGCCATTTAAACCTTGAAAACTGAAAGATAGACACTGTTGGAAAATCACATCAGTCATATGTGTCAGGTGTAGTTCTCACTTTATGACCAGTTGGACCGCGTTACTGTTCCCTTTACTTGTTCATCTCACTTTCTACTGACACAATCAGCAATTAATAACTTTTACCATTGTAGCCTTAAGGCGGGAATTACATTATCAACAAAGGAGGAGTTGTTCATTGGCCAGAGGTATGACTGACAATATTCCCATTTACTTGAGATCCTCTCTCGTCCCCAGAGCCAATTTAGTTTGGGTTGACATTAAGGATGAGGAGATTTACCACCATATTTGTACATTGTAAACTCATGTCAATGCTCTTGAATATAAACAATTAATTTTCTCTGGTAACATAGGGGAACTTTGATTGTGTCATCTTGATCCAAGATAGAACTGGTGAATATAGATTGAAATACTTACTCCTCGAAATAACATTTTGTATTCTCCTCTCTCCCAGGTGGTGATTCAAGGTAGTGATGACATTGCTAGCCGAGCAATAGACCTGCTGAAAGAGATTTATACCAACCTCGGACCAAAACTACAAGTTAATCAGGTACAGTGACTTTTCTAGTTCACAGTAAAAGTTAGTTTTTTTCTAGAATATATTTAATGTTGAGAGGTCAGTTCAAATAAATCGGTAAGTTGCGTGTCTTCATTACTGTACCCGTTTTCTCCCTTTAGGTTGAAATTCATGAGGATTTCATCCAGTCATGTTTTGACCGTCTGAAGGCATCCTACGACACCCTGTGTGTGTTGGACGGAGACAAAGACAGCATCAATTGCGCCCGTCAGGAAGCCATCCGCATGGTGCGAGTTCTTACTGTGCTCAAAGAGTACATCAATGAGTGCGACAGTGACTACCACGAGGAGAGGACTATACTGCCCATGTCCAGGTACAATCACAATGAAACACAGTACTGCACTATCATAAAAATGTAAGCATATTGCTGTACAAAAACTGGCTGAAGCTTTCACATGAAAATTGACTCCAATTCAACACAGTTTCATGACTTTCAGTATTACAGAATGACAAAAATAAGCAAAATCATCATTACCCACGGTTTTTATACATCCCAAAAAAATTGTCTTAGAGATCTTCATTTAACATAAATGAATACCTAGGTTTCCCTATTTGGTGTGCATGCTATCTTGCTTTATTCACATTACCCTGTGAGATAAAAATCTCCCTTAATCCCTTAATTCCATTTCTCTTGCAGAGCTTTCCGTGGGAAGCATATCACGTTGATCGTGCGTTTCCCAAACCAGGGGCGTCAGGTAGATGACCTGGATATCTGGTCACACACCAATGACACAATCGGCTCAGTTCGACGTGGCATCCTGACCCGGATCAAAGCAAACGCTGCACATACCAAGATAGAACTCTTTATTGGTGGCGAGGTGGTCGATCCGGCTGATGACAGGAAGTTAATTGGACAGCTCAATTTGAAGGACAAAACGGTGAGAATGTGCTCTCCTCTGGTAATAAATATAGGGTTTTTTCTATGTACTATGTAATAAATGCTAGTCCGATCTTGAAGCCAGTGATCTGTGTGTTTCTCTGTTTTCCACACATTACATGAACATTAACTCAAACTTGCTGTGTTATTTGTATAGTTGATCACAGCCAAGCTGACCCAGGTGAGTGCCAACATGCCTTCAAGCCCAGACAGCTCCTCTGACTCATCCACCGGCTCTCCTGGTAACCACGGCAACCACTACAGCGATGGGCCCAACCCTGAGGTGGAGAGCTGTCTTCCTGGTGTGGTGAGTTAACAGCACAGATTATAATACCTTCATACAAGCGGCTATTACCTCCAAACAGATGTAACGGTTGATGTGAGGCCCTGTACACACCTGCTGTTTAAAGGATAATTCAAAAATGTAAATTCACTCCTGCCAACAGACACACAAACACACACACACACACACACACACACACACACACTCTCTGACATCAGACACTGACATCAGACACATCTGTAAACTCAGACTTGCTCAAAACATTGTTTAGTCTCAACTAACACAAATGCGTATGTGTTCATTTGCATGTAGAGCAGGGAAGTAAGATCCGATCACAAGTGTTCACAGGAGACACATTCAGGATGTATTTTAATGCCAGCTGTGAGCACACATACTTAACACTGGCCACTTGTGATCATATCTCTCAGGACAGATGTTAACACTTGTGATAGGATCTCTTAGGACGGATGTTAGTACTTGTGATCCGATCTCTCAGGACAGATGTTAATACAAGGTGTGTCTGGGGCCTGAGACAGATTTTGTGCATTCAAATGTTACTTTTGTGAAACCAAGATTTTGGAGCAATCCCCAACTTTCAAGTAATTTCTAGGGATGATAATGAAAAAAAAAAATTGAAATCGTCAATGTTGCTTTACCCTTATGTTGACCAAAGTGTTTTATATTTCGCTGAATTTGTGAGGTTTGTCATTGTGTTTTGAAGTGTTTAAACAGCGAAAATTACAACGTATTAATATAAACGAATACATTTTTTATTTTACAGATAATGTCGCTGCATCTCCGCTACATCTCCTTCCTGTGGCAGGTGGCTGACCTGGGCTGCAACCTCAAAATGCCTCTGCTTAGAGATGGCGCTCGAGTTCTCATGAAACTCATGCCGCCAGGTAAACATGCACCTCTGCTCACAATGTTTTCAACCAATTAATTTGACGGAAACATAAACCCCAACAAATACACCCAGACAATGGTAGCTCAGTGCCATGTTTTTGTATCCTCAGATAACACAACAGTGGAGAATCTGAGAGCTGTGTGTCTGGACCACGCCAAACTTGGTGAGAACAGCCTCAGTCCCTCACTGGATTCCCGCTTCTTCGGCCCCTCCCCCTCACAAGTGCTCTACCTCATTGAGGTGAGTGTTGATGTACCTTTGCATCACAAGCTGTGATAACTATCTGCCCTGAAAACCACATTTTTGCATTTTGAACCTGACTAACCTAAGATATTGTTATGTATCACTGTGTCTTAATTGGAGTCTGAGCAGCAATGCCATGACCCCAGCAGCATTCATAAAAATTCAACAAACGAGTGAATCATTCAATCTGCGTTTTTTTTAACACTGTATTTGGTCGTGTTTCAGGTTGTGTATGCTTTGCTGATGCCAGCCAGTGCCACTCTCGGCGAGGATGCCAGTGACTTCCAGTACAACTTCCTGAAGAGTGGCGGGCTACCCCTGGTGTTGAGCATGCTCACCAGGAACAACTTTCTCCCAGCGGCAGATATGGAGACGAGGCGTGGGGCGTACCTCAACGCGCTAAAGATTGCCAAGCTCCTCCTGACCTCTGTGGGCTTTGGTCATGTGAAGGCTGTGGCAGAGGCCTGCCAGCCCAATGCTGAGGGAAATATTCCTGTCTCTCCGGTTAGGCCACACACATAACTCACACAGAGCCATATCCTGTATAACTTGTTTCTCGTTTGTGACTATCATATACATGTCTGCATTTTTCGCCACACTTAATTGCCTGCATTGTTTACAGATAAACCAGGCCACTCATGATCAGGCTCTGGTCCTCCAGAGTGCCCTGCAAAACATCCCCAACCCTGCCTCAGAATGCATGCTGCGCAATGTAGCCATCCGCCTGGCACAGCAGATTTCTGATGAGGTAACAAAAACAAGATTATTATTATAATTATTATTATAGATCTTGTGTGACAAGCACTATGTGCTGGTTGTACGTAAAGTTTGTTGGCACTGTTTGTTATAGTAGATTTTATGGGACAATTTTTTTTTCACCAGAATTTTTTCCAGGCATCAAAGTACATCCCAGACATTTGTGTGATCCGAGCGGTACAGAAAATTGTGTGGGCATCAGGCTGTGGTACGGTGCAGCTCGTCTTCAGCTCCAATGAAGAGATCAGCAAAATATACGAGAAGGTAAATGTTCATTTGAAAATTTGCAAATGATTATTTGTAAGAGTTGATTGAAGAGAGGTTGATAGTAGTCCAAATATTTAAGTGAACATCACAGCTATCATCATTTGAATAGGAAGCAGCACATTGGAGTAATGGTTGTACAGCCCTAACTGCATATCAATTCACAATAGATATGCAAAACACACAAAACTCCAAAAGGTCAAAAGTTACTGTATGTTTTCTCACTGTTTTCTTTTTTTTTTTTAATCAGACAAATGCAGCTAAGGAGCCAGATGGGGAAGATGAGCAGGTTTGCTGCGAGGCCCTGGAAGTGATGACACTGTGTTTTGCCCTCATGCCCACGGCTCTGGACACCCTCAGTAAGGAGAAGGCTTGGCAGACCTTCATCATAGACCTGCTGCTGCACTGCCACAGCAAGTAAGTAAATCAGTATGATTTCAACCAACTGACTGAAACAGATGGGACATCATCTGCCTTTTTATAGTTTAGAGTGAATATAGTGATGCTGATGTTGTTATCCGACTTTGACAGATCTGTTCGTCAGATGGCTCAGGAGCAGTTTTTCCTGATGGCAACTCGGTGCTGTATGGGCCATCGACCTCTCCTCTTCTTCATCACCCTCCTCTTCACTGTGTTAGGGGTTAGTTACTATCAGCCTTGTGTCCTTAAATAATATAACTGTTCTCTTCCCTCTTTTATTATGTTAATTATAATAAATAAACATGATCTTAATTCCATTCAATTGCTTATGTTTGTGTTCAGAGTACAGCCAAGGAGCGAGCCAAACATGCTGGGGACTACTTCACATTGCTCAGACATCTGCTGAACTATGCCTATAACAGTAACATCAACCTGCCAAATGCTGAGGTGCTGCTCAACAATGAGATTGACTGGCTGAAGAGGATAAGGGTAAAGCTGCCCATAAACCTTATGTTGAGGCTCAGTTTTTAATATTAAAGTATTTAATCCAATATTTTGTTTTATGACCACAAGTTTATCTATAGTTTCACTTTCAAAATGGATTTTGTGGAAGATATAATGGTACACAATGTTTGTTTTTCATAGGATGAGGTTAAGAGGACAGGGGAGACTGGTGTGGAGGAGACCATCCTGGAGGGCCACCTTGGAGTCACCAAAGAACTTCTAGCCTTCCAGACACCAGAGAAGAAGTATTACATTGGCTGTGAGAAGGGAGGAGCGAACCTCATTAAGGTACAATAAACAGACCATATATGAAACAGGTAATATAAAAAATCTTTGTTTTCCTCTCTATGGTCTGACTAAAATGATCTAATGTTCTTCTTGTTTAGGAGCTGATTGATGACTTCATTTTCCCAGCATCTAATGTTTACCTGCAGTACATGAAAAGCGGGGAATTCCCCACCGAGCAGGCCATCCCAGTGTGCAGCACCCCTGCTTCCATCAATGCAGGCTTTGAGCTCCTGGTAGCACTGGCTGTCGGCTGTGTTCGCAACCTCAAACAGATAGTCGACACTCTGACTGACATGTACTACTTAGGTAGGGAGAGTTTTAAAGCTGGATCCCACTGTCAAATTAACAGTATATCCAAGTTTTTTATTTATTCCCTCTCTCTCTCCAGGTTGTGAAACATTGACAGAGTGGGAGTACTTGCCTCCGGTGGGGCCACGGCCAAACAAAGGCTTTGTAGGACTGAAGAACGCTGGGGCCACCTGTTATATGAACTCTGTCATTCAGCAGCTGTACATGATCCCTCCCATCCGCAATGGCATCCTGGCCATAGAGGGCACAGGCACTGATGTGGATGATGACATGTCAGGGGATGAGAAGCAGGAGAATGAGGTATTGAGAGAGTTTGTGCTCCATTAAAGCTTTTGCCCGATGAAGATTTTTATCCTTTCTCAGCATCCAGTGACTGACAAATTGGCCAACTCCAGGCTGGTACGCCATGTAGGCTGAGCTTGGAGCTGAGGGTGTTATTACAAGAAAAGTTGAAAGTGATAATATATAGCTTCAGAGACTGAGGACACTCTACTCTTACATCTTATGTCCCTTCCCCCAATTAAGACGGCCAGACAGTAGCCAGAAAAAACTTAACAGTTGTGGTCTCTGGGAGATGTGATTATTTGTCTCACTTGTGTGTTTTGTCTCTACAGAGTAACGTGGATCCTCGTGATGAGGTTTTCAGCTACCATCATCAGTTTGATGATAAGCCCTCTAGTAAGTCAGAGGACAGGAAAGAGTACAACATTGGGGTCCTGCGCCACCTACAGGTCATATTTGGCCATCTGGCTGCATCCAGACTGCAGTATTATGTCCCTAGGGGATTCTGGAAACAGTTCAGGTATTTTAAATATTTACTGTTACGTTGATTTGCTCTGGTTTTCACCTGTTTTGTAGCTGATGATTTATCTAATTGTCGTAAATTGCTCCATTGTTTTTAGGTTATGGGGTGAGCCAGTGAACTTGAGGGAGCAACACGATGCGCTGGAGTTTTTCAACTCTTTGGTGGACAGTCTGGATGAAGCTCTGAAAGCTCTGGGTCACCCTGCCATGCTCAGCAAGGTGCTGGGAGGGTCCTTTGCTGACCAGAAGATCTGTCAGGGATGCCCCCACAGGTGAATTCAGGCCGTTTCCCCTGTGCTTGGTCACTGAAAATTGGTCAATTACATATTAGCACTTTTTACTGAATATTTTTGTGTTACCAGATATGAGTGTGAGGAGTCATTCACAACACTCAACGTAGACATCAGAAACCACCAGAACCTGCTGGACTCCATGGAGCAGTATGTTAAAGGAGACCTGCTGGAGGGAGCCAACGCCTACCACTGTGAGAAGTGTAATAAGAAGGTAAGGACAGAAAACCCGCCTTGTGGCCTGCCAATGTGCCACAGAAGAACAGAGGCAACATCAATGGCTCTCACTGGCTGATTGAAATTATATGATTTCCTTCTCTCCTTTCTTTAATTGGCCATGGAGGTAATCTAATGTTTGCTCTTTGTTAGGTGGACACGGTGAAGCGCCTGCTGATTAAGAAGCTGCCGCCAGTCCTCGCCATCCAGCTGAAGCGCTTTGACTATGACTGGGAGCGGGAGTGTGCCATCAAGTTCAACGACTACTTTGAGTTCCCCAGGGAGCTGGACATGGAGCCATACACAGTAGCGGGTGTGGCCAAGTTAGAGGGTGATGATGTCAATCCGGAGAACCAGGTGATCCAACAGAATGAGCCCTCTGAACCCACGCCTCCGGGCAGCTCCAAGTATCGTCTGGTGGGAGTGCTGGTCCACTCAGGCCAGGCCAGCGGTGGACACTACTACTCCTACATAATCCAGAGGAATGGGGGTGATGGTGAAAAGAACCGCTGGTATAAGTTTGACGATGGGGATGTGACTGAGTGTAAAATGGACGATGAGGAGGAGATGAAGAACCAGTGCTTTGGAGGTGAATACATGGGCGAGGTGTTTGATCACATGATGAAACGGATGTCGTACCGGAGGCAGAAGCGATGGTGGAACGCCTACATCCTATTCTATGAGCGTATGGACTCACTGGACAAGGACAGCGAGCTTGTCAAATACATCTCAGAGCTGACCGTCTCCTCCACCAAGCCACATCAGGTCAAGATGCCTGGTGTCATCGAGTGCAGCGTCCGCAAGCAGAACGTCCAATTCATGCACAACAGAATGCAATACAGCCTGGAATATTTCCAGTTCATTAAGAAACTTCTGACCTGTAACAGTGTCTATTTAAATCCTCCTCCAGGTATGCATCCTTTCTGTGTTTCCCACTCATAAACCAATCCTACTGGATCTTATTGTTTGTTTAAATATAGGAAAAACTAAATTAGTCTAGATAGGTCAGCTATTGAATGTATGTTTGCGGTACGTGTTGTTGAAGCACTGTATAGATAATGTTTTTTTGTCTATGTACACAATCTAATTTTCTAACACTCACATATGCCAGATAAAACAAATCAGGCAACTGATAAATCAATACAAAAAAGCTAACACGAGCTAATACATAAAGAAAATGATCAGAATCTTATTTATGGCCAAGTAGGTTGTCACATTCACAAGGAATTAGCTTTGGTGTTTGGTGCACAACATAGAATGAAGTATAGGGGGAAAGATGAAGCAAACTAAGAAGATAAAGACAGGAAAAATATATACAAATATGTCCAAGATGCAAATATGTGCAATCTGGTAGTTTAGTGTTTGTGAACCTTTGTTCCCAGCATGGGAAAGTTGTCCGTAATTAACAATGACCTGATAAATTATTTATAATAGATTACTGGTGTGTATATGACTGTTGGTGACTAAATGTGAGTAGGGTGATGTGTTAATGCTGCACAACATATTCTTCCTCCAGTTATCACAAAATATTTAATGTCTATCTTTTTAAATGCTGATGAGTCCTCTTCGTATCTCTTCTGTGGATTTCTAGATTCTCAAAGTTATAGCAGCTGTCGTCGAAATTTTATTACAGATTTCTGACTCACTTGTCTAAAGAATTACATTTCAGAGTGATGACAGCATCACTGTGGAAAGAATTTGTGGTCGATAGCATTCGCTCAGGCTGCCGAGAACTGCACCGCCTCTACATTGGTAGTAAAAAATCAGCAATGAATTATTAATGCAGCCAGGGCCCAATAATGTTTCACAGTGAAATAAAGTTTTAGGGCATTTATCACCACTGAAGCACTTGATCTGGACTGAATGATTCAGATAATCATGATTACATGGTGTCAGTCTGTATATGACTGTGTTCACAGCCAGTATCTCACCGCAGCAGCAGTGACAGGATTTTAGATGAAATATATATTCGTCAGACCAGTTGACACGTTGTTTTGTAGCTTGCTCTAAGCCCTGAAGCTGCTGGCTCACATCCTGAGATGACTCCACAGCTGCTGTGTTGTTTATATGTTGTTTCATCTTAGTTTATGCTTTTATACATAACACAAATGGTTTAAAAATGGAGAATGAATATGATATATATAGTTAGACATTCACATTATTCATTCTGTTCACCGGCTCTTAGATTTAAACTAAATGCCTGTGAGGTTCCAGTTATCAGCTTTAGTTTGAGGATGTTTGCAACCATGTGGAAGCTGGCTGCTCTATAACCTTTAGTTTTTAGTGACACAGTTCTGTGTGCTCAAGTATCCAAAACCCTGCTCTGCTACATACAGACTGCAATGTTGTGTTGTTGTCAGCTTATGTTACTGCACTGGAGACAAATCTATACAAATGACCTGATGAGATTTTTACATGTTAATTGTCCCTTTTTTTTTTATCAGGACAAGAACATCTTCTGCCAGAGGCAGAGGAGATTGCTATGATAAGTGCTCAGCTGGCTGCTAGGTTCCTCTTCAGCACAGGTTTCCACACCAAGAAAGTAGTACGGGGTCCTGCCAGTGACTGGTAAGCTCTGTCAAACTTTTTTTAGGAGGGGGATTATTTTCTCTTTGTTGTGTCCCTGTCTAGTAAAATATTCTCCTTGTTCTCTAACCCCCTGTAGGTATGACGCCCTCTGCATCCTGCTGAGACACAGTAAGAATGTACGCTATTGGTTTGCACACAACGTTCTGTTTGCTTACCCTAACCGGTTCTCCGAGTACCTGCTTGAGTGCCCGAGTGCCGAGGTCCGTGGAGCATTCGCCAAGCTCATCGTCTTCATCGCTCACTTCTCCCTGCAAGACGGCCCCTGCCCCTCTCCCACTGCCTCGCCTGGACCCTCGACTCAGGTTGGTGTCAGACTAAAGCAGAGTGGAAAATGTCTTTTATAAGAAGATCCTTGTCAATGAGTGGTTTCTCATCTTGTTTCTCTTTTGTTTTCCATGTTTGTGTGGCAGGGCTGTGATAACCTCAGTCTCAGTGACCACCTGTTAAGAGCTGTACTAAACCTCCTCAGAAGAGAGGTTTCTGAACATGGCCGTCACCTGCAGCAGTACTTCAACCTCTTTGTCATGTACGCCAACCTGGGTAAGGGCCGCAAACTCATCACCCTCCTGTCAAGTACATCTGTTCCTCTGTGAATTTGTACAAGTAAAGTTTATATAAAAATATGATTGATTGTTCTTGACGTAAAATGCAACTTTTTGTCTCACTACTCTCACCCTCATAGGTTTGGCAGAAAAGACTCAGCTGCTCAAACTGAACGTTCCTGCTACTTTCATGTTGGTCGCTCTTGACGAGGGTCCCGGCCCTCCCATTAAATACCAGTACGCTGAGCTGGGCAAGCTCTACACTGTGGTTTCCCAGTTGGTCCGCTGCTGTGACGTCTCCTCACGCATGCAGTCCTCCATCAATGGTGAGTGTTTCCAGCAGCACAAATTGTGATATGAACTACTGATGTGAGGCTGTAATATTGAGTTTAACAGCTTCTGGGTAGTGGTGCTATGAGTTGGAGCCCAATGAGGATTCTCATCCTTGCTCAGGATCTAGTGACTGACAAACCAGCCACTCTGAGCCTCTGTGTTGTGTTACCAGAACTTGGAGCTGAGGGCGTAGAGACGAAGAATGAAGCGAACAAATTTGCTGTGTATTTCAGATTTGAGTTTCTCTAAATTTCTTTTCCTCTACCTTCTCCAGGTAACCCTCCTCTACCTAACCCGTATGGGGACACCAACCTGACCGCCCCAGTGATGCCTGTGCAGCAGCTGGTGGCAGAGATCCTGTTTGTGCGGACCAGCTATGTGAAGAAGATCATTGAAGACTGCAGCAACTCTGAGGAGACAGTGAAGCTGCTTCGCTTCAGCTGCTGGGAGAATCCTCAGTTCTCCTCCACTGTGCTCAGTGAACTGCTCTGGCAGGTAAATGCCTCATTTGCTCTTTTTACAAACGTCAATATTTCTGTTGGTAGTTGTTTTTGGTAACTTGAATGTTCTCCAATGATTCTACATTCAGTTATAAATGTGTTGTGCACAGGTGGCGTACTCCTACACCTATGAGCTGCGGCCTTACCTGGACTTGCTGCTACAGATCCTGCTCATCGAGGACTCGTGGCAGACACACAGGTCAGTGTGTACATTGTTATTGCTGGGTTGTTATGCCTCCACACTGGCTGCGGCTGTAGTTTGGGTTCTGATTGTCCATCCATCTGAATCTCACCGCAGAAATGTTCACTTACACTGAAGGACAAACTGATCAGGATTTAGTTGCAAATCTGACCTCACAAAACTTGGTCTTGTGAGCATGATATCTCAGGATATCTTGAGGCTGTAATTCTAGTTTTACATTTAATCCTAGATTAATATTTCTCTCTCTTTGGTTTTTGCAGGATCCACAATGTGCTGAAGGGAATTCCAGATGATAGAGATGGACTTTTTGACACCATCCAGCGCTCCAAGAACCACTATCAGAAGCGGGCCTACCAGTGCATCAAGTGCATGGTGGCCCTGTTCAGCAACTGCTCTGTGGCCTATCAGATCCTACAGGTACAGTACTCACATGGAAATATCATGTCACTAAACATATGCCATGAAATTAGTGTCTGATTTAAGATTTGCTAGATAACTTGGCAACAACCCTGTTGTCTGAACCAGTTGTTTTTCCTTGAACACCATTAATGTGATTTTATTTATATTTCCTACACTCACTACATAACTACATGCATCCCAACCATAAATAACACTCAATGATCTCATGGCTCCTTCTTTAGAGTCCAGCAATAAAACAGTCAAGAAACTGCATGCTGCTTCATAAGTGCTCATCAGAATGTTCTCTGTGTGCACACAGAGTAATGGTGACCTGAAGCGAAAGTGGACGTGGGCAGTCGAGTGGTTAGGGGACGAGCTGGAGAGGAGGCCATACACGGGCAACCCCCAGTACACCTACAACAACTGGTCCCCTCCAGTTCAGAGCAACGAGACCTCCAATGGATATTTCCTGGAGCGTTCGCACAGTGCACGTATGACACTGGCCAAGGCCTGTGAACTTTGTCCTGAAGAGGTAAAGACATTAACATCGTATCCTTAGCACACATGCACATGCTGCCTGATCTGTCAGTGTTAAGGATTGTGTTAGAGAACCAAACCACACAAATATCTGAAGCTAAAGGACACTTAATGTTCTAATCATTAAGTAGGTATTTTTGTGATGTATAATGAAAAACATCAGTATGAAAGGGGTCTTTCTGTTACATGCAAAGATTTAAGTAGGACACAGGAATATTTAACACCATTTAAAAACACCACAGGACAACGTAACCCACGTTGTCATGGTAAAATGTTAACAATGGTTTAATGTGGTGACAGTAACAGAAAAATCCCAGAGAAATACTGACTGACTGAGCTGAGGAGCTTTAACAACCTGAAACTGATGTGTAAACGCATCACGTCACCACACCAACATTACATGACCAGCATCTGACTGGGTTGCATTTACGTGAAATATTACTGAGGGCACGATTGAGTTGTACCAGAAAGTTTAATATCACTCAGTTATTTATGATTCATTTATTGATTTTCTATCTTGTGTCATTATAAATGAAATGTTTTAGTATTTCAGCTGTTTTTTCTGACATTTGATTTGATTTTATAAACTAAATTTGCCATAGATTAATTAATAGACTTAATGATTGATTGGTAGATTTATTGGACCCATTGACATGTTAACTTTCTGAAAATGTGTTGTATTGATTCATAGCTGCAGTTCACAATGCATTCAAATATCTTTAGTTTTATATTTTGTTTTGTTTTAACATAAAAGAAGTTACTTGTATTTTTATGTTGACAAATCCAGTCAAATGACACACTTCTCCTGTAATATTCCATACACAGCTCAAGTGTACTCAGGGAAGCCCAGGGAAGGTCAGTATTCCAGGCACCACGACATTAAGGAAGGAAATGAAAAACAAAATTTGATTAAAGAATTAGCAGAGAAGCAGTGAACAGTTGGCCAGTGTTTAGGCTTCCAGGTCATCAGTGCTAGAGAATAGGAACATGTGGAGCAAAGTTAAACTACCAGAACTTAACATGACTCTTAATAACTGGACCCAAAAAGTTATATAAGTTTGGATGCAAATAACATTTAAAAAGTTAAGAACAGGTGGTCAGAGTGAGGCTGTTTATACAAACTGCTCTAAAGACTTTTCAGTGTCTGTCCTGAGCACCATTCTGTTAACATACAGGTCATACGACCATCAACTGTCACTGGCAGTTTTCGGGTGATTTGTCAAATCAGTTATAGATTCAACGATGGTACATGACATTTTAAAATCTTGCTACCCTTGAGGAAAGTTGTAATCCTGTCTCATGCTCACGTGTCACCGTCCCAGTGTCAGTGCTGGTGATGATAATAACTGGAACACTATAGCTTTGGGCTAGTTGGGATTTTTGATACAATGAATACATGATGATAATAATAATAATATACAAAACTGCATCTGTTACAACAGCAAATGACAGAAGCTTTGAAGCATTTGGGTCAGCCCTATTTTAAATATATAAACAAAATATCAAGTACATGAAAATTATTATTTATTATTGTCTTGACTAGGTTGTAACTTCTACAGTTCCGTACACGTTCAGACTGTTAGTAAAACAGAGCGTGACCATAGATCAATTAAAGAGGAAATAAATGTTGATGTGAGAAAGAACAAAGGTTTTTTGTTCTCCGCCTCCGTCCTGTTGCTCAGTCCTACTTATTCCCCAAAGCAACAGTACTGAGGAAGCCAGTCTTCATCTCAGTCTCACTCAAACTGTGGTTCTCCACCAGCCACCTGCATCTGAATTAGCTTCAGCTACACTTTAATATTCAGTCGTTACAGTATTTAAACTGTGATGCTTAACTTTGTTCTTTCCTTTTTTTGGATCAAATCACTAAGAGTTAAACCAATAAAGTTTATATATTCAGTCTTATATAAATATTAAATGATAACCAGATTGATAAGACAACATGAGGATGGTCTTACAGGAGCTTTCATATAGTCCATGTTACACACATTACTGTGTACGTTACCACAGAATCATCTTTTAAACTTTAACTTTAAACAACATGAAAAATACAAGTTATCATTTGAACTGTAAGAACATCTCCAGTAGAGATTCCTGTGCTATTTGTGTTTAGCTCAGTTTCTAAATAACCAGCAGCTCTCTGCTGAGAGGAAGCTCTCGGGTGTAGAATCCACCCACAGCCTCATTTAAGCCTCATTTACTAGATAACTTAACACAGTTTGAAATTTGACCATCCCACGCAACCGTTTCTCACTGAAATGACGAAGCTTGAAATCATACCCACTGCCTTGTTCACATAGATGAGGATTTCCTACTTTTACACATTTATATTGTTCAAAATTCTGTGTCCTTTGAACGTTGAACTTAATTTGTGATATTTTTCCTCACATTATCCAGGAACCAGATGAACAGGAAGCACCTGATGATCAAGACGCCTCCCCACCTGAGGACACGTCTCTGTACCCACATTCTCCTGGAACCACCCAGTTTCAGCAGGTAGCGTCCTGATGCTGGGACGGTCGTATGTTTGTGTCTCACCCAAAAACACAGCAGAGAGTAGGAACATGGGAAGTGGCGTCTATTCCCTTCGACAGTCTAACATTAACCATGCAATTGTAATCACAATTATTCTTTGACGTTTGCCGCATAACGTGAATAAAACTAAAATACACAACCTCATCTGTGAACATGATTGGCACCCGAGTTACATCAAGTAGATTTTCATCAGCAATGGTGGTGAACACAACGACTCCCATGATTCCACACTGCTTTCATCAAACTACAGCTGCTTTCAGACATACACTGAACTCCGCAGATTCTCAGCATTTCACGTTATTTACAGTTTGGTCGTTCAAGCTGCTGATTTTTTTTTTGTCCACTTTTCTCCTCCCAAACAGAACAACCATCCTCATGGTCAGCCGTACACCGGACCTGCTGCTCAGCACATGAACAACCCCCAGCGTCCTGGTCCTGCCACTGCCCCGACTCCCGGCCCGACTCCGACCCCGACCCAGAACCAGACCCCCCCCACCCCTGGCACTGGCCCTGGACCCAGTCCTGGCCCAGGCCCGCGAGCACAAGAGAACTGGGAGAGCACCGAGGAGGTCACCCCTGCCCCCGCCCCTGCCTCCACTGCCCCGGCACCTGCCCCGCCTAAGGAGTAACAACCCCTCCCCTCCTCTGCTGTGCCTCGAGCCTCCATCGTCTCGCTCTCCTTCCTCTCATCCTTTTGGTCGACAGAGCTCCTCATCGGGCCTCTCTCTCTTTCTCTCTCTCTGGGCCCCAGGGCAGGGCAGAGCCGGGCCTCCCACCCCCTCCACCAACTCCAGGGCGCGTCTGTCTCCCGTCAGCCTGAGGGAGGCGCTCTTCCCTGGCCTGGGGCTGCCTGACCGCGTGACAGGGGCCTGGCTGTTTGGCTGCAGAGGCGAGGGAGTGGACAAGAGTTCTAACAAAGAAAAACAAATTAAAGTCAGAGCTGACGATGCTGATGCGCTTGTCTACACGACGATAAGGTGTACATAGTATCTTAATGTTTTTGACTGTTCAGGTCCCCCAGTAGCATAACTCTGTGTGGTTTGCTGTTGGGAGATGTTGCAGATATTATAAAAAACAAAAATGGATATTATAAATAAGAAAAAAGCCCAAAAAAACTGTAAGAAGACAACAACTCCTCTTTGTTTTATCACCCATGCTCGGCAGTAAAGTTTGTTCTACCATCGGACAGTTACTGGTCATTCAACTGTAGAAAGACGCATTGTTATTATCATAATTAATATTATTATTCTTAAGCTCCTCGGCGACTTTCTGACCCAAATCAACTCACGAGCTGTGGTTGGTTTTATTGTGAGATATGGAATGGTTGGGTGGACTTCTACGGTGTTTGGTTGATGTGAAAAAGCAGTGATGCAACATTGTTCTGAAACTCATTGCCTTTCTTTTTTTTCTTTCTTTTCTTTTGTTCTGGTAATTAATTCAATCCTTTTTGAAGCTCTAGTTAATATGCTGTAACATTTAGCATGGCTTCTCACCAGAATAGTGTAGCCCAAGGGAAGACTTGTGATCATAACAACCTGAAGCTGTTCTTAATCCACATCTCCAGAGGGGTGTCGTTACCCTTAGGGTTTTTTTTTTTTCCCCTTTTTGTTTGTTTTTGTTTTTATTTTCTACTCATCTACCCTATCTACAAGGAGGGTGATATTTTGAACCAATGTATGAATAAGTGGCTTTTCAAATGCTCATCATAATCCTACAACTTTACATTTGGCAGCCAGTTTTGATGGGATAGACAGCTTAGCTTTCATCTATAGGAATTCTGACGAATGAAAACACATATGCAACAGAATTGCTGCACTGGGCTGATCTGGTGTATAATAGACTGTGTGGTTTGCTTCTGTCTCTTCAATACAGCCTAGTTGTAGACAGACTTGTTGCCCATCGGCTTCCTCTCCGCCATGGAGCCGGTCAGGCTTTTACGCCGTCTGGCTGTGGTTCGGGATGAAGCGATCCTGAGCGCCAGCGAGACCCTCGTCCTCTCGCTCCATGGGGATTAGGTTCCACAGCGGGGTCCGTAATGTAAGAATAGCAGCTGGTTAGTCACGTTGCAACTCGAGCTAACTTGTAATTCTGTAGGAGTAAAAGGTAAACATCAGTAAATACTGTATTTAATTGGTAACTTGAATGCGTGTATTTTTTGAAATTTTTTTTTCTTTTTTTGTCTAAAACATACCAAATACTCCTGCAAATGAAAATATTCTGCCCACCGTATTATATTTAAATATTTTGCTCTTATTTTATAGAATTTATTTTGTTGTATTTCACTAAAAATAGAATTTGATTTAAGAGGAACATTTTTGTCCTTGTGTTATTTTTAAAGAAGATATTGACTGTACAGAGTTCTGCGCCCTGTTTTTTGCCGACTTTTGTTTTGGCCATGGTGTGACGTTGAATTCTGGAGCTACAGTCGCGATGTGGACTTTCACTTTGTGAGGTTTTTTGTGCACAGAAATATAACAAAAAAAAGCATTGCGCCCTTAGCAAATAAAGAACATGGAATCTTGCCTGTGTCTCATTTTTACTTGTGTGAACTGTACAACACAAGCAGCAGCTGACAGTTCTTTTCATTGGGTCGTTGTTGTGATGGAGAAAAATGCTGTAAAGTCAAAATTGCAAAATGTGTGTCTGCGACAAGGAGTTTCAGATTTTTTATTCTCTCACATTGAAGGTTCGTCATGCTTCAGCCTTGAAAAGTGCTATTTAAGTAAAAACTATTGTTTATTATTGTAATGCTCAAGTTGACATATTTAATACACGCATGTGCAAACCCCAAAGATCTGAAGTTATTGTTGAGGTCCAAGAAAAAAAAAAGATTTTCTCATTTGAGAAGTTTGATCCATTTTCTTTTTATTTCGTTTGATCCTGTGACTCAATTCAGTTTACCTGTCATGTCTGACTCAGGCTTTGTACAGTTCTTAGACGCTCCTGGAGAAAGCTGATGTTTTGGTTGCGATCATTTTGGAGGCTGGTTTGTGGTGTTGAACTGTTTAGTCATTTTAACAGCGCCACAAACAAATGTCTGTAATGGTGATTTAACACAAACTGAACCATTAAGCTTTCATGAAGATAGAATTTACTGCTGCACCATCGTATTAGACTTCATTAGTCTGAGCTCAGTGTTCCCAATAAACTGCAAATTAAATGTGTGACGTCTGAAATCAGGGTTTAATGAAGGATAAAGCACAATAATGAGCATTTCTGTTAATGTGCCAGTTCAATCCAGAAATCCTGTAATTCACATATCTATGGAGTTTGAACATGGAAAGTTAAACTCAAGCTGTTGTTTTAATAACGTGTCTTTCAACTTCTCAGAAATGTATTAAATGATCTGATTTAATGTCTTTAACAGCCTGAACTACAAGAACAGAAATTAGCTTTCCTGTTACACAAATTACCAGAAGATATTTAGGTGCTTCATGTCTCAATCTCCTTCAAATGAAAATCCTAATGACGTTGGGGACCACAGTTCTATTACATCATCTCTACAGTCTGGATAGATAAGGGATTCAAATTTATTCATTTTTTTTAGCAACTTCCCAGGTTCAGACTCAGCTGGAGGTTTATTAGAAACATAGTTAAAACTAATGCAGCTCTTCATTGCTGCAGTCAACTCTACTTCCCATTCTTTTCTACAACAGCAACATCCAAGTTTTAAAATGTAAAAATTAAACACGTCTTACATTTGGATTTGTGTGTGGAAGTGCAACCCCTGAATGAATCAAGTGAAACAGATTCTTTTGGAACACGTTTTATTATCAAGAATCTCAGATTTAGTTCTCCTTCTCCTGGACGGTCTTTGTTCCGCGCAGTCTGCCTGTACGACGGGCAGCGATAAGACCGACCTTGCGACCAGCAGGTGCGTCCCTCCTGATAGTTGAGGGTTTGCCAATATGCTGATGGTTACCACCACCGAAGGGATGCTCAACAGGCTGCAGGGAGAGAAAGGGGGGAAGTCAGACTGAGGAATCTTGTTATGTGACAGTGTAGCTGCATGTTGGGAACTAATCCAGCATCAAAAATTTGACCGTACTCAGACTGAAGAAAAGCCAAAATGTTTCCACGTTGTTCTGAGCTAATTAAACTAGTTTTACTGCTGGTGTGATCAATCTGTCATTGTTGGATCAAAATATTCATTTGTTGACAGTTGGAAGAGTAAAACAGCTGTTGTGTAAAATTTCCAATAGTTCGTCCAGATTTTTGCTGGAACAATTCATCCTGTATCACAGGATTGAGATGTTTGTAACATATGATTTCAGAATCATTAGTTTGTGGGGAACCAGGTAGAAACAAGATGTAGAAGATTTATCATCAGCTCCGTGTTGAACTAATTTGCATCTCTCCCTCCTGCAGTGTCACTGTACAGAAGCTGCTGGTTTTGCAGCACATTATCATAATTCCCCTTATTCCTTAATTCCACTGAATTATTCAGGTCCCTCATTAAGAATCTTTTCTCCAGAATCTGCAAACACTGCGAAACAGGAACCACAATTCTAACCAACATGTTACAAGTGAAAAAAACTCTACTCCCCATGTAACAGTCACCACTGTCTGCTGTGCCTCATCTCCAGTTGACAGAATAAGTTTAAACTGCCTGGCATCATGGGTAATTAGAGTGTGCTCGTGTTGACTTACGTTCATAGCCACACCACGGACACGTGGCCAGCAGTTCCTCTTGGCCTTGTATTTGTGGTAGGCACGACCGGCCTTCAGGATGGGTTTGTCAATACGACCACCTCCAGCAACCACACCTGAAACACACACAGACAGAGGGGCCGGTCAGACTGTTCAGGTAAAATTACACAGGACAGCTCAAACTGTTAAACCTTACAGCCGCTGCTCTGCAGGTGTTAAGTAAGGTCGTGGTGGACGTGAGGAAACATCAGCTCCAGCAGACGTTAAAACTTCTTACCAACAACAGCTCTGTTGGCAGAGGAGATGACTTTCTTGGAGCCTGAGGGCAGCTTGACTCTGGACTTCCTGGTCTCGGGGTTGTGGGAGATGACTGTGGCGTAGTTTCCTGAAGCACGGGCCAGTTTGCCTCTATCGCCGGGTTTCTCCTCCAGGCAGCAGATGATGGTTCCCTCAGGCATTGTGCCGACAGGCAGGACATTACCGATGTTCAGCTGAGCTGTGGGAGAAAACACGGTGAGGCATGAACTTCACAATCAAACACTATCCAGTAGTCTTTCAAAGAACAAGCTGCTTTATTAGGATTATTCTGAAAATGTCATGCCACCTCTAATTGACAGACATGTTTATAAAAGCCAACTTAACATGCAACTAATGATAATCTCCATTTTAAATCAATCTGCCGTTAATTATCAGCAAAAAACTCATTTTTCTACAAACACCAGAGCAAGAAGGGCAACATGGTCGCACATTTGAGAATCTGGAGAAGTTAAATATATAAATATTATATACTGTTAACACAGGCACATAATACTAAACACATGACAGAGTACTGTTCAATAACTTAGTTTACGATGTAATCTACTTCCAGAAGCATCTAACAAGGTCTAGCTTAGTATAATACATCTGTGAGGTTATGACAAACCTTATTTGAAAATGTAGCTGGATAATCTATTTCTGGCCTCTTACCCTTCTTGCCGCAGTAGATGAACTGTCCAGTGTGGATGCCCTCAGCAGCAATGAACAGCTCTGTCCTCTTCTTGAAGCGGTACGGGTCACGGAAGGCCACTTTGGCCAAGGGAGCACCACGGCCGGGGTCATGGATGATATCCTGAGGAGACCGCCAGAGTAAATCAAGGTTGGTAAACTCAAAAAAACGAGCAGAGCGGCAGTAACTCGCTGTTAAAAAACAAGACTCCTCGCTTACCTTCACAATCCCCTTGATGTAACCATGACGTTCAGCGAAGTCAATGTGACGGAGTTTAGCGGCACCTTTTCTGTGCTTCACATGGGCTTTGAACACGGAGCCCGCACCTTTTCTCTGTCCCCTGATCACACGTCCCATCGTGTACTGAAACCAGACAACACAAAGTTATGTTTAATACTTTAAAACACCCATTAAACACCACATATCAATGGAAACCATAGGCAGAGATTAAGACTAAACTTGTGTTTGAATTGATTTTTATTACTTTCTGGCAGTTTCACAACCACACAAGCTGATATCACTGAAACGATTATGTTACAGAACTACTTTTAATGTCTCGGGGAAACAGGAAGTAAGTGTCACAAGAAGGTTTAACAGTTTCCATCAACACTATTTACATCGAGATATTGAACCATTGTCCAATTTAAGAGACTAAACCTGGAGGAGCTTCAAGCATCAGGGGCTCCGAGGCCAAAATAACACACATTATACTCCACACGTGTTAATAGCAGTAAACTAATCTAATGACGATTAAAAGACAACACAGGAGACCAGAGTCGGCCTCACAGTCCAGGTTCACATGTGGACTTTGAGGCTCGTGTTTGACAGTTTGAAGTGTGTACTTCATAATCAGGTCTTCCAAATACTGTTAGTACTTTAAAATACACATTCTCATTCTGAAGTTTAACTGAGAAACGATAAAACACTAAGTTCAACCCACATGTTCGAGGTAAATACGATTACAGCTATGGTTAGCCTACCAAGCTAGCCTAGCTTAGCTGGGTATGAAACGTAGCGGGACACACTTGATTTAAAGTTTTAGATTCACAGAGTAAATAAATCTGCTGATACATTAAAAACACAGTAAATGTAATTCTCTCCGGCTCCTCTCAGCGGCTCCCGTCACTCTCTGTGCCCGGTGCGAGGCGGCTCTCAGGCCGGGGCCCGCGTCACACCGCTAACTCTACGCCATGTCACCAACCAGCTCCGCACAAATAACCTCGTCACTGACACAACTCGGGTAGAAAATACTGTGCGGGTCTGACTCCCGCTCGTTCACCGCACATTTAGAAGTGAGTGTTCGCAGCGGATGATGTGAGGAAACTAAGATTTAACACAGATGAGCAGAAGAGAATCACAAAGTCGCTTCATACCTAAACTCCGCTGACGGAAAGAGGAAGTGCCAGGGACAAGCGTAGGTTTTCTTCCGGAGAAACCACCGAGGGGCATGACGGGAGTTGGAGTCAGATGAGCAGTAGGCCTGTTCAGAAAGATCCGGATATTTTTCTTTGATTCCGGAGAAGAATTCATGGATGTTGATGAAAAAAATGAGGAATTGTCAAAACTGCAATTTATATGTGTTTCATTTCCTTGTGCAAATACCAAAACCAACTCCACAGCTGCCTGCAACTGATTTAATCTATTTCTATTTCTATCTATTTCTTTTAATACTATTTTATTTTATAATATTTGTCTGCTGGGAGATTGAAAAACAAAGTAAGAATTTCATTACATGCTGTAAACATTACACATTTCACATTACATCTCCTATGCACATTGTTTGAATTGCCGGTATATTTCATTTTGATCGGTCACCTGTTATCTTATTCTTTATTTTAATTATGTTTATTTCTCATTCTACTTATAAATTTTGCATTACTTTATATTTTATATTTCGTATTTTATATATATTTTCTTCTGTTTTTCTTTTTATATTAGTAAACACAGTTCTTTGGTCGGGCAGTTGCAAAGTAAGATTTTCATTACCCAATAATAAACCGCTGTGTCTGTTATTGTGTACATGACAATAAACATCTTGAATTCTTGAATTTTCTTCATCATCAATCTGACAATTATTGTTTTTTTCAATTAATCATTTTATTCAAAAACAACTGATTTAAAAGATTTCTGTTGAGCTGAAGATAAAATATTTAAACATTTGTTTTGTTTTACAAAAAGTCCTAAATAATAGTTTTACAATGATGACAGAGACTTAATTATTTCAAATGCTTTCTTAAAAACTTATGTTCAAGAAGAACTGTTTGGTTTTGTTAGAACTACGTGTGTTGTATGTTTTCACAGAGTCGTAGCAAATCATACATTACTTCAAAGCGCCTCATTCTATCTTCGCAAAGTAGTTTCAGATCTGATATCACTGTAATCACTTGTTCAGACTCTGAGGACGGACTAGAAAAAAACTGAAAAACTCTGTAGGAAGAAACTAATTCCAAAACATGGCAGTAATGTCCCACTAAACGTGGAGGGGCCTTCACAGTGTTTACACAGAGACACTGATCTGAGTTCAGCCTCTTTGTGTCCATAATGATGAGATATTAAGTCATAATTATGAGATATTAAGTTATAATAATGAGATATTAAGTTATAATGATGAGATATTAAGTTATAATAACGAGATATTAAGTCATAATTAGGAGATATTAAGTCATAATAATGAGATATTTAGTTATAATGATGAGATATTAAGTCATAATGATGAGATATGAAGTTATAATAATGAGATATTAAGTCATAATGATGAGATATTAAGTTATAATGATGAGATATTAAGTCATAATTTTAAGAAAGTTTCTTATAATGATTTACAGGATCTGTATTTTCTTCATCAGAGTGGCATCCATAGTATTTTTATTAAATTTATTTTTCAGTGTGGTTTATTTCACTGTGTATGTTATATCCCTTCTGTTTTAAATTTTTTTAAATTTATTTATTTACTTATATTTTCTTTTCTCTTCACTTCTTGTCTTTTGCACGATCGATTGGTTGGGTCTGAATGAGCCGCGCAGGAAGTGCAGCACAGTTTAGCTAACGGCTAACAGCTAACAGGTTAGCGGCTCCAGCTTGTCAGAGGTAAGAGAAGAACCCGAGGAGAAACAACAACACGCTGCGTTTGAGACACAAACAACACGTTTGTTTACAACATTTACAAAAAGAAACCCGCGTCATATCTGGTGTTTCTGACAAATCTGAAACCGATAACTTCAACACGTGGATTCAGGGACCATCGATGTTTACTCGATTTGCTGCACGTGGTTAACCAGGCGGGCGGGGTTTGTCGCGCAATGAGCTTATTCAATGGTCTGAAGCTCTAAACTCCGACCACGCGGGCGAGTGATTTCTAGCAAAACGAGCGCTCCTCCGACTAGACTATCGAGCTCTTCTCGATCACATCTTTTTAAAAACTTGATCGATAAATATTGTCCACAGAAACTCGACCGTCCATCTGCTTTAATGTTAAAATGACACTAATGTTTATCTTAAATATAATCTGAATCTCTGTCCAGTCTTATTATTATAATGTCAGTAAGGTAAAGCTGTACATAATGTTGGGTAGATAACAGACTCAACGATTAGTCGATAAATCTCCCAATCGATGATGAAATCAATCATAAGTTTATTCTGCTGCTTGATAATTACATGCGAATGTAAACGAGAGGTGTCCACATATTTCTGGCCATGTAGTGAACCATCCAGACGTTTAACAACAAAGTCCAGATGATGTCATTGTGTTATTGTCCAAACTGTTTCTGAACATTACTACATCTGTGAAGTCAAAAATCTGTCTGTGAAATATTACAATTTAATCCGTTTGTGCTGTGTGTATTTGTAGATCTGTCTTACATGTGCTTGATATTAGTGTGTGGATTTGAACACGTTAACACGCTAACATGTTACATTTCAGTTGTAGATCATGTGATACACATTTGTTACCATCTTTAGTGTCTTTTCCCTCCATGTGTTCCTGCTGGAGGAGCAGGTTCCACTGTGATATTTGGTCTTAATCACCAGTTTTCTCTTTGAAACCGGGAGAAGAATCACCCGGAGGCCGCTGGTCATGGGGTTGACCAAACAGTACCTGCGCTACGTCACCAGCGCTGTGTTTGGAGTAATCGGCAGCCAGAAGGCCAACATCGCATATGTGAACCTGCGAGGAGGAGAGAGGGGGCGCTATGTCGCAGTGGCTGCATGTGAGCACGTCTTCATCTGGGACGTTCGAAAAGGAGAGAAGGTGAGAGGACAGGTTCTCCTGACTTTGATTGTCTCCAGGTTTTATTCAGTATCTTATGTTGTTCGTCTCTTTTTGTCAAGGTCCTGATCCTGAAGGGCCAGAAACACGAGGTGACCTTCCTCTGCCCTTCGCCTGATGGCGTCCACCTCGCTGTTGGTTACGAGGATGGCGCCGTGCGAATCTTCAGCCTCCTGGACGGAGAGAGCAACGTCTCTTTCAATGGCCACAAGTCAGCTGTCACCATTATACACTATGATGGACTGGGAGCACGGCTCGTCACTGGTTCCAAGGTACGTCAGGCGGGTTTTTGTTCAGGTTTGCTGAGAAGGTGTTCAAATCAGCAGAAGCTAAATTAGGTTTCTTACCTGTTGTCCCTCCTCCTTCAGGACACAGATGTGATCGTGTGGGACATCATCAACGAGTGTGGTCTGTACAGACTGAAAGGTCATAAAGACATCATCACACAGGCTTTGTTTCTCAGAGACAAGAACCTCCTGGTCACCAGGTAACTCATCGACAAGTCTATTCATCACCTGAGATCCTAAAAACAAACTAAATAAAAAAACATGGTGTTATTCTGTACGCTGTGTTGGTGGTGGTTGTAGCTGCTTTACATGACTTGTGTTTTAATCCTCATTATTCTAATGCAACTTTTAATGTTTTTTTTTTATAAGCACAAAACATTTAAATAACTCCATCACTGTGTTCTGCTGTCTAACAGCTCCAAGGACAGCTTTGTGAAGTGGTGGGACCTGGACACGCAGCACTGCTTCAAGACCATGGTGGGCCACCGCAGTGAGGTGAGGAGCTTCTCACTCTGATCATCATATTATTATAGTAGCTGTGGTTAGTGAAGGTTCAAGTTTCCATTTTAAAGAAAAAGATCCGGTTTACGAAGCACGTGACATTAGAGAGTGAAAATAATTGTGTGTGTGTGTGTGTGTGTGTGTGTGTGTGTGTGTGTGTGTGTGTGTGTGTGTCTGTGTGTGTGTGTGTGTGTGTGTGTGTGTGTGTCAGGTGTGGGGCATGGTGCTGCTGAACCAGGAGAACAGGCTGTTAACAGGCTCTGCAGACAGCGAGCTCCGAGCCTGGGACATCAACTACCTGGAGGAGGTGAGGACACTGAAAACTGTATTTATTGTTTTTTTTTTGTTTTTGATTAAATGTCATCTTGATGACGCTGCATCAGTTCCTGTAAAGGCTCCGTCTCTGTCTCAGGAAAAAGCTGAAGGTGAGCCCAAAGTGAAGAAGGGGAAAACTCTGCTGGAGGAGAACGATGATGTGGAAGACAATGAGGAAGGAGTGGATGAAAGTCCTGAAGAGGTACGAGAGTGAAGCAAACACTGTAATAAAGAGCGTTTATATATGTCTTCAACGCAGGTTTATTTTGTATTAGTTATGTCTCAGATGGATAAAGAATGCGTCTCTGCATCTCTAAGGAGAAACTGAATCACATCCACACAATAATATTCATATTTAACTATATATTTTTAACCGTGACGTTGTTGTGCTTCATTCCAAACTTGACTTTAAACCGTATCTTGTGTCTCCCTCTTTGTTGCTCAGCGGATCTTAAGTTGTAAAAAAGCAGGTTCCATCCTGAGGGAAGCTCGAGACAGAGTCGTCTCACTGACATCAGACACGAGGGCCAGAGTCGTCGCCTGCCATGTGAGTGTCTGAGCGGTTTATCAGATTTCATTCTGAAAGGTTGTAAAATGTCTGGAACACAAGATGCAATATTTCAATGTTCCTGAAAACATAAATCAGGGAAGTAAAGGAAGAATTTTCTGGAGTTGAAAGCAAACTTGTGAATCATGACTTTACATCCCAGTCATAATAAAGCACAGATGAGAATATGAGGTTTTAAAATGATTCTACTATTGCAGGTTTTTAAAGGAAACGAGGCTCAAGAGGCAACAGAAAACTTTTACAGGCCCAGTTGCAAATTTGGGTCTTGTTGTCGGTTTGCGTTGTGACCACATGTTATCGTTGCCTTGTTAGTTTTGTTTGTGTTTGTTTGTGTTTTCTGGACCAGGAGTTTGGACTCAGGCTCAGTGAACGTGTTCGTCTGCGTTCAGCTGCTCATCAGCTGTTTGCTGTGTTTTCAATTAATATCAGGTGGAACGAGGCAACAGTTTATTTATGACGCTGAGCTGATGAATAACGAGAGATTTTTACATCCGTGTTTTTTATGTTTGTGTTGAGACGGTGTGACTTCAAATAAAAACATTGTTTACATTGATATGTTATTGAAGAGATGTTGATGCTGCACATGTCTCCTCCTCCTCCTCCTCCTCCTCCTCCTCCTCCTCCTCCTCCTCCTCCTCCTCCTCCTCTCTCCACCAGGGCAACGATTCAGTCCTGGAGCTTTTCACTGTTCTGACAAACGAGGAAGTTCAGAGGAAAATGACCAAGAAGGTGAAGAAAGCAAAGAAGAAGGCGGCCAAGTAAGAACAGGAAATATCCTGGGTTATGTTTAGTTCCTGTGGAAGCTCATCCTCACTGTCTCTGTTTTTACTGGAGCCTGTTCAAAAAGGATTTTCTGGGTCTAAGATGTGACAAAGAAAAGGTCCATGTGGGTCGGACTCTGCTGTTTATTGTGTACATTCTGACACTGGACCTTTAAGTGCTCTCTAGTCAACAAACAGCAGATCTCTACAGTCTCTACTTGTATTTCTGCCACCACCTCTAATGCTCTGATTTGTCGTGTGGCTGCTGCAGAGCTCAGGAAGAAGCAGGAGAGGAGGCGGCAGAACCGGTGGTGGAGAAGACGCTGAAAGACGAGATCGTCCGACTAACGAACATCAAAGCGTCCTCCAAGATCAGGTGAGTTTGGAGTCTAAGACTTTAGAGAGGTGAGATCCCCAAAGTGAAGGAAAATCACAAAGTTAGACTCCTCACACACACGTCTCCTCTCAGATGGGTGGACTGCCTGTCATGTCCAGGCGGTGAGCTGAAGGTGGCGCTGCTCCTGCAGAACAACACCATCGAGACCTACAGCCTGAAAACATCCGACAAAACCCCCGCAGCCAATAAGACGGCTCGTCTCACGCTCGGCGGCCACCGCACCGATGTCCGCACCCTGGCCTTCAGCTCGGACAACCTGGCCATCCTCTCCGCCTCCGGAGACACAGTCAAAGTGTGGAACAGGTGAAACTGCGTCACTTTGAAAAATGTTGTTCTTCACGCTGCAGCTAGTGACTGATCCTCTAACTGCTCGTCCCATCTCCTGCCGTAGATCAACTCTGCAGGTGATTCGCACCATGTCCTGTGAATATGCTCTGTGCTCCCTCTTTGTGCCCGGAGACCGACAGATCATCCTGGGAACCAAGGTATTCAAACACAACCCAACTCTGTCAGACACCTTGATACAAGTTTAGCAGCTTTTTTTTGAAGATTTAAACTTTCTTTGAAGAGAAAGTTTAAATCACTGTTGTGCCATGTCCCTTTCACTTTGAATAACCTTAAACATGTTTCTCCTCTCAGAGTGGGAAGCTGCAGATCTTTGAGCTGGCCTCAGGAAGCCTGCTGGAGACTGTAGATGCTCATGATGGAGCCCTGTGGTCCCTGTGCCTGGCTCCAGACCAGGTAACGTCTGCAGTCACACCTGATCTAAGAATATGTCTGGACCAGGTTCTAAAACATTCTTTAAACTATATCAAACGAGTCTCCTGAGCTGATTTACTTTGCGTGTTCAACCCCACAGAGGGGGATCGTGACAGGAGGTGCAGACAAGACAGTGAAGTTTTGGGAATTTGAGCTGATCAATGACCAGGGGACCGGACAGAAGTAAGTCAGCACCTTGTTCCATGATGCGGAATGTTTGTGATCATTGAGGATTCTCTCCTCAAGCAAAGCATTCAAAGCATTAAAAAAAGATTGCCTCCTGGAACCAGGAGGTGAAATATGCAGCAATAAACTGAATATTCTCTATACTGAATTGTTGTGTCTGTGTCTGTGTGTGTGTCTGTGTGTGTCTGTCTCTGTGTGTGTGCTGTAGGAGGCTAACAGTGAAACACACACGCACGTTGCAGCTGGAGGAGGATGTTCTGTGTGTGAAGTTTTCTCCTGATCACCGCCTGCTGGCCGTGTCTTTGTTAGACTGCACAGTCAAGGTCTTCTACACAGACACACTGAAGGTAAATCACACACACAACATCACACAACTGACTGTATTTGATAAAATACATGTTTTATAACCAAACACTTCTTCTTCTCCCCACTTTAGTTCTTCTTGTCACTTTATGGACACAAGCTGCCTGTTCTCTGTCTGGACATCTCACATGTGAGTAACCACAAGCTGCAGATCTGGATTCAACCGTGACAACATGTCTTTTGTTTTGAAATACGATCATTTGCATTTGATTGTGGAATTAACATGGACTGGTGTAACAGTCCCACTGGCTCCCAGCCTCTGACCCTGTGTTTACGTCAACCAGGACAACACGCTCATCGCCACTGGATCCGCCGACAGAAACGTGAAGATCTGGGGTCTGGACTTTGGCGACTGTCACCGCTCCATGTTCGCTCATGACGACAGGTAACGCCCAACGACAGAGACACAAAACAAACAGTCGTAGCTTGACTGGAGCAGTTTCTTTTTCTACTGGACGTGTGTTAATGAAATCAGTTTGTGGGCTGTTGTGTCTCCAGCTCTTACTTCATCTGTTGTGGTCAGAGACTCTGATCCATGTGCTGTTAGCTCACGTCGCCCTGTGACTTCACACCAGCTGCTCTTTCATCTCTCCGCTCATCTCATGGATCATCTCACTTTCTGTCTTCACTGTTTTTCTTTTTCTTAACTTTGCCTTTATTTGATTTTCTTTGTGGTTCGTTTTTTCGCTTTAGTTTTTTCAGTTTCTTTCGTGATGATTACAAGTCTTTGTGATCTTTTCTTTTTGACTCCTGCAGAGTTGTTTCTGTCTTTCTTGCTTTTGAATTATTTGTCTCGATCCTCGTGTCACTCTTCCTTGTTCTCCACAGCGTCATGTTCCTCCAGTTTGTCCCCAAGACTCATCTGTTCTTCACGGCAGGAAAAGACAAGAAGATCAAACAGTGGGACGCCGACAAGTTTGAGCACATCCAGACACTCGAGGTGACGCTCTTCTCCACGCTCTTCATATTTAGAGTCGAGTGGTTTTACCCAAATGTTGCTTTAAGGCTTGACCCTGACATGTGACCATGATGACGACAATAACCAATCACATTTTCCCACTCGGTGCATGCAGACACGATGTACAAGCTGCTATTAAAAAGTACATGGGACATAAACTCTGCAACCAGATGAACTCATACCAAGATCACCGGCTCTTTCCGTCTCCTCTCTCTGTCGTACAGGGCCACCATCGGGAGGTCTGGTGCCTGACCATCAGCCCCAGCGGTGACCATATTGTATCGTCATCCCACGACAAGTCCCTGCGTCTGTGGGAAAGAACCAGAGAGCCCATCATCCTGGAGGAGGAGCGGGAGATGGTGAGGACGAGGGATCAACAGATTTTACAGATAGATACACACACACACACACACACACACACACACACACACACACACACTTATTATCTCTGAATTAAAACATTTTCTGTTTCTTCAGGAACGAGAAGCAGAATTTGAGGAGAGCTTGGCCAAAGGAGATGAGCCTGTGGTGAGATTTTAACTTCAAACTCTACTTATCTATGTGTGATAGACATCGAGATCATGAGCATGGGTCAAATTATCTCATTCAACCGACACCAGTCAAATATTTACTCCACTAAACATGCCTGATTTTTATTTTATCAAGATCTATGACTTATTCCCCGGATTTGCCCCAAAATGTAATTGGTTGTTTTTTGGTGTTTGTCTCATCCAATTTTCATTTATAACAAACTAACACATGAACTGACGGACAGAGGTGAAAACATAACCATGCGGTTCCCGTGTTCGATGGATGCAACTGAAGCATTAATGTGTTTTGCTCTGCAGGTTCCTGGAGAGACTCAAGGAGAAGTAGCACCTGCTGGGAAGAAAACTGTTGAGACAGTGAAAGCTGTGAGTCGACTTCACCTCTTTTCTCAAAAACATCATTCTCTCTCTGAGTCTTGCTTTAGGAATCAGTTTGAAGTGACAGAAGTTTAAGTTTAAGGTTGTAACGAGCCACTTTTCTTGTTTTTTTTTTTAATTGATGTTTTCGTGGGATTTCTTTTCAGGCGGAGCGAATAATGGAGGCTCTGGAGCTTTACAGAGACGAAAACAGGAAGAAGGAAGAGCACAAATATGCTTGTATACACGCAGGCAAAGAGGTAGAGATCTCATCACCCAATAATTAACTTCCTTATCTCTACAGCTGCACAGTTTGCTGTGTTTTTGCATTTTTGGGATTTTTGTTTTTCGATGTAATGGTTCCATCAAATAATTTTGACAAACAGCTGATCTCGTTTTGCAGCTTCCTCCTCCGAAGCCCAACCCGATCCTTGTGGCCTTTGGAAATATTTCAGTGAGTAGAACAGATGCAGAATACATTTCTCACCAACGTCGTCTCCAGTAACAACGAAATGAATGATAGACCTAAATGTATTGTTGTCTTTGTTCCTCTTTCAGCCGTCACGCTATATTTTAGACGTCATAAAGAAAGTCAGATCCAGGTAAGACGTGAGCTCAGGGTGACGAGAGCAAACACACAAGTCTTTGTGCAAGTGTCTACACTCATTTTTCTTTTTCCTGTGTTTGTGCTGCGATCGTCAGTGAGCTGGAGATTTCTCTGCTGGTGTTACCGTTCCCTTACGTCCCCGAGCTGCTGACGCTCTTCAACAGCTACATCCAGCAGGGCCTGGAGGTGGAGCTGGTCTGCCGCTGCCTCTTCTTCCTGCTCAAGTGAGTGACGTCTTTCAGAGGTCTCGTTTTCTCATCATTTAAAACTATTGTTATTATTGAAATCATCACAAGGAAAAAGAACGTGGAATGTTTTTTATTAAAAATGGTTAAATAGTGATTGCAGTCTCAAAAATGCAGTTTCAGTACAGGTATCAGTACCCAAATCTATGTACTGACTAAGTACTCTGATAAAACATCTTTAAAGTACTTTAGTTTCTTTGAGATGAAACTGAAATTTTAATAATTTTATATCATTATGTTATAAGTTTTGTATATATCTGATTTTAATTTGTAAACCAACTAGGACATAAACTGTAAACCGGCTGTTTTAAGTGTAAAGTTGAATAGAAAATACTCAACTAAAAGAAGAAGTACCTGGAGTACAGTACGTGACTACATGTACTTTCCAGTATTATTCAGTTTAACTCTGAACTGACATACTTCTCCTTCCAGGATCCATTTTGGCCTGATCTCCAGTAACCAGATGTTGTTGACTGTCATCGACGAGCTGCGGACGAACACTCTCTCAAAAGTTCGGGAAATCAGAGTAAGCAACATCTGGAGAAAAAAAAAAAAAAGTATTTGTCATCTTGACCTTTCTTTTCTTTTTTTCCTCACCACGTTTTCTTTCTGTGTCTCAGGACATGATGGGCTTCAACAGCGCCGCCCTGCAGTTCCTCCAGAGGGAGATCGAGAGCAAAGAGGACGTCATGTTCTTCGCAGATGCCACAGGGCAGCTGAAGGAGAAGAAGAAGAAGAGGAGGAAGAGGGAGAGAGCCATCCTCACCATCGCTTGAATCCTAATGGACATTCTTTTGTTTGTGTATCCTCTCCCGTCTCCCCCCTGCTGTTTCCCAGGCCCGGACCAGTTTACTCTGTGGTTTTTGTTATGAATGGATGTTGCTCTGTGGTTTTCACTGACATGCTTCATCTCCCAAATAAACTGTGTCTGAATTTTTCTCACGGTACTTCAGGTGTGTCGGGGGCTTTTAAAACAAGTAAATGCTCGATGGCAGAGAGAAATGTTGAGCGTGTGCACAGCCGTCCCCTCTGCAGCTGCGCGTCTTTACACAAAATACATCCTCATACTGTTAACTTTTAATACATGTCAGGCTTAAAGCAGCAGCGGTGATCACCTCACACGGAGGACAGGTATGATTTAAGCTAGTTTCGGTCCCACAGGCCTAAAGGGAGCAATTGAGGCCCGGAGCCAAACCAGGCTGAGGATGGTTTGGACGTGGTGGGGGGGGGGGTTTGAACGCTGTCAGAGAAGGCCTGAGCTCCAGACCACCTGGGAGCGACCGAACTGTCCCACAGTGAAAAACTCCCTTGGAGCCTGTTGGTCTCGCTGCTGCAGCCGTCCACCGCTGGACTCAGGGAGATGTGGCTCGACTTTACAGCCGCTGTAACTTTGCCTGAATTTATTGCCCCGGGGCCGGTAGATGTGGTGAACATATTTCATAACGGGAGCAGAAAATCTTGGCTTTCAGTTTTCAGCTGCGTGTTTGCTCGTGGATGAATGTGAGCGTTCTCGCGACCTTTAGAAAAGTTTCACACCCACATCAGACACTTCATTTTCCGACTGTGTTTATTTCCTGACTGGGGCGCAGTGGAATAATGAAATGAAGAAATAAAAACACCTCTCGCTCACTGTTCGTGTTTTAATCTCACGGTGGACAAGAAACAAATTAACTCAGTATTTACAGGGCCATAAAAGAAACGGAGGGAGGAGGCAGCGGCTCTTTACGGGGCTGGATTTAGTCTTGAGGCCGTAAATGTCACACCTACCAAAATTAAAAATTCTTCAGGAAAATACCAAACCACACTAACACACACACTCTTTAACAAACTGACACAGTGTCAGCAGTTGAAATGAATCACCACTAACTGGGTTTAAAAGAGGAAAAACCTCCAACAAGTTAAGTCTGAATAAATGTTTGTTTCACACGTTTGTCTGAATTGGGGCGAGAGGAGGAGCTCACTCAGGTCGTCAGTGTATCACAGGGTCGACATACAGAGACTCAAACATTCACCCGCAGGGAACATACAAACTCCACACAGATAGACCAGGCCGGGAATCAAACCGGGAACCTTTTGGCTGTGAGGTGAAAGTGCTACTCAGTCGTGAAGTGAAACAACCACACACAACTGCACATCACCCAAAGTTTGAAATATCAGTTAATTCAAAGCATCAATTTATTGTAAAAATAAAAAAATTATGATTAAAATTCTTTCAAATAAACCCAACAAACAATTTTCAATGACATTTAAAAAAAAATAGTTTAAATATGCTTAAACTGACTTTATGAAGTTTTTGTGTAAAGAAGGTCTCAATGAATAACTTCAGTTGGCAAAACACAGCATTTTAAGTTCGGACCAAGTTTTTAGGGTCAACAGAACAATTCTAAAATGTTTTTGTTTCTTGGAAAGAGAATTTACAAAAAAACAACCTCTTCAGGACTTCGAATGTGTCGTGTACCGTTGAGCCACCAGATGGGAGTCTTGCCTTTCGTTAAACTTGTCTCAACATCGTCCCCTCTGGTGTCTGACCCATGTGCTGCTCCATGTTCGGAGCTCGGAGGCCTCCCACCACCTGCTGCAGAGCTCAGGCCTTAATGGTGGAGAGGTGGACACGGTCCAGCCCTGACAGACACAGGTCAGAGACACTCAGTCACCTCCTCACAGATCCACACTCTCAGTGCTGATTGTCTCTGAGCCAGAGGACTCGTCCTCCTGCAGACGACATCTGCTGGTTCCAGAAAATCCCTCAGTTTAAATCTGTGAAGAAGCTGCACTCCTCCTCACATTCTTCATATTTATTCACAGCAGCCATTACTGCTCATGATACTAATCTATATAATCTTACTCTGTTTAGTCCAAACAAACAGGACATGGTAAACACATCACTTCCCCCACGACAGATGATTTCTTCCCTGGAGGCAGCGACGAGGCCTCGGTGCCTTGAATGTGCTGTTGCCTCAACCACACGGTGTAATGTGTTATTTTACAGCCGGTATTTGCATTACACTTTGACAGACAGGAGATAGTATTACTTTATGTGGTCTGCACTGCTATAGTCTGTCATCATATGGTCTGCATGACATTATATACTGCAGGATACCATCAAGTCGGAGCTGCTGACTTGATTTGGTGGTGTCTATAGCCGGTGAATACGATACGAGCTATAAATGTGTATGACCCATTCTTGAGATGATGCTGTTGGCAGTGACGGGCGTCCTGTTACAACAAGAACAGTTTGCACAGCAACTCAAACTGCGTGGCCGGTGTGGAGTGATACACAAACACAGAAAACACGTCCTTTTATCTACTTTTAATGGGAAACATCCAGGCTCCGAATGTTTTTAACGTTTACTCAATTTCAAGTGTAAATTAATTTAAACATGAATTATCCCCAGGAAAGGTTTTTTGTTTGTGGTTGGAGGAGAATCTGGAATACAACAAAGTTAATTTAGTTACTGTATTTAAACACATTTCTCATGCGTCTCTTTTTTACTTAAGTAGTTTTACTTTTACTCTTCTACATATATCAGCAATAAAACTTTCTCTCCCACTATATTTTAACAAGTCAATATTTCCCCTTTTTCTTAAAGCAAAAAATAATTAGAGCAGAGTTCTGATCCAATCAGAGCGAGCAGGTAATGTGAGACCCGCCTCCTGCACTGAGCACAGTTAATGATATAGTTGACCGCTGCATTAGGGAACAGGCTACT